>NC_090223.1:27707924-28025424 GCF_024489055.1 Chanodichthys erythropterus | reverse complement strand
GTTGCGCTTCCCCTCATTTCCTTTGATTATAGCGCTAGAACCGTTATTTGGACGGCAGAGGATGCAGGAAGCGAGTCGAGGCATCATTGCAGAGAGCGCGGCCCGCTCGCTCCGCAGGGTCCTAATGTGATGTTTTGACAGGCTGCGGCTTCAATTCTGGTGACACTCCTTCAACACAATTAGCGGCGCAGAAAATATGTATTTTACAGCTTACGATTTTAATCAGCGATTTGGTTTGTGATGCACACTAGGAACATCTCGATCTAAGCGAAATTAAAGCGACAGCCGATGTATCGGCGCCTAAAGGCTGGTTGATTCATGCTGCCAAGATAAGTAATCTACTGGCATCAGCAGCAGCAGCAGCAGCATGGGATCACAACAAAGCCTGTCTGTCCATGCCAGTATGCATGGTATTTCCCAAGGATATGTGCACAGTTTTATATATATCAAATGACTTAAAGTGGTCCCATGTTCTTGTGCCTCTGTTTACGGTTTCGTTCATGATCTGACTTCCTTTATCTGACAGAAAGATCAATTTGACGTCTATAGAGATCCAACCCTGCTGGAAAATCCAGCTTAAGCTGCATGGGAGCTGCGTTTTGTAACACAGTAGCTGGCTTCTAGTTGGTCATATTCTTGTTTGAACTTAATTTTTATTTCTCTAACAAACAGCTTGGCCACTTCAAGATGGTTTGTTGCTGGTCTGTCATCTAATCACCATCTTAGGCCATCTAGAAACGAGCTACCACGTTACTAGTCTTATTTAAATACTTTTGTCTGCCAAAATTAATAGTTTATGTTTGTGAAAATCTATGTGAGAAGTAGGCTATACTTAGCTAGTACTTCTCAAGGAGATTAGAGTCATTACGGAAGTGTATCTTCCGTTTCATCTTTGATTATTGTTACATTTCTTTATGTAATGAGTTTGTATGTATTTTTTTATATATATAATTGAAAGGTTGTATATTAAAATTAGTCTTATATCTTCATTTACTCTTGATTTAGTGCAATTTTAAGTTAACTCTAAAAGTAAGAGGTGTCTGAAGATGTAACTTTTCTGGCTTTATGACCCTGGGGCCTTTGTGTGGTCATGGAAGAACTGTCAATGAATGCTCAAAAAAACACATTATGGTACTGTAAGAAAATATATTTCCTTATGAATGATCAGCTCAATATATTAAATGATTTAAAGGTGCCCTAGAATCAAAAATTGAATTTACCTTGCCATAGTTGAATAACAAGAGTTCAGTACATGGAAATGACATACAGTGAGTCTCAAACATTGCTTCCGCCTTCTTATGTAAATCTCATTTGTTTAAAAGATAAAAACAGGCGAATCTCAACATAACACCGAATGTTATGTAACAGTCTGGATCATTAATATGTACGCCCCCAACATTTGCATATGCCAGCCCATGATCGAGGCATTAGTCAAGGGCAGCCAGTATTAACGTCTGGATATGCACAGCTGAATCATCAGACTAGGTAATTAAGCAAGAACAATAGCGAAAAATGGCAGATGCAGCGATAATAACTGACATGATCCATGATATCATGTTATTTTTAGCAATATTTGTAAATTGCCTTTCTAAATGTTTCGTTAGCATGTTGCTAATGTACTTTTAAATGTGGTTAAAGTTACCATTGTTTATTACTGTATTCACGGAGACAAGAGCCGTCAATATTTTCATTATTAAACACTTGCAGACTTTATAATGCATAAACACAACTTCATTCTTTATAAATCTCTCCAACAGTGTGTAATGTTAGCTTTAGCCCAATTAGCCATGGAGCATAGCCTCAAACTTATTCAGAATCAAATGTAAAGATCGGTAAATCGGTGCATAGTTAATGATGCCCCAAAGGCAAAAAAATTAATAAAAAAAAATCTATGGGGTATTTTGAGCTGAAACTTCACAAACACATTCAGGGGACACCTTAGACTTATATTACATCTTGTAAAAACTGGTTCTAGGGCACCTTTAACTGTATATTTGAAAATATACAGAATAATATATTGCGTTAATATATAACAATATATTGAATAATAAGGAATTGGCACCTTTTGTATATTTAAAAATATATGACTATATATACTAATATATCATAATGTATGTAATTTTAAAATTCAATAATACACTTCATAATATCCTAGATGTACATGTGACAAGATACAGTACTGCATGTTTTTAAATATTTACAAAAAAAAAAAAAAAACACATGAAGTAGCACTTAATTTTAACATTTACTTTCCTTTACCTGTCAGAAGGTAAGCATCTTGGGAACAAGAAATCTGCTGTAACTCATTCCGTGAATGGGAACATTTATATGGGAACATATAGGTGTAATATATACACACAATAAAGGATAAGACTTTTATGAATATTACATGTAATGCTATTTTTTGTCTTAATTTCTAAATATTTTATATATCAAATATCAATATATAGCCACATGGTCAATGCATATTGCAGTATACTGAAAAATATAAAAACTAGTTTCCCAAATATGTAATTGTATTATCTACTATATCGCATTATATTTTTCAGTATATTCCCATATATTTTTGTTCCATAAAGGCTAAACATGTAGGCATTTGCACTGTGCAGTTGCCGCCTATGATATTTGTGGCCCCATTTGAGTTGTCAATTGAGTTGTCAAAAATATTTGAGCACTTAAACTACACTTAAAAAATAATGAATACCATTGCATTGGATGCAAAATATCAAACCAAGTCTCATTTGATTTTTTAAATTATGTGAACTAACTTTATGTGAACTTGAAATCTTGAGAATAGGCCTAGCATAATTTATTTGAAAATGCCACTTGGTTTAATATTTTACATTTACATTTTCCAAAGCAGCTTATAAATGAGAAAAAACTTGACTTACAAAGCGACTCATCCCATCATTTTGTATCTAATACAATGAAGTTAATTTATAAGTGTGGCTTAAGTGTTCAAAGGGCCACCTTTTATAGATTTATATTTCTGATAAAATGTCATTTATTTTTTTCTTATTCATACTTTCTCCTTTTCTCTGTTTTGCGGCTGATAATATGGGCTGATCCTGATGGGTGCCACTTCTTATTCATCCAATAAGAAGGAAAAGCAGAGGGCTATGCTGTTTCTGCTTGTCTTTACTGCTGTTTGATTAACCATGATGAAGACTGAACCCCCATCTGCAGCCAGCGGCAGCACTAGCACCACCCTTGTAGCAAGAAGTGCATCGCCGCACAGGAATGCCTATGAGGCTGGAATTCAATCCCTCAAGCCAGTAAAAGATTCCAGTGCTGCTAACGGGGAGGATGGGAAACCTCGACCACAGGGCCGGGGCCGCAGGTACGGCTCCAATGTGCACCGCATCAAGAACATGTTCATGCAGATGGGTTCTCCCGGGGATGAAGAGGATCCGTCGAAGGCCAAAGACCAGACGATCCGACTGTCCCTTCCCAGAGCAAGCAGTCTGAATGAGAATGTGGATCACAGTGCACTGCTCAAACTCGGCGGGACTGTGTCAGAGCGGGTTAGCCGCTTCGATGGAAAGACTGATGGTAGCGGCTCCCGTGGACCAACCACAGGCTACTCTAAGCTCCAGGAGACACGGAAGATATTTGAGCAACGTCACATGCAGGAGAAGCAGGCAGCAACTAATCGAATACTGCTAAAGAAAGAGCGAGCGTCAGGGTTCCAAGATGGCCGTCTGGACGTGGTGGTTCGCTTCAACGGAAGCACCGAGTCATTAGACAGGTTGGATGCAGGGGAATGTCCCGCAGATGCAGTGTCCCCTACGGTCAGCCAGCTGAGCGCAGTATTTGAAAGAGCAGACCAACGTAACAACCTTCACCGACCATCCTCAACCTCCCCACAGCCTTCTCAAGGGGTAGGCTCTACCCCGGCCAAGGTCGGTGGAATCAACTCCAAAGTCACCACCAGAAAGGCACGAGCCTTCTCTCCAACTGAAAATCAAGAGGAGGGAGCTCAGCACACAGACCAAGAAGGTGCACCCGGGAGTCCGAAGAGCAGAACAAGCATCCAACCTGATGGACCCAATTGCAAACCATTCGAGGATGTGGCTTCTGGCAGTGCTGGCTCAGTTTTCAATACATCCAGGTCAGAGGAGAACCAGAATGCATCAAGCAATGATTCCAAACCAGGAGAGCATGCCGCACCAAGTGCACCGGATGCAGGGAGCAGACTGGTACAGGCGGATGTCCACGCCTCTCTGGAAAATGGGGAGGCCACGAGCAGCCATGAGCCCTCAGAACAAAGGGAGGAAATTGGACAGGCCTGTGCTGAGGAGGAATCCCACAGAGAGGATATCTCAGAAGCAGATCTGGTGGACATCAGCGCGTACAGCGGGATTGGAGAGGACTCTGGCGGTAGTCAGCTGGACGAAGATGAGGAGGCTGAGGATGATGATGCTTACGAACCAGAATCCAGCTGTTCAGAAGTCCCTGGCTTGCCTGCAGAAGATGAACCACCTCCCAGCAGGAAGATTCGTTTCAGTACAAACCCCATCAAGGTAAGTGCCTGAAATGTGTGAAAGAGAGAAACATCATAAATTGAAAGCATTAGGGTGACACTGTCTTAAAAGCTGTGGACACTGGGCATGGTTTCAATTTTAGGCTTCCTGGAATAAATAATGAACGATTGTAGCCACCTCTTTGAATAAAAAATACAGATGGGCAGGGTTTGGATGGCCGCAGGAGTAGGAGATTAGAAGCCAGTCTTTGAAGATTGCATTTCTTTGTGGAATTACGCCTAAAAGTGTTTGTTATTGGCCTTACACTCAAGTAGTAGATGCCTTTGTCTCCTCAAATGTTCAGACAAGGATTCTCTATGAAGGGAGGACTGCTTTACTGCTTGCAGAGTCACCTCCGGGCACCGTCAGCACTTTGATATAGCACACACACCGCCTGCCACTAGCCCTCTCCAGCTGCTGACGGCCCACTTCTGTTGGTTTAAGAGCCGTCTCCCAATGACTGTTTTCAGTTTGCACTAAGATACAGCATGGTTAGTCAGGTGCTGCACAGTGTCCTTCGCATGAGAGTCACATGGTCGTGTTCCTCTGTGTTTTGGTGACTTTCACATCTGAATTTGTATTCTTGAGACAATGGCACATTCACATGATGACCAACGCTATCAGAGCGCCATCGCTTCAAACTGTTCATGTGCTCATCAAAGGGCTAAGTTGTGTGTTTTGTGCTTTTAAACATGCAACCGCTACCAAAACGGTAAGGTACTTTGCCCTGCAGGTGCTAGATTCACAGCATGGGAATGGCCAGCCTCCAGTGAAGTCATACCGAAGGCATGCTATATCTAAAGTGAACATTGTGTAATCTGACGGACGTCAAGGGGATTTGATACCAGGGGTTTGCCCTGTGTTACAAAACTGTGGCTGTCGCTGTCCCTTTTTGTTTCTAGTGTAGAGATAGCATAGTTTTTAAGCAGAACCATGATGATAACTACAGTAGCAAAAGATAATATATGACTTTTTTAAACCTTTTCATTGAAGATATTCAGTAAAAATTAGGTTGGAGCACCTGTGAACATCAGCTCTCCTAAGCCCATTTTCTCCATCTCGTTCTCCCTTATTTCACCATCTTCCTCTTTCTCCTCACCCTTTTTTCTCTCAGCTAGACTAAAAGCTTGATCACAGTCCCTTCTGCTCTGGTATCAGTCTGATCTTCTCTCACTGCTCAAAGTAGACAGAAGCCTATTGGACGAGTGTGATTGTGTGTAAGTGTTTTAATAAAACAGTATGTAGTTTAATGAACTAAAAAGGGGTCAAATGTTAAATAGATGAGTTTGTTGTGTATAAATTACTTTTTTTTTTTCTTTTTTTTTTACATGGAGTGGCCCTAAAAAGCACTTTCCATTGCATTAGATCAGGTTTTCCCAAACTGGGATTCATGAGAGAACTGCAGAGAATTTTTAAGTTGATGAAAAGCTAAATAATAATAAAAAAATAATTAAAATAAAATGATTTTAAAACAAAAACAATCCAATAAAAAGAAATATTTTACTTGTTTACCTGCATGTCATGTGACCTGTAACCAACATCAGAGAACTGTGAACATTCAAATGTGTTTTTAAATTATTGATTTAGTGACCTAAAATCTCAGAGAGTACTTTTATTTAATATTTTATGGCGAAGGAGTTCGGCTGACAAAGAAATTTTTGGGAATCCCTGCAATAGATAATACCTAGATACCTAAATATCAAATCAAGTGTAAACAAACATGCTAATGCTGCTAACTTTACTATACACAGTCATTATTTGCCATCACTTGCTAACTAACCGCTTCCAGTATCAATTTTAGTGGATGAATGAAGTCGGTCTGACCACAGCTGTGGATGATTACATTTAACTATGAACATGTTCTGCTAACATTTGACTACCAGAAAGAGCCCAAATACTCTAGTCTTCAAATAGTCTTCAAAGCTTATCAGTTGTTTAATCTTAACACATTTAACTTAACACATTTGTTTTTTTATTAAATGTTCTGGCTGAATAGCGCTTGTTTGTAAGGGAAAGGAAGGGGGAAAATACTCAAAGTTATCTGAATCCATCCGTGTCCTATGTCTGCTGTTGCTTACATGCTAATGTTGTTGAATGTTCGCTTGCATGAATATTAATTGTTCATTGCACCATCTGTATTCTTGTTGATGGCTAGTGTTCACATCTAGTTTATTATTAAGTGCTTTGTGAGTCCAGACAGGCGTGGGCAGACTCTCTTATCCTCTCAAAGACAGGAAGAGCTGAAGCAATTTTAGGGGAGGGAGGTGGTTTACTGAGAGCTGTTGGTAGAAGTTGGCTTCTGAAGGTGATCTAAGACCAGTACTGCAGTTCAGTTCAGAAGTGAAAAGCTGTGGGTTTAGATGCGATCAGATCCTAAAACAGTGTAGAAAGTGAAGGATTTACTAAATATATCATTTTAGATCAACTGGAGAAAAATCAGTGCAGAGGAAGTGATATACATGTTTGCTAATCTCTGAATAATACTATGATACATAGACAAATTACACAATTCCCCTTTAAGACATATACTGTAAAAACTGATTATGGGAGTTTGTTATCAAGGTTTGTTACCATTTCAATCTTTCTACTTAAAAATGTAAAGTTTTAATTCAATGTGTCACTTAGTGTTTCCTTGTGAATATGTTTGAAATTTACTAGCAATTTCTGAATGAAAATGGTTTCCTATAGCTTTTTTTTCCCCCAAGAAAATCCTACAAGTTTAAGTGTACTAAAGTTTGTAACTACCCTACATCAAAGTATACAGGTCAGTTTTTCAGGAAGAAGAGTATTCACCACAGTGTAACATTGCACTTATGTGTTGCTGTTTACCAGCAGGACTAAACTGTTGTATTTGGACCCTGTCTGATTGTCTCAGCTGGCATATGTGTGCTTTAGCAGCTCACAACCTCAACATATTGTGTCCATTCCTGCTGCTAAAAATAGTTGCGTTCTCTTCACTTTCACATAATCCACAAAGTCTTACTCCCTGCACTACAGGTGGTGATGGAGCTGTTTTTGGATAAAGGTAACACTGATTCAGTGCAATAACATTTGGAATAATAGTGCTGTGTGGTGTCGTTGTGTTGCTGAATGAGGCCGTTATCAGGCTGCAGCAGGAAACTGACGGAAAAAAAGGAAATGTGGCCTTAAAGGGGCAGTGTGTTTTTTTTTAATGAGAGACTGAAACCCATGGTCATGGATGCATTTGTTTGGTTGCCTCCTGCACAGAGGGATGTTGAATTGCTTTTGTTAGATCCAAACTTTGCCTTACCTAAAGCGAATCTGACATGGCATCATAGTTTAACAGACCATTTTTGTTCTCCAGTGGCAGAAATTATGTATCATTCTTCAGTACACGGTATCTGAGCTATACAGTATGTCACACACTATATATTTTTTGGTTATATATTTTGAATCAACATCACTGAATATTTTCATCATCACATAAATGCTTTTAAAATGATTTAATAATTCTTTTTTACTGCATATAATTATAAAAATTATTAATTTAGTGAAAAACAGTGCTTTTAGAACTAAATTCATGTTTCATTAAATATATTGAATCCCTTTAAGGCATTTCAGTGTTATTTTAGTTTTATTTATATACTTTTAATATTAATACTATTTTATTAATATTTAGACGCCATTGTTTTTTAATTTTAATTTAATTGTTAGTATTTTTTTGTCATTTTTAGTCATTTGTATTAGTTACTAGTTAATTATTAGTTAATAATATTACTAGTAATCCTTTTTTTTTAGTTATGTCTATTTATTTCCAGTTTTAAAAAAAAAAATTAATTTAAAATAATTTCCATTTTAAGTTTTTCAAATAACATGTATATTTTATTTTATTTTATTTTGTCTTTATTTCAATTAACAAAAATTCTTTTACTAGATTTAGTTTTTGTTAATGATGATAACAGTGTTTTCAGTACAAATACTTAATATAATCAAAAGACTGAAAATTATTGCATTTTTCTTGTTTAGCTATAAGCAATGAGGTCTATATGTGCGTTATGTTGCATTTGCATTTTAGAAACATCCAGCCTGGTTTCTGTGTCATTAAATGTCATATACATATATGTCATATATGTTGTTGTTTACATGACATTTGTCTGTTTTAGCCCTTGAGGTTACCAAACAGGCCAGTTAGTTTGCCAGCATAACCTCCAACCTTCCAATTAGAAAGCTGATATTATGCGATCCACTCGTGTGCATTGATTGAGAAAGACAGAGACATTGTTAGGCTAGCTGAATAATATACTGAAAAACAGGGGGTGGACTGTTTAAATCCTATAGAGGGCCTTTGGCTAGCTTTTAGGTGAGGTTATTGATTGATGTATGGCCTCATTTTGCTAAACAGTTCTTGCTGCCCATCCCCTCAGTCAATGGCTGGCTAGTGCTGCACACAGTCAGACCCCGACGTACCCTCTGTGGGCAAAAGGCTGTAAAATATATGCAGTTATTGAGTAAAGACCCTATGAAGTACGTTAATTGCCTGGTGATTGAGAACCTCTTCATGTTCCAACCGCTTTCTGGTTGTTATTCTCATTTAGGAATAGAGAGCAATAACAAAAGCTTGTTTGTAGCTTTTGGTGACTGAACACCAAGACTTTTAAGGGCTTTCTCGATTTTTGCAGTGTAAGATGTTTTTTTTTTTTTTTCAATGTTTTCGCTCTTTCTCTTTCTCTTTGTCTAACAATTTAAACAGTTTGCAGGAAAAAAATAGGGGCTTAAGTGGTTATTTTGAGAATGATGCAACATGATTATTTAAAATTTTCAGCTGAAGATGGGATCACTACAGCTCATTTATATCTTTGTCGTTTTAAGGACTGGATCATAGTATTAAAAAAAAATCCTTTTGCATTTCAGATTGTGAATGATTGTATTCATTCAAAGCCTTATTCACAAGCTGCCTGGTGTAAAACAAGGTTAACAAGGTTAAATTACTGCATCTTATCTATGTTTGTTTAACAGCAGTCAGGCAAATATGACTTGATGGCCAATATTAAAGTCTGACTCTTTAATTAAAGAACTAAAGGTTAGCCAATATCCAGATGTGAACTTATTGGATGTGACAAAAACAACTTTGTCGTTGAGGTTTTATGTTTTCAGCATGATGGTAGATTCAAGCCAATTTCTAGTACTTTTGTAAAGGACTTAGAATGACATTTATCAGCATTTTATTATCGTTTGCATTGCACTGTCTTGTGCTGCAGTCATTGCTGGATAGTAACTGAATATATGTAATCTGAATTATGTAAACAGATTCCAAAAATGTTGGAAATTACTTGTAATTAGATTATATTACGTTTTAAAATACTTGTAATCAGACTACAGTTACTTTATTGATTACATGATTACATATTATTCATACAATAGCAGTGAAGCATTGGTTCTCCCTAATTCTTCTTTTTTATGTTTTAATTTTTGTTTTAAAGCATATAACTTATGTACATTAAGAAAATATTCTAGTTTTGTGAAATTGCACATAGTCCAGCCACTAGTCAGGTGGCTATAATTACATGGAAAATTGAGCATTTTAAACTAAACATTTAATTTTATTTATTCTATTTATATAAACATAAAACAGATGAAATTCTCACAAAATGTATACAAAAATATACTATACACAAACAAAAGAAAACACCCTCCCACCCCCCACAAACAGGCACCACATACAATGAAAAATATAAAGACATACGTAATCAAACATAAACAAAACATTAAAGATAGAGTGAAGGAATACAACAGTGAAGCTATCCATATTACATGAATACCTAAGCAAGGGGCCCCAGATTTGATCAAATTTTTAGAAGCATCAGTCTTGGAAAAACAAATCTTTTTGAGCTTTAGGGCGGCAACCATCTCCTCCAACCATTTATGAAAACTGGGCGGTAAAGTGGACTTCCAATCCATCAAAATCATCCTTTTAGCTACCACCATACTGAACATAAGATAAAATTGCTGATAATGTGTTAATGCTAGGGTCAGAACATCCAAGAAAAGCTAATTCAAGATCTGGACTGATATCTTCTCCAAAAACATTTGAATACCACCAGAAAATATTCTTCCAAAACTCAGAAATCTCAAGACAAAACCAAAATGTATGAGCATGCGTGCCATCTGAGCTCTTACACATAAAGGGGAAACTGAAGGGCAAATTTTATTGAGTTTAGTTTTGGTATAGTGTAACCTATGCAATACTGTAAACTGTATAAGTTGTAATCTAGCATTAATAGAACAGGGTAATAATTTGTTTCAGTTCCTCTTCCCAAATCTCGTTTGAGATATTAAATCTGGTATAATTTTCCCATGCTACTTTGAGGTGATCTGAAGACACTGCAAAAAGAGAAACAAACCATGTCACCAAATTCTTTCACAAACCCCATTATCAATTCAGTCTGTTAAATGAGTTAGGTCAAAAGTAATCTAAAAGTAATCAGATTATACTACCCAAAATAGAGTTGTCAAAAGCACTCAAAGTGTCACATTTTTTAAATTTCGTTTTGGTACCAAAGTCTGTACTTTCTTCTAACCCAAAATGTGTAATGTAATGCATTACGTTACTAACTACATTTTTGTACAGACTACAATTTGTAAGTAATTTTGTAAGTCTACTTGTAAGGAAATTTAGTAATCCACCCAGCACTGGCTGCACTAGCTATATAATGCATATACATGTGCATGATGACACATTAAGAGATCAGCACTTAAGTACAAAGCATTGGATAACTGATCTAAAAGCAATGACCAATGGCATCAAATCAGGGAGAAGATGTAATTTCCTCCATTGATTTTCTTTCTCTAGTCTGATTCTTTCTGGTGTTTCTCAGTGGCCTGTAGTCAGTTATTTTTGCTCCTGGGTAGAGATGAACTGGCTACAAGAGGAGGTCAGAGGTGCTTCCGTCTTGTCAGATGTCTTTTAAAATGATCTCTTTCTCAAAGCCATTATTCAGCTGGACCTCACATGCTGTGAGCCATTAAGTGATGTTTATCTTTTTGCGATAGAGCTCTGTGTTCTGCATCAGCTTTGCTATCTTAAAAACCTCTTCCATTTAGGCTGGCAGAGATTGTCTTGGTGTGAGACGTACATTATATCTGGAGAAATAGCTTTATTGCATGACTAATAATGGCATAGTTGTATTGCCAAAGCGGTATCAGATTGTCCGTTATAATAATGGACTGTAAAAAATGTCTCTCTGTAGCTCTGTTTGCTGTGATGACAAATTACTGTCTATGCCTTCATACTTGTACTGATTTAGTGATATTAAGCATTAGCGATTTTTACAACCAGTGCTGTACTGATTAACGTTTACCTTTATTTATTTAGCTAATAAGCTAATAGCTTTTATCCAAACTTAGCGACTTATAAATTAGGTGCATCGCATTGTTAGTTTTTATTATACAGATTTGCACACAAACCAGTGCAAAAGTGAACAGAAACGTATTTAAACGATGTATCATGTATTGTGTAAATATTATATTTATAATAGCGGCTAATAATACGTTTTTTTTATGTAGTATCGTCTTTGTTTTGAGACTTAAACTGTTATGCTTAAAATGATACGCATCTCTCACTTGATAATGAATGGTTGTCAGTCACATGGAAATTAATTTGTGCAAACAGTGCACAATGTGAAAGCACTTGTTAGCACGACTTGTTAGTACACTTATTATAATGACAAGAGTTTTGGTAATCTTGAATCTTTCAGTTTTCAACTCCGATCATTTGGGAACCTCTTCATAGTCACTGTCTTTCCTAGTGTAAAAATTCTGCATGTAAGAAGGCTCACAACAGTGTAACATAATCACTTAATAGTGCTTACTAAAGGCATTTGTGTTTGTTGTTGCTTGCTTTAGTCTCTGAAACTCTGCAACAAAACCACGTGGTTTGACACTTATTTCAGCTGTAATTTCCTCATAATAATCCCAGATGTTTTCAGTGTGGAATGTGTCCCTCTCAGTCTGAGCACTCTTTGTTACGGAGCAGAAAAACAAGTGGATGATGCACCGACCAGCATCTTTTTTTAGTCGTTTAGGATGATAACCATATAGAAGCAGCATTCTTTTGATGTTGTTTTGATGTTGAGGCGAGTGGGACGGAGTTATTTGGTCTTGTTTGTGAGTCAAAGTCTTTGTCTTTCTTGGTCTATAATGCACCTTTAGTCACTTCTCTAGTTCCTGGGTAAGAAATGCCAGCCAAGGCAGCAAGCGGCTTTTTTTCCCTCTGTGTGGGAGAGCACAACGTCAGCCCTTGGATAACTCACAGGGAGTCTGTTGTAGAAAGGTTGCCAGGGTCACGCTGGAATGCCCAGCACACTCGTTTATTTCTTTCGTTCTTTCTTGTCGCTGCCGTTTCTCTTTAGCAGTCTTCTTCTTCGAGCACTGGCTGTCTGGAGAGAGAGAAACGGGGCACACTGAAGCCTCTGTTCTCCACTTCTTCATCGCTCTCACATTATCTCACTCAACCTTTTTCCGTTAACATTCTCTCTATTAAGCTTCCTTCCAAAGAAGTGTATAATACCTGTCCTGAAGAAAGCTGTTTGGTAGCATTCCTGTTCGTATCAATGTCAGTTGTTTGGTTGACGCATTCAAGCATGTGATTTGAAATTTGAAATTTTCGCTCACAGAATTTGTTGAGCTGTAACAAGCTGCAGGGCCTAATGGGGCCATGCTAACCAGCCAACCTCCTCTTTTTTAAAGGGGTCATAAAAGAGCTTGTCATACTAGAAAAACATACTAGAGCTCAAAACGTCCTCCCCAGTCCAAAAAGATCATTTAATGAAACTAGGCTGCTAAAAATGTCACATTGCCAATATGTCACAGTTGTTGTGATTAGCTAAAGTTCAGAGCGAGTTGTTCTTTGGTTGAGAAACTCTTTAGTATTTATTTTAAACAAGACCTTTGGGCATTTCAGTCTGATGCATAAAACCGTTCAGTGCAGATTGTGTTGTGAATTCGTCACAATGTAATGTGGAATTTCGAAGAGGATAGGGGAGTTATTAAATAATATTAGACATGAAAGTACTGTATAGGGCTGCACGATATTGGAAAAAAATTACATTGCGATATTTTTTTCCCAACGATATATATTGCGATATTGAGAGCCATCAATCCAGGCTAAAGTCAATAATTACCATTCCATGATATTAATAATTTCACTAATAAGCAAGCTTCATTACAAGTGACAAAAAGGTCACTTAATATTTTATTCCAAAATTAGAACATTTCTGTAAACACAAAAGCAGAACACATTTTTAAGTAAAACAGCAGCTTTACACCAACCCCCCTGATTGGTTTACAACAATATAACTTAAAATAAATATATTTTTTATAAAAAAAACTTATAAGCATTTTGGTTTACAATCTTTTAAGTCAACTTTTCTTAGCCAAAGTGCCAAAGTAAAACAGTGTTGGTGTTGGTCATCATAATCATGGCTAAATATATGAAATAAAGAAAATGAAATAAAACTTTAATATATTTTGTATTAAATCTTCTAAAAATTAGAGAACATATTCCTGTAAACAGAAAAGCCGAACACATTTAAACAGCAGCTTTACAACACCAACCCCCCTGATTGGTTCATAACATAACTTAAAATAAATATATATTTTTATAAAACAACTTAAAAACAAAAGATTGTGAACCAAAATGCTTATAAGTCAACTTTTCTTAGCAAAAGTGCCAAAGTAAAACAGTGTTGGTCATTATCATAATCACGGCTAAACAAAATGAAATAAAACTTCTAAACTGAGTATTCTTTAGCATGATCATGACCATGCATGTTTATGTATGCTGTATGCAGGGCTTGACATTAACTTTTTTGCTCACCAGCCACTGTGGCTAGTGGTTTTCCAAAGTAACTAGCCACTCAGCATTTTCACTGGCCACAATTTTAATGTTGGTAAATTACATTTTATATGATTAAAGTTGACTTTGTTATGCTTAAATTACTTTATTTTGAGTCATTTTACTTGATTTAGAAGATTTAAAACCCTTTCAAACTTTTAAATGCAGATTGACCACCTAAATCAAGACTACGTTGTATATCAGCTGGTATGTAGCCTACAGGTGGGCAAGAGGTGGACAATATGAGCATTGGCTAATATGAGAAAATTGATAAGTTATTTGTGTTAGGCTATATAAAAGAACAAAGAAGCAAATTACAAAAACAATAGTAAATTAAAAATAATATTTTTTTTCAGATACAGTAGGTTTAACTTATAGCCTACATTTATTTAACATCTTTTGTTGTTTGATTAACATTAATGACCTATTTAATTGGGCTGCTGAATGCATAAACGTAACTGATGCATATTCAGTTATTACCCACCTGTTTACATCCACTTAAGCCATAACCGACTGTATTCACGCGAGATACTCCACACGATGGACATTTAGACATCTGTGTGCACATGTATTTTACTATTCAGGCGCGAGGAGAACTGATCGCGCGCGCAACAGAGAGAGAGCGCACGCGAGAGAGCGCTTCTGTTGTGTGTCATTCAGCGCAATTCCGGTGCCGTTTTAAGTGATAAGACAAATTGGTGGTGTTTCCTTGTTTTGTGGCCACAACTTTATGTTGGCTGTGAGCGGTGAGCAGCGGCACAGCGAACCAGTCACTGTGCAGGCACGCGGAACGTGCATGTCACCCCAGCAACAAGCCATACAACAAACTCGTGTTTGTGCTACCCTGGTGCTACCGTTCTCTTAATACACCATGGGCTACTACCCTTCACATCGCATGTTCCGGCGATGTGACTATCGCTCACGCGCACATCGCGATGTCGATATTAAAACAGAATATCGTTCAGCCCTAGTACTGTAGCTGGAGCACAGTCAGTGTTAATGGGAATTTAGTATGTGATTTGGGCACTTAAAGGTGCAGTAGCGCAAAATTAATGGTTTATTTCTACACTGTAAAAATATTTGTAGTTTTCACAGAAAAAAAACCCTGTAAAAATGCTATGATACAAATCTTGGTAAACTTTAATGTACCTTACTGGTGTAATCTGGTTTAACATCATATTAAATCACCATATGTAATGTCAAAACAATGAATTGAAAAACAGAAAAAAACTTTCCCAGAAGTGATTCATCATGTATGGTGCCACCTGTATTATTATGGTGGTTGTTATCAGTAAGGTACCAAGCAGATTTTGCTACTTCAAGTAGATTGTGTATTAGTATTATATCACTTAATTAAATATATGTTTATAAGTTATAAAATATACAGGCACCAATATGCCACACATAATACCAGAAACTATCCCTGTATTTTTTACAGTGAATTTCTGCCACTCACAGCTTCCATTTTTTTTTTTTTTTTTTAATGTAAGTTAGAAGATATTTTTTTACAGTGTATGAATAGCCTAAAATGGTCATGAAAACTACAATATGAATGTTTTTAGCACACATACAAAAGAAAAAAAACATTATACGTGGACCTCGGGAGGAAGAAAATTAAAAATGCGTTATGACCTCTTTAAGAAACACTATATCGCGCTTGTTGACTTCATGATCTCTACTCTGCTGTTTTCTATTTTTACACCATGAGTAACACCTTAAATTGGTGTTTGCAGGGCTTGGTTCATTTTCCACATTATTTATGCATGATCTTGAATCTTCTGGTCATGTTTCTCTAAATGTTTCAGCAATACTGATAAGACTCTGAGGTCCTCTCTTTCTGCCACCTTGTTTGCTCTGATAACGAATCCTCGGATGGGTTTTCCTGAAAGCCGTAACAAAGGGTCCTGGAGTGAAGGCAGGCACAGAGCCAGAGATGCTTTTCTTATTAAATCCATGTTGTTGTGCACACATCTTGACAGCACCACTGCAGATTCGGTCAGCAGCTTTGCCTGCAGTCAATACTTAAAGGGATAGATCACCAAACAAAAATAGTCATCATTTACTCACCCTCATGGTGTTCAAAACCCATATGAAAGATTATTGAAGGGTCATGGGACAGTGAAAACTAGAGTAATGGTGCTGAAAATTCAGCTTTGTTATCAGAAAAAAAAATGAGTTTAATAATAATATTAATAATATGTTCATAATATTTCACAACATTACCTTTTACTGTATTTTTGATCCAATAAATGTAGCCTTGATGAGCTTTAGAGACTTCTTTACAAAAACATTTAAAAATCTTACCAACCCCAAACGTTTGGATTGGTATTGTAATTAGGTTTGGAACAACATGAGGGAAAGTAAATGATGACAGAATTGTAATTTTAGGATGAACTATCCCGTCAAATCTTGTCTGGACGTCCTGTAATGTTCCCGAAACAGATTGGCTAGAGTTACTGATGCACAAGCCATTAAAACGCGTTGTGGAGTTAATCACAAAGGCTTTAGTCATTCAGTCCCGAGAGACTGCATTCCAGTGCTCTGAATAGCAAGTCCTGATGTCGAGAGACTGTAATACAATTAGTTACATTTGTGTGTTAGAAAATGCTGGAACAGCTGGTCGGTCCATAGATCAATATTAAGGTAGTATTAGTGGAAGCAGGACCAGCCATTGTGGCCTGGACAGGAAGCCCTGAAGGCATGCGTGTGTGTGACCATGATTGTTTTTCCTTCATCTGGTAAGCCTATTCACCCAAAAAAGGCACTTGAAAACACCCACTGTCCCGTTTTACAAACTCCGTGAGCTCCAGTGGCCAAGACAATAACAAGTACAGTAGGTGCTGACTTATTCGCATTAAAAAACTCACATGTACATATCTCAGAAGGTTTGGTGTTGGGTTAGTGTCCATCAAAAATCCCTACTCTTAAAGGGATAGTTCATCTAAAAATGGAAATTCTGTCATGATTTACTCACCCTCATGTTCTAAACCTGTTTTTGTCCAAACAATGAGAGTCAATGGGGTCCAGTATTGTTTGGACTCCATTGCTCTTCAAAAAAATCTTCTGTGTCCCACATAAAGAATGTCATACATAAGGGTGAGTCAATCATGACAGAATTTTCATTATCTATTTAAAAGTAAAGCAAGTTTGTCTTTTGAGATATCATGTAAACACTTTAGTCCAAAGAACATGTTTAGTCCATGTAAACAGACTTTTACCTCTTCATCCATGTCAAATCACCCATAATGCCTCAGTCACAGACTACTGAAAGCAAACAGTCAAGAAGAGGTCAAATGTCCTCAGGACTCACAGCCACTTGGTGGGATTAAACCAACAGGTTGATTCTTAAGGATTAACAGTGTGTCTTGCGAGATTAGCAGTGTGTACAGCCTGTAACCTACGATAACCTCTGACTGTGTTTCATGTTTTCACAGATTTATATACAGTATATTTAGACATACAGTAATTTATAAACTATTGTAGTTTTAAATTAAAAACTAATGTTTTTTGGACAGAAATGAATACTTTTATTTAGCAAGGGCATTAAATTGATCAAAAGAGACTGTAAAGACATTTATAATGTTACAAAAGATTTCAGTTTTAAATGAATGCTGTTTTTTTTTTTTTACAAAGAATCATGAAAAAAAATATATATATATTAAGTTGTGGAATAGTCTCCCAATTCAAATTCGAACTGCCTCAACTCTGTCTATTTTTAATTCTACTCTTAAGACTTATTACTTCTCCCTGGCATTTAATATTTCCTGACTTGCTGTGCAAAGATCCTATATTTTAATGCACCTCATCCATTTTACACTGTGTGTTCTATAGATTGTGTCTTATTGTCTGTAATCTTGTTGACTGTTCTGTTTTGCATAGCACTTTAGTCGACTTCGGTTGTTATAAATGTGCTATATAAATAAACATTGCATTGTATTGTATTGTATTATGCATATTTTCAACATCAATATAATAAGAAATGTTTTTGAGCAGCAGATAAGCGTATCAGAATTTTTTGTGGTGGATGAAAATGAATAGTTCAGCCATGAAACTCTGTTTGCGTTCTGATTGGTTGTTTCAATGGAACGTTCACAGCCAATCGATTTCACGTATTTCATTACTACTTCCCTTAATAAACACAACGCATCCAAATGAATACATAACTCTGTGCACTATGCAGATCCTTATTTTCCCCCTCCTCCTCCCCAGCACCACCTGCCTAGATCTGCTATGTTCCCCTTAATTTTTCTTCTGAGCATTTAACAGAGGAAAGTCATATTCCTTCTCTGCAGCAGCAGTAGCAGAGTTGTCATGACTGAAATGCAGCTTTGCCATCACGGGAACAAATTACATTTTAAAATCGAAAACTTTTTTTAACAGTATTTTTAATCAAACAAATGCACTCTTGTTTAGCCTAAGAGACTTTATTTGTTTTTTTAAATCTTACCAACCTTTTTAAACAGTAGTGTCCTGTATGAAGTATTAGGGAAACTCAATTGCAAAATGAAAGGCCGTTAGTTAAATTAATATTCAATTATATGGATATAAAACAAACAATATTGACTTGCCCAATTTTTGTATAGTGTTTTTTGTTACAAAAGTCTTTGAATTATCTTTATTGTGGGGATTTGTTTTTGCATATATTGACATACAGATAATTCAGCTGATTAATGAGCATATCACATCATTTGATTCATCTAATTGACAGCTGTAGTTATGTTTTGGAGAGGTAAGTAAAGCCATTTTGCGTAAGATCAATTTTGCCAGCAGACATTTGCAGGAAGATCCTTGGCCTCTGGAGCAGCCTCCTGTTAATTTGTTTGTATGTTCAGATTAGATAATTGGGTGCAAAAGCTGCATATGCATGAGTTTGAGGGTTTTGTGTTGTTCTGTGTGTGCTTGTTTACTATGAATAGCATGTGTGTGTCTCTACATCTCCTACTGTACTGGAAAGCTCTTAGAGCTGCTTGTGTACTCGGTTTGAGTGAATCCTTCAAACACGTCCATGAAAATATATGCTTTATCAGCCACTTTCACTCGTAGAAAATTGTTGTATAAAGGTAAAAAGGTAAAAATACAACATCAGTTTTTCACATAAGCAACAGATTACCATGCTTTACACAAGAAAGGTTTTGATTTTCTCTTTTTTGATAGTCTTTTTCACCTCTTTTTTTTTTTTTAATCTTTTCACACATTGTACCAATACAGAACTTTTAGTCAGAGTTTTACTGCTTGAGCGAAATTCATTTCAATAACATTTCTTGTTCACACATGACCTCTAAATGGAAAAATGTAATTACTTAGAAAAATGTAATGCTGCAGAGGCGCCTACTGTCACATTTCCTCTCAAATAAATGTGACTTCTCAACTTTGTCATAGCTGAGGAAGGAGAGCTGTAGTCTGGCTCTGGGTCTCTTTTTCTAGATGGATGAATGCATGTCTGTATTTTAATGATGATTAAATATTTTGTATATAATTAAAAATACTTGACATTTATGCTGTAGGAAAATTATGATATATAAAACATTAAATAACATGAAGAAAGAAATTCTGATCCTGTTTGTGTTTGAACTTCTGCATTTTGGGCAAACAAAGCCAAACTAAAATGGATCGATTGATAGGTTATTGATTGGCTTCTCTTTGATGCCACTCTGAATCAATAGTGCACAAATTGGTGTTTTAGCCATGTATAGATTTGAATGCCACAATCTAGCTCCATTTTAGGTCCTGGAGTGCTGTAGGAGTTTTTAACTGATTAAAAAAAGGTTACTACAACCACTTAAAGTAACTTACCAGATTTTCAACCCGCTTTGTATTGTTACAATGTCAGTAGTATATGTAAATTAACAATGTTTACTCGTTCTCCATGTTACCTGGACCAAGAAATTCATGTTTAGTTCTCAGCAAAAGGCTGGCGGTTGATGCAGAATAGATTTGGGACAGCTCCAGCCAGAGCTTTCTTGAAAACTACCGATTATACTTCCCCATTTTTGAATCCCCGCCCATGGACAGTCAGATTGACAGAGGGTTATTAACAGAACAGTTATTGTA
This sequence comes from Chanodichthys erythropterus, assembly GCF_024489055.1. Lineage (NCBI taxonomy): Eukaryota > Metazoa > Chordata > Actinopteri > Cypriniformes > Xenocyprididae > Chanodichthys > Chanodichthys erythropterus. The sequence goes on along the minus strand of NC_090223.1, from coordinate 28,004,997 downwards.
AGAGTAGGTTTATCACTGAAAATTGTATCATACTATGTCTACTCTTTAAACAGCATTATGGTAAAAATGAAACACTTATGTCAACAGCTTTCTTACTTGTACATGACAGCGTTTTGCTTTAGGTAGAACTCACGGAACGGCAGTTTCTTTCAGTTTTTTCCCCTCCGTTTGGCCTAAAACACTGTGTTTGTGGTCATCCAGTTTAAAATGTTGACTACAAAGTAGTTAAGTTTTTCAGATTTTACGTTGTAACCAAAAATAACTCACTCCCATTAAATGTTACTGTTTGAATTCTTGCACCCTGGAACAACACAAGTCAGCACCATTATGACTAAAAGTTTGCTAAGAAGTATTTGCTACTAAAGCAAGACAGAATTTGACTGGTCAAGCGTATCCATTGCAGACTGGTCGGCGTGGCCTTGGATGACAACAAGACCAGTGCATTATGGGTGTTGAAGTTTTCCTAATTATTTGGAAAGAAGAAAGACGACAGCCTTTTATCTCTGTTTTCTCTCGTCAGGTAGCAACGATTTCAAAAACTTTTTTGCCTTTCTACTAGAGCTGCGTGATTAATCGTTAAAAGATTGCGATCTCGATTCAAACACTCATGCAATCTCATTCCTAAATGACAACGATTTGCCTCTGTCTATTAATACTTTGACAAAGCACACCAGAACATTCAAATCTGCGTTTGCGCTGCCACTTAGCCAGAGAGAGCAGTTATCATGCACAGTATAGGTATGCAACAGCTTCACAAACCACAAATTATACAAATATTCATATTATCACAGAAGTACTTGGATAAAAGTTTATAGTTCGGATATAAACACTGATGTCTACGGAAGTGATCAAAATAGTGCAAGTCACCTTTTGAAAGTAACTTGGAGCTTCAAATAATGATTGTATCGATTACAACAAGTGACTGTTAAAAATGTATTTGTTATTGAATCATTCATTCAAGAGATTTGTTCAATGGTGATTCATCCAGTAATGAAATCATGAAGTCAATTAATCATTCATTTCAAATGTTTTGTTTTTTTTAAATAATTAACTCCGATTACTGTAATCTGACTGTTTGAAGCAAAAAAAAAAAAAAATCATGATAAATTTATTCAGAATCGTACAGCTCTAGTTTCTAAGGTAGGCAGCAAAGTTTTATTGAAAGCCCAATTTGTCAGTGGTGAAGTAAACTTATATTTTTATTTCCTAATATTTGGGTGAACTATTATTTGAATGAGAACAAGGGTTACACAAAGTTAAGTTACAAAAAGCTGAATGTGTTAAGGTGTTAATGCTAATAGATGTTTTAGTGTACTTCCTTTAACACTGTCAGCAAGTAGTGCCAGTTTTAAAGTGTTCTGCAGTGTTTTACCCTGCTTGGTAAAACTTTGATCTTAATCAACAACTTCCTGTTGTCAAAATGTGCTTCCTGTTAATTTGCTTGTTGCTTTTATTTTAAGCAAAAATGAGTGAGAGGTCGCACACTGAAGCTCTTTTTTTTTTTTTTTTTTTAATTATCGCATACTCACAACCCTGCTCTTATGTACCTGCCTGTGATTTTCAAGTGCAGCTGAAGATCCTGATTTGCAGTGTTCAGTGCAACTAAACCTTTAATGACCATAGATATTTTAGAGATGGCAGAATGTTATCTCAGGGACTTTGATAAGAGGAAGCTGTTTTTGAGTTGTTGTTTTTTTTTAAAAAAAGGATATGTGCCACTTGATTGATTTCTCTCAGTAACTTTTAAACTGGATTAGGATCAACTTCCTCTATTCACATCATAGCCACAGCTGTTTCAAAAGAGAAACTAACTCCCAGTAATAAATGTTTATTATAGGGAACGCAGGAAGATAGGCATTATGGGTTAGTTTTTGGCACAGATTTGTGCTATGTTTGAAATAGCATATTACCATTTTGTTTTTTCAATATATATATAGTATGTATACTGTAAGATTATACAGTAGATAGAATATCATCACTACAACTGACAAAATGTGCTATATACAATAGAGCATTGTTACTGTAGTAGGGCTGCACGATTATGACAAAAATTATAATTGTCGATTATTCCCTTGAAATTGTAATTGCGATTATTAATTACGATTATTACAATTTACATTGAATGATGTTTTGAATAGCTTTATACCATTGTTTGAAGCAATAATCATTTTTTGCTTTGTCTGCTCAAAGTCGCGCTGAATTTTCTCCTCAGCGTAAGGTTGAGAGGTCCGTCTATCACTCTTTTCCATAGAGTTAGTTCGTGAAGTAAATATATAGGCTGTGGTGTTGTAACAATACTGGAATTTCTAACTTCGATACAATACCTTGAAAAGTAGATATTCAATACCATTTTCAATACCACAGGGGAAAAAACAATGCATATACTGTCATATAGATATTGTTCGGACATTTGGAACAAGTATGTTTTTCAAGTCAAGTCACCTTTATTTATATAGCTCTTAATACAGATTGAAAAGTAGATTCAAAGTAGCTTTACAATGGTAAATTTGCATTCAATGATGCAAATAATTAAATTCTGCTGTAAAGCAGTTTTAAAAAGACAAAAGTAAACAGTCATTATTCAGTTGAAATCACTAATATTGCTGAATATTAAGTGTCCCCAACTAAACAATACTATATCCCACAATGCACTGTGCTCAACCTTCTATTTCCAATCTGACAAATGAGCCAAAAGTAGCATCTTTTTCTCAAGGCATAATATGATCAGACAGCCAAGTGTTTTTACATATTTATATTAAAGGTGCCCTAGAATTAAAAATTGAATTTATCTTGGCATAGTTGAATAACAAGAGTTCAGTACATGGAAATGACATACAGTGAGTCTCAAACTCCATTGTTTCCTCCTTCTTATATAAATCTCATTTGTTTAAAAGACCTCTGAAGAACAGGCGAATCTCGACATAACACCGACTGTTACTCAACAGTCAGGATAATTAATATGTATGACCCCAATATTTGCATATGCCAGCCCATGTTCAAGGCATTACACAAGGGCAGGCAGTATTAACGTCTGGATCTGCACTGCTGAATCAACAGACTAGGTAAGCAAGCAAGAACAACAGCGGAAAATGGCAGATGGAGCAATAATAACTGACATGATCCATGATATCATGATATTTTTAGAGATATTTGTAAACTGTCTTTCTAAATGTTTCGTTAGAATGTTGCTAATGTACTGTTAAATCTGGTTAAAGTTACCGTCATTTCTTACTGTATTCACGGAGACAAGAGCCGTCATTTTTTTCATAATTAAACACTTGCAGTCTGTATAATTCATAAACACAACTTCATTCTTTATAAATTTCTCCAACAGTGTAGCATTAGCCGTTAGCCACGGAGCATAGCCTCAAACTCATTCAGAATCAAATGTAAACATCCAAATAAATACTGTACTTAAATGATCTGACGCATGCATACAGTATGCATGACGAACACTTTGTAAAGATCCATTTTGAGGGTTATATTAGCTGTGTGAACTTTGTTTATGCACTGATAGAGTCGCGAGCTCTGGGGGGGCGGAGAGTGCGAGCATTTAAAGGGGCCGCAGCCTGAAACGGCGCATTTCTAATTATGCCCCAAAATAGGCAGTTAAAAAAAATTAATAAAAAAAAAATCTATGGGGTATTTTGAGCTGAAACTTCACAGGCACATTCAGGGGACACCTTAGACTTATATCTTGTACATCTTGTAAAAAAAAAACGTTCGATAGCACCTTTAAAATAATTATCAATTAATAATAATTCATTTTTTATAATAATAATATTATATAATATTTTTATGCTAAATTACTGCATTTATTCCTGAGATGACAGCTTAAGCATGCAACATCAAGTTGTTAAAGTGTAACATACTACTGTTTGAACGTTGCATACTGCATGCTGTTTCAAAACTGTAAGCATTTGGCATGATATATTTACATACATTAAGCTTTATGCTAGTATTCTAGTCCAGTTCGTATCCATCATCCTTTGTTGTCATGAACATTAGTACATCTAAATATTCAGACTTCAGTTCATTTAATAATTCTGTATTTCATAAATGTTCTGGAATTGTCCTCACAAATAAGACATTCAACAATGGATTGAATACTAATGAAATGTTTACAAGAGAAGAACATCACTGGTTTTGTTATATGCAGAGGAGTTAATTTGCATTAGATGAATATTAAATGGGAAGGGAAATGAAAAAAAGTGTTCAGTACAGTTCTGACCACCCTGCAGTGTCTGCGCTGGCGTGGGTCTCTCTCTCTCTCTGTTCTTGACATGTCTGTGGGGGATACTGTCGACCACCCTGCAGCAGAACCTCGTGTGACTTTTCAGGGCTTTAATTATTAGGCAAACACAGGTTGCTAAGAATATTTGTCACAACCTTTCAGGACACCCCGGGGTTTCTCATGTGTGCACCGGTGTCACTTTGTATTAATGTTTGTGAGTGTGTTTGTGTCTGTGGAGTATGTATCGGTTTGCATTTAAAGACAATCTCCATGGCAACCAGGCGAGGAGTGTCAAAACAGTGCCTGGAGAGGTTGATTTTCACCATGGCTTGGAGAGAAAGGCGTTAGCACTGTTGCCTGCTCGGAGAAGAGCAAAAAATAAACTAGTGGAATACAAAAGTGCATACACACGCATTTGTGTTTCTGTTTATTGCCTGCATGTGTTGCATTGGGGTTGAATTTAGGTTTAGGGATCGGATGAGGGGTGATCTATTCTGCCACCATTGTCACTTTAAGCTAGATTGCTCCAAGTGTGTTGTTCCTGTAAGTCCCTTTGGGTAAAACATGTCGGCTACAGAAAACCAGAAAACACATACACACACACATAGAAAATAAAAAAGTAATCATTATTAAATGTAAAATTATTTCAATATAATATTAAATATAACATTAAATCTATTTTTATTTAATGTTTTGTTTTCAATTTCAGTGAATCATATATGATAAATATATATTTATTTCAGTATATATATTATGCACTTGCATATATATATTATGCACTATATACATATATTATAATTGCAGTTTTACAGTAATTTTACAGTAAATATTAACACCATAATGTCCCGTATGTGTATGGATCATTTGCCATCATTAAAACCTTACATTTTCATTATATATTTCTGCATTAGCCCTTAAAAATCCCATAGGGGTCGACCACCACTCTTTTTACATTTCTTTACATTCACACATGCACTTAAAGGTGCATTATGTAATATTTTCTGTCCGCTAGAGGTCGCTAGAGACCTATTCAAAACAAAGGCGTAGCTTGATGACGCCAAGTTTGAGTGTGGAATCTTGGGACATGTGGTCTTCACCTCACAGCCTGTGATCGGGATAGGACTCGGGAAGAAATCATGTTCATGGATGCAATTATTAGCATTTCTGTAGTATGAAGCAGAGCAGGACCGAGTGTTGTGGGAGCTGAACGAGGCCACTGGAGCGATTGCGCAACACACACCGCGAGCAGCGGGACTTTTATTATGACACAGTCACCAGCGCCGCTTCCGCTTTTCTGGTCATGAGTGTGAGGTAACGCAGCTCTGTTTATCATATTAGATACATTTGAGTGTGTTGAAAATGATGTTATAACGTTACTGTGTGCGTTCGCTCGGTAGCTGCTGAGACACTTAGAATTTTAGAATATCATATTAAATGCTGGATGGCTTGTGTTGATAAATGACATGCAATTAATTTTAAAACATATTGTATGATGGAGAAAATGCTGTATTACTGTTACTAAAAATAAAGCTGCATCTGATTATGCTATGTTAGCTACTTCACAAAATAGTGTTTTTCTCTGAGGCATGGTAAAGCATGGTACTCACATAAAATCAAGAAAATTTATTTAAACAATAAGACTAAACGTGTTGAGCTATATAACAATAATTAGTTTTCTGTCTATAAATATATCAAAACAGTTGTTCCCTTGTCTATTAAAACATGTAAATATTAAAGCGGCTTTGGTGTTTCAATGATTTCTACGAAATAAAACCGGAAGGATAACGCGGGTATGACGTAATTGACAAGCGATTCCTCACACATCCCGGAGCCTTGGTTAAAATTGCAATTTTCTCACATAGTTACAAATAGTTGCAAACTAGTACTCAAGTGAACAAAATATATAACACTGGCCTAGTGGTTTTTGGATATTTTACTGCAAAATTCTTACATATTTCACCTTTAAAAATCAACACACACACAGCTTTATATATGTACTGATGGAAAACCCACGTGTGTGGGGGGAAGGGGGTCTGCTTGAAATACCAGGACCCTCCACATCTTGGTGTGTTTAACTTTAGTGATGTGACATACAGAGAAATGAGGGTTTGTTTGTGTGTGAGGGAGGGAGGGGGAGCAGCACGCTGTAACGCTAACACACTGCACTGTCCCCCTGCATACCAGCTAGTGAGAGTTTAGAGTGTCTGAGCCAAAAACACACAGTCGAACCAGCTGCATTCCACATACACACACTGCGACTGTTTCTAGCTGTTATTAGCAGTAGTATCCGTCAGCTTGTGTAATCTATTGTTTTTGTGTCATATTCTTTACATGTTCTGTTAGTATGACAGATCTTTGAAGTACAGTGCATTGAGCAGGCTGAATTTGTTGTCATTTCTGTCTTTGATAATGAGAATAATGACAGTAAATGTGAGCCACAAGACAGTGAGCTATATAATAAGGGTTGAAAGAGACTATTTGGCACAAATGAAAATGAAGCTATGAAGGTGAGAAGTACCGTCCATTCAGTTGGTTTTAAGTGGTTTCAGTTGGACTTAGGCCACAACTAACTTTAAACCTGCTTTTTCAGTGTTTTGGATTCAGTTTTTTTGTAACACTTTACAATCAGATCTCATTGGTTAACGTTAGTTAATGCATTAAGTTTTAAAATATTTTTAATGTCATTGCATCAATTTTAATGTGGTAGAATGAAGTCTATAAAGACTATGAAGTCTCTTCTGCTCTATGGAAGGGGTTCACAGAGGATGCATGTGTTTCAGACACATCTGGCCTGTGAATTTCTGTCGTCCCTTCCAACATTCCATCTGAGAGAGATGGAGAAAGAGGTACAGAAAAGGAGACACCAAAAGAGCCCGAAAAACTTGGAGTTGGAGCTGACTTCTAGCCAATGACAACCCGCAGATGGCACTTACACTGCAGTGTTTGAATTGGCCTATAAGACATGAGTGACCCAATCTGTGTTTACTTGAATCCAGAGATCCTAGACTTCATTTTATACACGCATATACAATGATACAGGCAGTATAGACATGATTTTAGTATTGTATGCATTTGCATTTGTCCCTCCCCTCTTGTACAGCCGTCAAGAGGAATGATGGAATAAAGAAAAGAAGGAGAGGACAGAGACTGGAGGGGGAGGGAGAGAGTGAGAAAAGGGGGGGGAAATGGCACAACGATGTCATAATCACAAGCCGGGCCGTTGCCATGGAGACAGAGACATGTGAGCAGGCCGATGGCATTCACTGTGAGGGTGCTCCGACCTGCTGTTCACTTCAGCACTGAGATACACTGAATATTTTTAGAGATGGAGCGGATCTGAGGAAGGGAGGAGTGACCCAGAGGAGAGACGGAGGTGTGAGAGTGAAATGAAACGGTGATGTGGTATATTAAATCTAGCTGTGCTGGAAAAACCAGATGGTAGCTAGTTTTACATTGTTTCTAGGTGGTCTAGATGGATGGTAGACTTGGTTTCAAGCTGCTTAGAGCTGGTGACCTTGGACGAGCAATAAACCAGCTACCATTTTTCAACAACTTAAGCAGAGTTGGCCCAGTTTTTCCAGCAGGAAAGATAAAATCAAACCACACTCATGTTATGAAATATCAATGGCAACAGAATTTTAAAGGGATAGTTCACCTAAAATGAAACTTCATTCATCATGTAGTCAGTCCCTTGTCATTTTAAACCTGTATGACTTGATTTCTTGTGTGGAGTGGAAAAAGAATATTCTCTCAGGCCTTTTCCAATCTCTTCATGGTGACCATAGCTGTTAAAGCATTAGTTCAACCAAAAATGAAAATTCTGTCTTCATTTACTCATTTTGTTTAAAACCAAGTGTGCCACACAAGTCCTGAAAAGTGAAGCCAAAGCATTTCTATCGGCTCATGGTGACTGGCTGCAGTATAAGTATTAAACCCCGCCCTCTCCATGAAAAAAGGGTCCAAAAAAGCACCATAAAAGTAGTCCGTATAACTCAAGTGCTATATTGTTCTCAAGCCATATGTGCCTATTTGTGTGAGAAACAGACTCATATTGAAGATATTCACGGCTAAATCTTCCCATGCTGTGTGCAGTTAACCACTGTGACTGAATCATCTTCTTTTTCTTTTTTTTTTTCATTTATAGTTCAACTTACTGACTTTGGCATAGACAATTTATATAGACATTATATAGGCTACGTATATAAAATGACTTTTATAGTGTTTTTGAGCTCTTTTCTTTAAGATTTGTTTTTCCACAAAAGAAAAGAAGTATTAAATGAAAAACTTTTTTGGGGGATGAAATATTCCTTGAAATGAAGGGATGAAAGAATGAAATGTACCGGGTGAGTAGATGAAAAGAGGGAGATGAAATAAGAGGAAGTGAGTGGTTGTGAAAGACCCAAGCTCAGTGGGATGGGGTGGGCTGAGGAAGTTGAAAATGACTAAACAGAAATGAGAAGAAATGAGAAGCTGGGGGAAAAGTCAATGTCTGTAATTTTGCTGCATTATGTCCTCCTGTACCCAATTACTGATGTGCAGAATTTTTCCAAGAAGACAAGTTGACGGCGGCACCAATGGAGAGACAGCACCATGTTACTCGGCTACTGATGTAGATTTCCTCCATCAGCAGTTTTTGATATCAATTTTATTTCCCACTGCAGTAGGACATGGGGATAAAATGTTTTTTTTTTAAACATTTATCTGTAAAACTTTGTTTGAAATAACTATTCAGAATGATTACTTAAACCCTGTTCAGAATGAATTATTAACTTTGTTAGCTGTACAATGGTGGATAGAAGAAGGAAAAATACTCAGATTTCAACATGACTGAAACTTAAATAGAAATGTAATTGAAAATTCATTGATGAAATTATCACTCACAATAAATAATATCAATCACTTTATAAGTAATATCATTTGGGAAGGATGGCCATATATAGTATGCAGCTGTAATTTGGCTGTAAGCACTTAATATTCAATATTTTTATAAACAAATCTGATGAATATATAATTCTGTTTCCTTCTTGAATAAATCTGCATTTTTGAACAACTGGGATGAGTGAATGTTTCAGTGATTCACTCATCAAAATTCTTCTTTTGTTGTGTTTTTGAACAAATCTGTTAAATGAATGATTCAAATGAGTCACTCACTTTTGCTTGTTAGCATCAGCCTCTGGTTCAAATGAAAAAAGTCTTCTTGTTTTCTGCTCTATCCCTCTCATTGTTTTTAACATGGGGCTTTAGCAAGCTTAGATCAAACACAACTCTAAACAGGAAGCTGTTACCACAAGATTTTCAGCTGATGTACACAAGTGCTGCTTAAAGACTCATGGGTAAACTGTGGGGCTTTATATAGCATGGCACTCTGTTTCCGGAGCAAGGCTTACCGTTGTTGTTCCAACTATTATAAATGAACCCACAGTGATACACCCATTGGTTGTGTGGTTTCACGGCCCCGGTCTCTTTGGTGGAGAACATGATGCATGACTGTAGGTGTAAAAACTGCTGCTTTAGTGGCACCCAGGGCTATAGAAAAATAATCTTCAGTGAAGAAGATGACTTAAGCTCTGGACAGTTTTCCCAAAGGTGTGTAATTTCCACTAGCGGTACCAAATGAAACTGTAATAATGATTGTCTCCCATACAATCCATCTGTCTGACATTGTCAGGTTACAGTAGCATGCTTCAGTTAGCACCTGCTGGTAGATGTCATAACTATACCATCTGTACCCTGCTTCTTTCTCCATTGACAGTCATTCAAAAAATGAGTTCTTAATTTTTTGTACCAACTGCTTACAACTTCTATTTCATATGTTGTTGCCCAATCATTCGATATGCTGCAGAGAGCAGACCCTGTTGTGGTGATTGACTGATAGACAATGTATGTGTGACCAGTGTCTGAACCCAAGTCCCTTTAAGGCAGGGGTGGGGAACGTTGATCCTGGAGGGCCATTGTCCTGCAGAGTTTAGCTCCAACTCTGAAAAAAACACTTATCTGCCTGTAACTTTAGTAATCCTGAAGACCATGATTAGCTTCAGGTGTGTTTAATTAGGTTTGGAGCTAAACTCTATAGGACAATGGCCCTCCAGGATCAATGCACCCCACCCCTGCTTTAAGACAAGTCATTTCACTTGGCGGCCATCTTTGAAGTGCCTCTCGGGCAGCTCTTTCAGTCATGCAAGTACAGCTCCTATCTCATCAGATTCTCCAAAGCTGTTCACCAAGCTAACGATTACATTTTATATTTAAAATTACCAATGACGTCTGATAATAAACAATGGTCCCATAAATTTTATTTCTAAAATCATGACAACAACCCTGCATTTTTCAATGCTCGTGTACAGTCATAAGCACGAGTCTCTGACTGTTTCTGTACAAATCGGAGGTTATAACGGCAGCTGCAGTGACACAGTGATTTACCAATTGGTGATTGGCTCTTATATTTAGAAGGTGGGACTTATTTAACCATATTGCGTGATGCACTTTCTCCTATTCTGAGTAATATGAGTGCGCCGTCTCGAAGACTATAGATATAGAAAGACGGTTCACTCCTATTAGTTATAATTGGGAGAAACTGCAACACGCAACATGGGAGAATACGTCCCGCCTTCTAAGTAAAAAAGCCAATAGCCAATTGACCCTTCGCCAGGAGTTTGATTGACAAGCAATCTAACAAATCATAACGCCGAATCCACCATTTTGTCCGAAAAAGCAGTTGGGAGTTAGAAGATTAACCTCGCTGGACTTGAACTTGAAAAATGGTGTGTACTACTGACGTATTTCTGCATTTGAAAGAACTTTCTTTCTCATGTTCATTCATGTTTATTTGATGCTATAAATGAACTAGTAAGAAGAGATGATCGGTTCACGAGCCTCTTGAGCTGAGGCGCTACAGCGATCTGTCACGACACATTAAAGAGCCACAAAACGTTTTTTATTGTTCAAATTTTTTTTTTTTAAATTACACAGTTTGAAAGCTGGTTCTTTGTTTAATATAATAAGTAGCCAGCTTTGTCTTGTCTGTCGACGTGTTGCCTGTGTCGTCTTTGCTCCACAATGTATTTTTGTTGGACAAAGCAAAGCAACAATAACTAAGGGGGGCTGGTCTTTGCGAAGGGTCAATTGATGAAGTCATTGTGTCACTGAAGCTGCCGTTAGAAGCTCCGGTTCCCATAGAAAGCTGAGACTCGTGTTTAGGATTGCACATGCGCATTGGCTCATCTAGCCTGAAAAATAACGCTATTTGAGCATAAGAAACAACATTAATGGGACAGTTCATGTCAGATTTTGTCGCTGATTTGCAATATGTTATTTAATTGTGAGTTTGGCAAGCAGTTTTTGAGATTTCAGGATTCCTCCATTCAAATAGATAGGACTTGGATGCCCGAAATAGCTGCCCGGAGGCGTTGCAAATATGGCCACAGAGTCAACAGACTTTCCTTGAAAGGGACTTTGACCGTCTTTGTATATCTAAAGTCTCCAGACAGACCTGAGTCACATGTTCTGGGGATGCCCCAGGTTAACTAAATTTTGGTCAGACATTTTCAGAACATTTTCATTTATATGCAAGAAAGATCTTGATCCGAATCCTCTGTCTTCCATCTTTGGTGTAGTGCCAGAAGAAATGCAACTAACCACTAATCAATAGATTAGAGCTCATCAATCAACAGAATAGAGCTCATTGCATTCTCCACATTATTGCTAGACGCCTGATTCTTCTCAGTTGGAAAAAGGCAATGCCCCTGTGGCAAGCAGGGCAGGCGAGAGCCGTGAGGGAACGGCGCGAGGCCGGTGACGCAAGAGATAATGAGCTCCACCTGCGAGGCACACTGGCCTTGAGTCTCTCACGAAGGAGCTTCGGAAGCATAAAAGGAGGAGCGACGACAGTGAAGGACGAGAGAGGACCAGGCCTGGATATTATTTTATGTTTTATTATGTTTGTGTGGCATTACTTGTATGTGTTTATTTTGAATTAAAGTTATGTTTAACGTTCGCTGGTTCCCGCCTCCTTATCTACGAACTTTGTTACAGCCCCCATCTCATAAACACTGGGTGAAAGAGGTGATGTCATATCTCAAATTTGAGCACCTTAAATATACTATCCGAGGCTCCTCTGGAAAGTTTTATGCGGTTTGGCAGCCCCATTAGGGGGGGAATAGTATACTTACTACTTATACTTACTGAATGTCTTACAACATCTCTTGCAGAAAGAAGCAAAAATAAAATGTTTGCTGTTTTGCTTAACTGTACTCTACTCAAGCTTTGTGACTTTTGTTTTCCCAGGTTTTCACAACATACTCGAATGAGGACTACGACAGACGCAATGATGAGGTTGACCCCATGGCGGCTTCAGCCGAGTATGAGCTGGAGAAGAGGGTGGAGAGATTGGACCTATTCCCCGTCGAGCTGGAAAAAGGTACGTGACCCGCCGTGTGTGTTTTTAGAGCCTGTGGTATGTTGTCTTAAGGGTCCTTAACTTCCTGTTTCTAAACAAACTGACTGAAGCAGCTTGTTTTGGTCTGTATAGTAAGCAGCTTTTGCTGATTAGATAGTTTGCGGGGTCGAGTCCTCTCTCTGAAGTGTTTACCATAGCTACCGTACATGAAATAACACAGCATAGATATAGAGGAGTTGTGTTCAGCAGTGTAGTTTTTATATTGCAATGGTAAAATTAAAGCTACAATCAATCTGGACTAAGTGATTATGAACAAGATCATTCAAAGAGGATTATATGAAGTGTTTATAATTGCTAAATAATTATAATCTCAAAATCTGGTCAAATGATTTACAGTCACAGGATTAGTCACATACTGATTCCAACGCATTATCTCAGTATTTAGTTATTGGCGTCTAAAAGCCTTAAACCTCTCTAAAGTGCCCATTTACGATTTAAAGCGTTATTTTAGTATATTTTACTATTATTTATGTACTATTATAATATTTATTAATATTTTTTTGAATTGCCATTTATATTTTCAGTTTTAGTTTAATATTTTTAATAATTTTAATATATCTATATAGTTTTAATTTAGCAACATTTCTAATTTTTGTTTTTATATTATTTTAGCTTTATTTTAATTGCTAAACGCTTTTAGTTTTAGTCTTTATTTTTAGTTAGCAACACTGATTTAAAGATTGTTTTGCTATATTGATCATATGACTTATTAGGTAAATAACTAAATCAGTCATTTCCGCAGCATTGCAGCCTGTAGACTTTATGTCTTCCTGCTTAAAAGATTTCTGTCATTATTTACTCACTATTACTCACTAAAGTAGTTCATGTGACTCATCTGCTATATTCCACATCTTCAGAAATGGTGCATTGAATTTGTATGAAGAACTGGCTGAAATGTAATTGTTATTCACAAAAAAATTCAGCATTATTAAAACTTGGTGTTGTGTTCATTTACAAGACATGTGAACTAGTCATGATTAACACTGTGATTCCTTCCGGTCAGATAAAGATGGATTGGGAATCAGCATCATCGGGATGGGTGCCGGTGCAGACATGGGCCTAGAAAAGCTTGGAATCTTCGTCAAGACGGTGACGGAAGGAGGAGCTGCCCACCGAGACGGAAGGTCAGTAGGAGATTTCTGGACACGAGTGGGATTTATATGGATTTAAGCGAATATGAAGAGTGAAAAGAGAGTGGAATTCCTTTACCTTCTGTCCATCTGTACTACCAGGACATCTGTTTTCATCAGTTCCGTCTGCAAATTGGATTAAACGCCAAAGTCACATAGGAATCGTTAGACATGCACTGGAAACTGTGATGCTGATGCTTTTAGACTGATATGAGACCACATTTATGTTTTTGTCAAAAAAATACAGTAGTGTCCATAATCGTCCATGGTTTTGTTATTTTATAAAACGGAAGTTCATCATGCTTGACTGAGAATTCAGTCAACACACATGCATGAAGGGGAAGGATGGTGCAGTTTTTTTATCTATATTCTGTAGAATCTGATCTTGCAAAGGCGTGTGGGCTTTTCAGACCCTGAAGTGAGTCATTGAGGTCATGGAGAAGCTACTTCTACCCATCAAGCTCAAGAGGTTTATAAAAAAAAACAGCAATTCAGTCTAGAGAAGCCCACTTTTGCTCATGACGATCCTTCAGATCACAGGAGATTCAGCGAGTGTTATGATTCTTAATAAAAATTCAAAACGTTAGTTATTTCTCTCCGGTCTTGAGTCAGTGGGTTCATGGTGCATTGCAGTGGCTTTCTTCTCATTTTGCCATGACGGTTAGAAACCTAGAAGCCACAGGAGACGTACAAATCTAATGAGCCAATGCTATCTGCATGTGTCTTTCCAAGCACCTAGATATTGAATGGGACCGACTTTAGCACTCAAAAGTGACCTCATCCTCACTTTCTGGCACCTGATTGGTTCTTCTGCTGTCAATCAAACTTACGAGTGCCCTGACAAACAGGCTGCTATGGGCCGTTTTGGACGGGGTTGGATAGTTTGACATGTTTTGTGACTGTGAGTGTCGATCGATCATTTTAACGGCCTGAAAAACAAGAAGTGGTTTAGTTAAGTGGGGCACTGATTCACTGCTGCTTTTGGTCAGTTTTCAGGTCTATTTCAGACCGCATAAATTACTCTTTTGGCAATGTCAGTTTCTTTACACATAGAGTGATGAGATTGATCAGGAACTTGGCCCAAGATATAGGACCAGCCATTTTACCGATGCACTTTTGTCTCCCTGAGCTGTTATCTTGGTTCTCTTTCCCTTCGGTAGGATCCAGGTGAATGACTTGATTGTGGAGGTGGACGGAACCAGTCTGGTGGGTGTGACCCAGAATTTCGCTGCATCTGTCCTCAGGAACACCAGCGGCACTGTCAAGTAAGGAAATAAAACGACATTTGCATAGCGACTTCATTTGAGATCAAATTCGTAATTTAAGGTTTAGTCAGGTCAGATTAAAAAAAAATCAGTAGTAGTTTGAAATATTATTACAATTGAAAATATTTGTTATACAGTATAAAATGCATTGCGGCCTATGGAAAGTCCCCACAATTCACAAAAACAAACACGTGTGTGTGTGTGTGTGTGTGTGTGATTTAGCCCTCTGATGTCAAATCTGAATTGTCAGCATCATTACTACAGTCTTCAGTGTCACATGATCCTTCAGAAATCATTCTGATATGATGATTTGCTGCTCAAGAAACATTTATTATTATTATCAATGTTGAAAACAGTTGTGCTCCTTCATATTTTTTGGAAACTAATGCATTTCATCTGGATTTTTTGATGACTAAAAAGTTAAAAAGAAAAATGTATTTGAAACAGATTTTTGTAACGATGTCAAAAAGTCTTTACTATTACTTCTGATCAATTTGTTGTGTCCTTGTAAATAAAAGTATTAATTTATTTTTTATTTTTTTAAAAAAGAAAAGAAATCTAGCTGAAACTTTAGTTGTGTTAGTAAGTAAAAATGATTAAATTTTCAAAACAATCCTAATCCCTCCCCCCTTATCCAAACCAATATAGATTATTGTAGTATGATATTTAAAACTCAGTGAATGATTTCCACTGCCTCAGTTCAAACTTTCATTGTACATGTGTTAGTGCTGAAATTTCACATAGACCTCAGGCTTTAGTGTATTAGAACTTAATTTCCCTCTAGTTAATCCAGCATTATCTTGTCTCTTTTGTCAGATACTCACTGACTCACTATTATCTCTAACATTGCCCTTATAATGTAGTGTATCAACTAGATACACTGCGGTTGTATCGACAATCAAGTTGAGGGATTGGGTAGTTGTGGCAGTTCAAACAAGCTCACGCATCTGCGTCCTGTTTTCTCTTAATCTGTCCTGGCTCGGCGTGGATGGTCTGTGATTGTAGTGCAGGGAAATGGAAAATGTGATTAATAGAAGAGGCTTAAGCCCAGTGGGAGAGAACGTGTTTAATAATAACTATTATTTTTGTGGAATACCTCAGCACAGAGGCGACTGACAATCAGTCGCTTTTAAATAGGATACAGTTGAAGGCATACATCAGGATGGTGATGTTTTTGAGGGCCTTTCAGGCTTTATAATGCAGGTCTGTAAATCTGTATGCAGTATATTTTCACAGTATATTAAGCATCACCCCCTCAAAACAGTACAGCAATGGCAGCTAGTTCACTAGGTCATATTTATGCTCACCTGATTGGCTGGTGTTTGTGTTGCAGGTTTGTGATTGGCCGAGAGAAGCCGGGGGAACAGAGTGAGGTGGCCCAGCTGATCCAGCAGACACTGGAACAGGAGAGATGGCAGAGAGAAATGATGGAGCAACGCTACAACCCCTACATGGAAGAGGACGAAGAGGTAATACCAAAGACTATAGAATAACACAAGACGTGTCACGTATTGTTTTGAATGGGAGAAAGTGTAACGCGCAATATGGCGGAATAAGTCCCGCCTTCTAAAAAATAAGAGCCAATCACCGACTGGTAAAGTCATCGCGTCACTGCAGCGGCCGTTAGAAGCACTGGTTTCTATAGAAACAGTCAGACGCGCGCCTCCGAAACGAGGCATAGGAGACACGCATTTACGTCTGCGCATGCACATTAGCTTGATCCAGCCTGAAAAATACCGGGGGTTTTTGTCATGATTCGAGCATTTGGAAAACAAATTATGAGACAGTTGTTGTTTGATTTGATTGGTGATTTCAAATATGAAATTTAATCGTAAGGTTGTTGAACAGTTTTGGAGAATTTGATGTTTCCCCATTCAAAGAGATAGGAGTTTCAAAGATGGCCGCCGAGTGAAATGACTTGTCTTAAAGGGACTTTGGTAAAACTTCATAGCAAACGCAGTGGAGCCTTTAACAGTCAGCTTTTTCAATTTGTCACTAATGCAGATTGAGTAGAAGTCACGTTTTGGAATTTTTTTTTCTTTTTTTCAAAAACCTAACTATCACTATTTATTTCACAGTTATAGTTTGATAGTTCAGTGTTTGAAAATGAAGAATCAAGACAGTCAAAAATATAAGTAGTGTAATTTTATACTTGTAAAATAAAGTGAGATGTTACAACAGTAATATTTCTAATTTTTGTAATTTTTGTAATTTTTATATTTTTATTTATTAATAACTAATAATTATTATTATTATAATTATTTTATAGCCATATTGATATATAATCACAAAATTTTGTCTTAATTGTGCAGCCCTACAAACAAGCACAGCAAACCTTGATTTTTTTTTAAATCACAATTTTTATCCGAAAAATCGCAATTTGTTTTTTCCCCAAATAGTGCAGCCTACTTTCTATTTTCAAACATGTTTCTCAAATGCTTCACCATTAGAATGTTTTAAATCAACCTTTTAATTGCAAGTATTTCATTATATTATAGTAGATATTTTGCCAGTGACTGTAAAACAAACAAGCATGTTTTTATTATATAAGCTTGTCTTTTTTTTTTTTTCGTGCACACCCCTATAAAAAAATAAAAATTGTTTACATATACAAACATGTTGAATAAAATTATTTTTAGATATTTGTGGGTGTTATAGAATATCTAGTAAATCTATTATTTTGCCTCCAGTTGAGTGGCACCCCTATGCATTGCATATGATACTCCTTTTTTGTGCCTCAGATTTCATAAATTAGACTGGAAATCCCAGTCGGTGTGTGTCATACTTTTATGTAACATTTGCTGATGGCACTGACGGTCTGAGGCTTTCTTATTGAATGCGGACACAAGATTACTGTAGAACTGTCTTCGTCACAGCCTTGTCAGCTGCCATCTGTTTCTCAACATATTGGGATGAGTGGGGTTTTGGAGACTCAGTTTGTATTTGTCTTGAACTTTAAACAACCACATTGAAGTTTGTAATTTATTCTGTAAAACTTCATATTCACAAGTAAATAGTGGGTGGAAAGGAGAAACCTGAAAGGAGAAACCTTCCATTTTAAGAAAGGCTTAAAGCTGCAGTCCGTAACTTTTTTTGGTTAAACATTATCCAGAATCAAATTTTGAGCAAGTACATAACCAGCCAGTGTTCAAAACTCCTCAGTGTTCAAATCTCCTTACTTTAGCCCTATTCACAACAGTAAGCTTGTAATATTGTTTCACAATAAAATCGGTATTGGTGGGTTTTCACAGGAAATTTGAGCATGCAGCCGTTCGTCTTTGTGTCATTACATCACGTCTCTAAAGAAGGAGTCCAGTGTAGTAGCAGTCTAGTAGCTATATGTCATGTGAGGATGCTGCTTGCAGCGGCACATTTATAGCCTTTTTTCACGGCAGCTGGAATAATTAAACTTATTATTTTGATGGCGGATTTTAATCCAGAAAGGTCCAAATGACAATCATCAGTGACAACTGGAGATTCACCCGTAGTCAAAAGCAAAAGACTTCGGACTGCGGAGTGGATACAGAAATTGAAATCCACAGGTAACGCTAATACACACTAAATACACAGTCATGCAAAGCTGATGTTGTTAACAATAACAATTTGAGAACAAAGTATAACAGTAATAATACCTTGCACGGTTTGATATAATCCAAGCTAAGCGATCGTTAGATTTAATCACCATTGGCAATGCGATTTATTGTAATGCTTTTATTCTCAGTTGGTCAGAGCTAAAGTGGCAGACATGTTACTTACTTGTTCAGGTGACATTTTCTGGTGAAAATTCTTATTTTGGTGATACTTCCAAGACTACAATCTGTGATTCTGCAGTACAGTATCCACAAACAAGTAAACATTAGATTCATCCGCACTGAGGAGCCGTGCCGATGCACAACCCACGTAAAGATGATAACTCCGCAAATAACTGCAATTGCAGGTTTCAAACAGAGATGGCGACAGAGGCAAAACTTACAGACTGCAGCTTTAACACAACAAATACTGTAAATATTACACACATTCAGTGAAAGCTAGTAAGAAGATGAAGAGTCAAGTGACTAATTTCAGACAGTTTGTTTTTACTTCAAAAACTATAATCATATAAATGTAGTTTTCTGCAACAGCATCATGTTTTTCCATCTCTAACATATAATTTTCACTTGAGTATGTGACAGATTTATGGGGAAATGGTATTTTACCTTGTTCTTGGCAATGCATCAACACACCTGAGGTATTCAGTTTTTATGACATGTTTGAAATGCTCAAAACATTTCTTTTTTTCAACAGCTAATACATTCTAATTGCATTCATCTTGCTGTACTCCTTCATGACAGGTTATTAGAAGTGATTTTAGTTGAATGCAGTGGAAGAAAGGGGATGTCAACATTCCTTCATCAAGACACTCTTTCAGGAATCATGAAATAACAATAATTAGCTCTGTTTTGAAGAGCTGCATTCATTGCTTTAACACGTTCAACCTGTACATCCTGTACATGTCTCATAATTGTCTTTCACACCTGCCCACATTGCCATGGTGTGAAGGAAACTGATTATGAATTCAGATGTTAAAGATTCACAGTTCTCGCATTTGATATTCTTGGAGATCTTGGGCAGGGCAAAATTCCACCACAGTGCGTCTCGCAGCTTCTTTTGCCAACTCAGTGCCCTCTCAGCGTGTTCTCCTCCGCAACACTGAGCGCACGTCATTCTGATGTTGTCTTAATGTTTGAGAAGTGCCGAAACAGACAGTTTGTCTGCTGCCTCACCCACATGGCGGAGTTCAAACCGACACATGAACCCAGGGAGACCGAATGACAAACTGGGCTCACCGACACTTACACATTTGTATTATTTATTGGATTAAAAGAAAATACATATTTAATACAAGGGCATTAAAATCATTTAAATTAATAAACATTATTGTATTTATTATAAATGTATTTAACTATTTGTAGTAAATTAAGTTAAATCATAAATTTCTTAAGTCTAAACATGTAATTTGAGAAAACTGAAACTTGTTTTTCAAATAAATGTTGATTTTAAACATATGAAGACTTCAGATGCAAAAACCTCAAAGTCCGTCTGACATTTTTCTTTAAATGAGTTTTTTTCTTAGACAATGTTTAGGTTCAGACATTTCACTTTAATGGCAGTGAAAAGGGTATAGTCAGCCTCTGAAATGCCTTCTTTTCAAAAATGTCACTGATAAGAGTAAAATTAAAAACACAAAAATGCTCATTTAAAAGAACAATGTCAAGATGGTTTTTGCATTTGAAGTCTTCACATATATATATATATATATATATATATATATATATATATATATATATATATATATATATATATATATAGTCCTATCAGTGATATGTGACAATTAAATGAAAACTAATTATTAAGCATGTGTGATTTCAAGTGTATATAGCACTTACTAACCTATAAAATAAGACAGATTATAAAGGTCATTATTAACAAGGACAAAACGTTACATAAGAGGAACTGAGATGTTCACCAAGCATTTCTGTCATATGTGTCGTGAACTGTGGCTGTTTGCCTGATAAGAGTTTACACTGTTCACTCATCCAGACAGGAAGTCATTGTGCGAGAGCCTGCTCATGTCCTAACTTGCAGGGGAAATCCATTGTTAAAAGGATGTTTGTAATAGTGGTGTATTTGCAGTGGCTTTTAGGGAGTATTGGGTATACGACAGGTCAGAGCAATTGCAGTTTTGGGAAGTGGAGAACAGGCTGGTTGTTTTATTTCAGATGTGTTGGGGCATGCAGTTTCTCAGGAATACACATGAGACTTTGTTTTTGCGTGTGTCTATGTTTATTTAAGATATTCACCAAGGTCTTGACAGCTCCCAAATCACCTCAAATGTGGCACATCAATGTATCAAGTGGTTGCAGTTCTTTCAATTTATTTTTATCTGGCTTTACTTCATCTTCCTGCAGCTGCACAGTCAATTCAAAATGGTGGTTGGCCAGTCAGGTTTTTTTTTTTTACAGTGTCCTGGCATGCATTTTCCCCTTGATCCAATCGGTTGCTGCCTAGCTTAACTCTGACATCTAGTGGTTAATGTTATTAACACACTGATCAGACCATTACATACCCAAAGTCCTATACCTAAACTTCTTTTGCTTCAAAATCCGTAAAAATAAGATTAATATCAAATATACAAATCTCAGTTGCACTAAAAAAGGCATGTGTCTCAATGTATTTATTTTTTTGCCTCTCTCTATTTCTTGTCCATGTTCAGACAGGTGAATATGCCACAGATGAAGAAGAAGAGATGAGCCCCATGTTTCCTAATGCTATCGAGGTGTTTGACCTGGCAGAGAATGAAGACATGCTTTCTCCTGTGGAGATGGACCCAGAGAAACTTGCTCACAAGTTTAAGGAGGTCAGTAGAACACACAAGATATCTATCTATCTATCTATCTATCTATCTATCTATCTATCTATCTATCTATCTATCTATCTATCTATCTATCTATCTATCTATCTATCTATCTATCTATCTATCTATCTGTCTATCTGTCTGTCTAAATGTTGATATAAATCAGCAATCAATATTTTTATTGTAATCAATAAGCAATAAGATGCACATTTTATATATATATCGGATCAGATCGGATATTTTACTTGTTAATAAAAAAATGCATTCACACTTAAAATTCTAATCGTTCTAATAATTCTAAATTTGAGATTAAGTAAATTCAGATGGCAAAATGTTATGAACAGATGAAAAGATGGATAACTTATTTAAAAAAAGAATCTAAAATTAAAAATAAAAGGCCTAAAATTATCTGTTCCTTCCTTTTTCTTTTTCTTTTTTTTTTTTTTTTTTAAATATTAATATTGGTTTATATCATTATGGTCACCAGTATTGTACATCACTAAAATACACCTTAAAAGTGGCAAAATATATAATTATAAAATTTCAGTTTCAATTGAATAGTTTTGTAGACATATATCTGTAAGATATGAAATCAATAATCAAGAAGAATGTACATTAACGCTTCAGTACCCTCTCCATCTCTGTGTCTCCAGCTCCAGATTAAACACGCTGTGACCCAGGCTGAGATCCAGCAGCTCAAGAGGAAGGTATGACTTGTTTGCTTGCTTTAGATTTAAGGTTTCAGAATAATAAACATTTGTAAGCGATCTTTAAACAACCTTTGTTTACCCTTGTGACAAGATCTCTGTCTCTCTGTCTCTAGCTGGCTCACGCTGAGCAGGATAAGCTGCGCTGGCGGATGGAGAGGGCTCAGTTGGAGCAGACGGTGAGAGAGAATAAGGAGCGGATGGAGAAGTTGGAGGGCTATTGGATGGAGGCTCAGAGCTTGTGCCAAGCAGTGGATGAACACCTGAAAGAGACGCAGGCGCAGTACCAGGCGTTGGAGCGCAAGTACAGCAAAGCCAAACGCCTCATCAAAGAGTACCAGCAGAAGTGAGTGCAGGGGAATTGTGGATAATAAAGAGTCAGACTCAATATAATGACTTTAACCAGGATTACAAAACAAAATAAGCATGTATCATGGGGTTTGTGATTGAAGGATTTAGACAAAACTTCGAAAGGGTTTAAACTGTGTTGTGTATATGTGTGTCCTAATGCAGAGAGATTGAGTATTTGAAGAAGGAGACTGCGCAGCGCAGAGCACAAGAGGAGTCAGAGGCCAGCCACAAGGTGGAGACAGAAAATCTCCAGGAGAAGGTGCGTTTGGAAATAAATTTGCAGTTTATTCTCATTCACTTATGCATATGCTATGTTTGCATGCACCAAGTTTTTTTTTTTTTGAGAGAGAGAAATGTTTACCTTTATTCAGCACACATTAAATAATCAAAATTGATAGTAAACCTTTCATAATGTTACAAAAGATTTCTATTTTTGAACTTTCGGTTCATCAAAGAATCCTGAAAAAAAATGTATCGCAGTTTCTACAACAACAAAAAAAAAAATGTAAACAGCACAACTTTTATCAGTAATGATAATTAAAAGAAGAAATGTTTCTGGAGCATCATCATATTAGAATGATTTCTGATCATGATCATGTGACACTGGAGACTGGAGTAATGATGCTAAAAAAAATCAGCTTTGACATCAGGCCCGGCGTCAAGGGGGGGCTTGGGGGGGCTTAGCCCACCCTGCGATGATCTCAAGCCCCTCCTTTCCAAAGCCTGGCAGAAGAGAACATAAAAACGTAATTAAATAAGTACAGTGTGACATAAAATGTGATTTGTAATTTCAATTAAAAACAAAAAACAAAACGTTATTCATTTTAAGTTGAATCGAGTTTTAATCATACCATAACCACTAAAAAAATATCAGGCAAAAATATGACATGACTGTAGGACTGAAGGGGCTCGCACAGCAGCAAAAAAAAAAAGCGTTAGAATTTGAAAGACTTGTAGTGGCGCCGAGCTTCGCGTCCGGTGTGTAGGCGGAGATTTGTCTCCTAGTAGCTACGACTCTACTGAGAAGTAAAGAGAGTAAGCGCCAGAGACTCCAGCTGTTCTAGCAAGTTGGTGTTATTCTATTTATTATAGAATGCGTTTATAACATTTGTTTATAACGTCATCTTATTTTAATCCTGACTTTTAAAAAAATGTTTGTGTAAAGTTTGAACCAGTTCTGATGGCGTCGGCCCAGTGCAAAATCATAATACATTTTTCTTATTTGCTAATAGTGATATAATTAGTAATACTAATCACTATATTTTATAGGCAAAATTTAATTATATCGATACCAAATGCCCACTGACACTCACGCTATGTGCCCCCCCGGGCAGCAGGGGTAGCCCGCCCTGCTAAAATGTCCTGGCGCCGGGACTGTTTGACATCACAGGAATAAATTACATATTAAAATAGATTAAGAGAAAAATTACATTTTAAAGGGATAGTTCACCCAATTATCCCATGATTTACTCACCCTCAAGCCATTCTAGTTGTATATGACTATCTTCTTTCAGACACAATCAGAGATATATCAAAAAAATATCCTGGCTCTTCCAAGCTTTATAATGGTAGTGAATTGGGCTGTGAGGTGTTGAAGCCCGAAAAAATGCATCCATCCATCATAAAAATAATCCATACGGCTCCAGGGGGTTAATAAAGGCCTTCTGAAGTGAAGCAATGGGTTTTTGTAAGAAATATATCTATATATAAAAGGCCTATATTAACCCTGTGTGGAGCTGTGTGGAATATTTTTATGATGGATGGATGCATTAATTTTTTGGGGCTTCAAAATCTCACCCCCCATTCACTACCATTATAAAGCTTGGAAGAGCCAGGATATTTTTAAATATATCTCAGATTGTCTTTGTTTGAAAGAAGATTGGCTTAAGGGTGGGTACTGTAAATCATGGGATCATTTTCGTTTTTTGGGTGAACTATCCCTTTAAATTGTAATAATATTTCACAATATTACTGTATTTTTGATCAAATAAATGCAGACTTTGAACAGTATTTAAATAATTTACTAATAAAAGCATCTGCCACATCTATAAAAATGTAAATTAAGTGGCCTGAACTCCAATGTGTTTCCATCTCAGATTACTGACTTGGAGTCAAAGGTTGGCGCTCTGAAGAGCTTGGAGCCTTCGTAAGCCCTCCACTGTGGAATTGACGGAGAGAACGACAGAAACGCCTTCAACTCCGCCCACTCTACCCTCCGACCACATTTTTCCTCCATGACCTGAAGAACCTGAAGAACTACAGGAAACATGCTGAGGGGATGTTACCGGGGACAAAGAGGGGACAAAAACACTGTACCAGATGCCTGAGGGACGTCTAGCCATCAGGAGGCCCTTTTTATAGTCATTTATTCATATTCTCCTTGTTTCTTTTTAAGCGCCCTTAAAGGTATTATGAGCCTCTCTGCTCTCGGCAGGAATGTAGAACCTCTTCGTTAATAAATGTTCACTCACGTGCTTGCAGGAGAAGAACGAAACAGTTGCCGGACAAATACAGCACGGATGCCCACACGCACCCTCAATAAGTGTAGGATTGGAGCGAGGGGCGGCCTGTATAGCAGTGACTGACAAGAGGACTGTTTGTATATATTCTGGCATATATTTAAATATTAAAATCGCTTAAGCAATGTGCTGGGGGGAGGAGATGGGGAAAGGGCTTTTTCACATCTAGGCAAATAATACAGTCAAAGTCCATTTTTGCATGGCAAAAGAGATGGTATCAAGTTTGTTTGTTTTTTTCTTTTTAGGGCAAAATTGGAAAACAGGGTGTGAAAAGTGTAATCTTGACATTTAGAGTTAGCATTCAGGAGCTTCTCATATTTGCTTTCTGTGTAAAAGATATGGTTATGGAAGTGTAGAATGAATAGGGACTTATGGGTAATGGTTTCTTCACAGGAGAAACATCACCCTGTGCTTAAACTCCAGTGCTTGTGGTTAGTTAGAGCAGTGTTTATGTGCACTGCACAGTGTGCCTCGGTCAGCCCTGCAATGTCTTCTGACTCTGTAATGTGACAGTGTAAGAATTCTGAATCAATCAGAAATATGGCCTTGTTGAATTGCTATACAAAACCTTTCACCAGCCCTCTCTGTTTAAAGCAGACTCTTAGTGTGCTTACTCCAATGTATATTGGTCTCCAGGGACCACGGTAAGTGCACTTGGACTGCACTACAGAGAGTCCTGGAGAATCCTAAAGTTTTATGTCTCTGTTGGCTTTCATTCTCTTCTGTCCTGCTGGACGTGAATTGATTCAGTATTATCGTTCCATATACATTGATGTGGAATATCCCTTTAGTTGTTTTGTGGTGTTATAAGCCACTTTTGTCCTTTTTTTTTTTTTTGTCTTAAATGTGTGTTCTTTTTAATTGTACTCCTGGGAAAACTGGAATTTTGAAAGCAATTGTAGGAATTTGAGGCTTTAATGGTCTCAGTTTAGTGTGTTAGAAATATTGAGCCTCATTCATAAGACACAAGCGTAATTTATGTGTAAAATCTTTGTAACCCCATTCTTATGTAAATTCTTGCATCCAATTCAGTGCGTCAATTAATGTAAGCGCTGGTTCACACAGAACACGTTTTGCATTCTATAGTGCTGCTTTTTTGTTATTTGTCTGTAAGAAAATAACGTTCTGGTCCGTCTCGCTTCTCCGCTGCTGCTCCATACACAAGTGACCCGTTTTTAAAGGGTTAGTTCACCCAAAAATTAAATTTCTGTCATTAAGTACTCACCCTCATGTCGTTCCAAACCCGTAAGACCTTCGTTCATCTTAGGAACACAAATTAAGATATTTTTGATGAAATCTGAGGGTATCTGATCCACACATAGGCAGCAACAACATTGCACCATTTGAGGTCCAGAAAGGTAATAAAGACATCGTTAAAACAGTCGACTTGACTATAGTGGTTCAAACTTAATATTACGAAGCGACGAGAATACTTTTTGTGCAAAAAAAAAAAAAAAAAAAAAATCAACAAATTTTCGTTGCAGAGCTTCAGTGTTTATGTCCGAATGACGGCTCAGTATTGGCTCTTCAACGAAAATAGCATAGCAGTATGACAAGGGGACAGACGAATTTGTTGAATCAAGTTAATTTTGTTTTGTTTTTGCGCACAAAAAGTATTCTCGTCGCTTCATAATATTAAGGTTGAACCACTGTAGTCACGTCGACTGTTTTAACAACGTCTTTAGTACCTTTCTGGACCTCAAATGGTGCTGCCTATGTGTGGACCAGATACCCTTGGATTTCACCAAAAATATCTTAAATTGTGTTCTGAAGACAAACGAAGGTCTTACGGGTGTGGAACGACATGAGGGTGAGTAATTAAGAACCTGTCAAACGTCTCGAGACTCTGCGTTCTTTTCTTTTTTAAATGCATTCGAAAGCTTGCCTCGCTGCCCTATTAGGCAATGACTTTGCAGGCAGAGTTTGCACATGAAGGTACCTCACAATGTAGGACAGACTACAACAGGGGTGTCCAATCCTGCTCCTGGAGGGCCACTGTCCTGCAGAGTTTAGCTCCAACCGCAATTAAACACACCTGAACCAGCTAATCAAGGTTTAAACCTCCAGGCAGGTGTGTTGTGGTAAGTTGGAGCTAAACTCTCCAGGACAGTGGCCCTCCAGTACCCCTGTACTACAACAAAATAGAGCTTTGAGAAAATTACTACAATGCAAATTTTCTTGAATGGAACACACAGGATTTTGGTACATCATAGGAAGTGAAGGATACATCTATGCTGCCTTCAATCGATCAGATGAAGATATCAGTCAGGATGTGACGAGCATTGGATTAGGACGTGCCTTGTTGACTTCTTACCTCCGGGTGTTTTTCAGCTTTCGGACGCAGCCTTACCGCTCATGTTTTAAACTGAAGAACGTCTTCTGTGTGAACAGCTCTTAAAAATCAAATAATTACCTGAGTGCTGTGAAGCGCAGATTATAGTTCGGTCGGATAGCTGTGGCCTGTTCTCTTCACTGTTGGGCCTCTCACATCAACCATATAAATTAAAGAGAATTGAGTTTGTTTTTCAAATGTCGGAAAACTCAGTGCAGTATTGAAACCCCTCAGGAGTAGCTATTGGAGTTCTTCCATTCCCCCCGCCCCGCAAAAGTATTTACGCGTTTAGCTTTTTATGTGATTGTTTATTTTCATATAGTTTTAATACATTTTTTAAATATTACAAGCCATTTTACATTGGTTAAAAATGAGCATCAGGGTAACACTGAACAGAGTTTTGTAAAACGATGCAACGAACAGCCTATTCTAGAAATCTTATTCCGCGGGCAAGTCTAAAATATGTTGTACATCAGTCATCCTAAACCGAAATAAGACTTGAGATGACTTTCTTTGCCAATAGTCACCTAAAGCAAGCGAGGACAAGCACTGACTGGAAACGATAATTCTCGCTCCATCAATTATGGGACTATTATCTGAGTTTTACTGCTCTTAATTCGCTGACTTTTTAACCCTTTCTTGAAACTTAAGTGTTATCTGGCAACCAAGTGCAGAACATATTTGAGGAATTGAATTGAAAGGATTATACAATGATTGACGCTGCGGTAAATGTATATAGATCTCAAAAATAGACCCATTTTGAGGGCTTTTTTTTTTTTCTTTTATTTGCACAATGTCAAGGAAACCGTGATTTCCCATCCGTAAGGAAGCCCACTGGGTTGACAAGGACCTAGGATATTCGAACAAAACGGTCATATTTGCTGTGTACAGTTCTGTTTACTGTGAGCATCTGTTTGCTGGGATTTATTATTGTAATGTGCTGGCTAGTACACGATGAGCTTACGTGTATGGATGTCCAGACGGTAGCACAATTCAGAGAGAGACATGGAAACATTTATTTCCCCCGTGCATTACACTGTAGAAACAAGCAAACTGAGTTATGAAGGAAACGGTCGACTTTGAATCTTATTAACGCTTTTAAATTTCACACTTTAGCTTAGCTTAGCTGCTGCCTTTTAATGAAAGGAATTTGCTTCCATGTACAGGAAAGAGCTCTGTGTTTCTCTCCTCAGTTGCTGGTGTAATAGTTGGTTCCTCTTTATTTTTGGTGTCTACAAGTGTATTTAAATCGAAATCTAATAATAAAACGAGTACGGAATAACATGTTTAAAGATGTTACGTTTTGTTGTCGTTAAACATGCATCAACTTAATTTTGAAGCAAGCTGGTTTATGCTGGTCCAGCTGGTCATGAGCTGGTTTAAGATGGTCAAGTGCTGGTCCTGAGCTGGAGCAAATGCTTAGTACCAGCACTTGACCATCTTAAACCAGCTCATGACCAGCTTCCATGCTTCAAAACATACCTAACCAGCATATGGTTGTTTTTTCAACAGGGCTTGGAACTATATTTGAGAAAAAATGCAACAACTTGTAATTTGATTGTAATTTTCATAATTATGACATTAGCACATTTGTCTGACACCTAACATAAAGCAGGAACACCATTGATTTTTATAGTTGTTTTATGAACTCGACTCCATTTTCTCTGTACTGTTTTATTTCCTTTTTACCCCTGCCATGTAAATTGCTACCACATGATCGAGAGGAAGATGTTCTCCGTTTGAAAAAGCGTCATCATGTTCAATAATTGCATAAGTACTGTCATAATAAAATGCAGAAATGTGCTGAGCAACAGCAATTTTGTCTGTTTTGAAAGTCAGTGTGCGAACAGGTTTGACATTGTTGAGTAGGTGATTTTCTATGACGTTTTTTGGAGTTGAAATGTGTCATTTCTTTGACATTTTAGTTTGCACTGAGCGATATGGCAAAATATGACTGGTTCATACAAAAATACAGAATACCACAGGGGGCCGTGCATTATTATTTTTCTGTCTATCATAAAAACAAGACAGGGAAAGAATAATGTGTTCCCTCTGTGGATATCAGTAGGCTATGTTTGGAATGTTTATGTTTATTCCATTTGGGGCTGTAACAACTGACAGGGAACGTTCTGAGAACCTTGGCTAATGTTCTGGTTCTCTCAAAGTTCTGAGAAGCAAACGTTCTTCCAGAAACATTAGTAGGTCTAGAATGTTTGTTCAAAGTTATTAGGTTTTTAATAACGTCACAAAAACGATATTCCCACTCACACATCGTTCATGGAACGTTTCTCTCTGCTCAACATTTCAGCTGGACGCTCACCTAATGCTTTTTAATGTTACAGATGATTTCGAGAACATCCAAAAGTAACATTACCACTATGTTAGCAAAATTATTAAACTGAATATTCAAAAATGGCGTTTTCATAACTTAATGAACATTAGTAAATCATTCTTGGAACATACTTTTGTTAGGTTTTCTTACTGTCACAGAAATTAGGCCTACTCAATTTTTTATGGATTTTATTTGAGGAAAAACGTGGCGTTCATTGTTATTGTGAAGAAACCCCGCTTTGAGTAGCGATGACCCAAAAATGAAAACTCTGCCATCATTTATTCACTCTCAAGTTTTTCCAAATCAGCTGAACACAAAAGAAGATATTTTGACAAATATTTTTTTCCATACTATGGAAGTCAGTGGGGTCCATCAACTATTTGATTACTCATAATCTTCAAAATATCTATTTTTGTGTTCAGCAGAAGAAATAAACTCATACAGGTTTGGAAGAACTTGAGAGTGAGTAAATGATGACAGAGTTTTAATTTTTGGGTGAACTATCCTTTTAAGAGCTCTCTAATTGATTCAGTGGGAGCAAGTCTTTAGTTTAAAAAAAAATCACTGAACTGGTATTGCCCGACTCAAAATGAACCGAGGGTACTAATATGATCCTTTAAGTTTGAGAGTGCTAATTCATAATAATGTCAAGGTTTGAGAATCATAATTTTGAAATCCCTGACATTTTGTCGCCCAGAAAGCTTTGTGGTTTTAAAGGTGCCCTAGAACTTTTTTTAAAAAGATGTAATATAAGTCTAAGGTGTCCCCTGAATGTGTCTGTTAAGTTTCAGCTCAAAATACCCCATAGTTTTTTTAACTGCCTATTTTGGGGCATCATTAGAAACAGCCGATTTCAGGTTGTGGCCCCTTTAAATCGTGCGCTCTCTGCCCCAAGAGCTTGCGCTTGCCTTAAACAGCATTAAAAAAAGTTTACACAGCTAATATAACCCTCAAAACGGATCTTTACAAAGTGTTCGTCATGCATACTGAATGCATGTGTCGGATTATGTGAGTATAGTATTTATTTGGGTGTTTACATTTGATATTGAATGAGTTTGAGGCTGTGCTTCGTGGCTAAAGCTAACATTACACACTGTTGGAGAGATTTATAAAGAATGAAGTTGTGTTTATGCATTATACAGACTGCAAGTGTTTAAAAATGAAAATAGCGACGGCTCTTGTCTCTGTGAATACAGTAAGAAACGATGGTAACTTTAACCACATTTAACAGTACATTAGCAACATGCTAACAAAACATTTAGAAAGACAATTTACAAATATCACTAAAAATATCATGTAATCATGGATCATGTCAGTTATTATTGCTCCATCTGCCATTTTTCGCTGTTGTTCTTGCTTGCTTACCTAGTCTGATGATTCAGCTGTGCACAGATCCAGACGTTAATACTGGCTTGTCTAATGCCTTGAACATGAGGTGGTATATGCAAATATTGTGGGCGTACATATTAATGATCCCTACTGTTACGTAACAGTCGGTGTTATGTTGAGATTCGCCTGTTCTTCGGAGTTCTTTTAAACAAATGAGATTTACATAAGAAGGAGGAAACAATGGAGTTTGAAACTCAGCGTATGTCTTTTCCATGTACTGAACTCTTGTTATTCAACTATGCCAAGATAAATTAAATTTTTAATTCTAGGGCACCTTTAAGCAATATAAGATTCAACACCATTATTGCACCACATAAACACTGAGGCAGAGCGTATCGAGTGCTCATCACAAGAGGCTTTATTTTAGATGCATCTTTGACTCATGTCAATAAAAGGGGGCGGGGTAGAATTGCCTGCCCCGCCCTCCGTGTCTTTCATTGGACATGTCTGAGTTTCAGAGAATCGCACTGTAAACACGGACTTCTGTACAAAACCAAAAACAACAATAGAATACCCGCTTTAAAAAGATCAAATAAAAACAAAATGAGAAACTTTTACCAAATAAAAACAGCAAAATCCAACTAAACCAACTACATGCTGTACAATTCATCCATTGCAGACAGACAATGCAAAAAAACTATGCAACCAAAACAGAGGATATGTACAAGTCATCTGTAATGGATAAGAAATGATATCAAACCGAAACAACAAAACCAGTAAATATGCTATACAATTCTTTCATCGCAAACCACAGACTCTGTCTGGGTTGTCTCCTTTTAAACTGTACACATACTTTTTTTCTTAGATTTACAAAACAAATATTCTTCTTGAGAGTCCATCTCATAGCTCTTACATAAAATAGAATCATATTCATATTTATTTTGCTATTTACATGACATATGTACAGTGCAGCCTTACAGGCCGTCCCTTATATGACCTCAGGAGGAGATCCTGAGAGAGTCCAATCCAAGACTAGTCATCCCGTACAGAGGCCTGCTCAGAGCCCATTTTGACTTACTAGATTGGGGTCGTTCAGGAGTAAACTTGGGTGCAAATAAACACTTTTCCAGTCATGAGAATTAACTTTACCGTTGGCCCTTTCAACATAACACAAGGGCATACTGAAAACAAGTGCTTGACCAAGTAAAGCTCGACTAGAAACGAAGCTGGGCCATCAGGAACTATATTAACAGCATATTAACTATATTAACATAACGCGTTATGAGTGGTTCTGTCCAAACGTAAGATAAAATACTGCATTTGGTCTTTTTTTCATTTTGGTCTGGTACTATTTAAGTTAAATTTGGCTTAAAAACTAAAAAAAATATCAGTATTTTTGCTTGTTTTTCAGAACTAATATCTTAACACTGAAACAAATTTGATTTGAGAAACAAAATTGCATAATAAAATTTGTTTTCAGAGTATACACAGTAGTCTTTATACTCATCAGTACAAATCTAACAAAATGTAGTGTTATTTATATAGAATATTTAAAATCTATATTAAATATATTAGAATTATTATATGTTTAAATATTAAATTATTATTATGCAGTTTTGTTTCAAGAAAATAATTTTTCTTGAAAAAACAAGACCGAAATATTGATATAATGTATTTTTTTTTGCAGTAAACGAGTTCCTGTACATTCATTGTAATGTCCAGTTAAAGTGAATTTCTTCTAGATTATGACTTCATCGTTTACATTATTCAGGTTATTTATGAAAGCATCCTGCACGTTGGAGCTGGTCTTGGATTCGGGACTCATTTGATGGCTGGGGATCCATATTGTTCAGAACACTAAGATCTAACGACTGCATCCAAGTTACACACAGGGTTGCAGTAAGTGCCAGTGTTGGCAGGGGAAGAGGGAAGACCAGAGGTCAGAGTTCAAGAGGTCAGATTGTCTCATGTATTTTAGGGTAATGAATGGCCAAAATGCAGTCTGTTTCTCTGAAGGCCCAGATGAAAAGTTGTACGCATTAAGCTTATTCCGGTTTGGTTCAGTTCAACTGATGGCAGTGCAATCAGGACAGGTTTCCCTTCAGTCGTGAACAGCGAAGAAAATAAAGTTAGAAATGAATCCAGATCTCTACGCGTGGTCATAATAAACATCGACACAGAATCACTCAAAGCACAATTCACACCATTTTCATGAACAAATGTCCTCGTTCAATGATTCG
The DNA here is from genome assembly GCF_024489055.1 of Chanodichthys erythropterus. NCBI lineage: Eukaryota > Metazoa > Chordata > Actinopteri > Cypriniformes > Xenocyprididae > Chanodichthys > Chanodichthys erythropterus. Next base: position 27,971,709 of record NC_090223.1, on the reverse strand, counting down.
GAGGCGGAGCCTGAGATGATTGACAGCCCATCTGGGTTAATCTGCGACAATGGAGAATGAAGGGTTGGGTGTCTGGGTTTATTGAGGGGAACAAGAGGTTTTGTAGATATGGCTTGTAGGTACGCTTGGTCCCTTCACATGTCTTTTGGCTCCAGCTTGCTGGACATCTCAAAAAGCAGGTTCTGATTGTCGATGACCTGCAGCTGCCGAACATACGCTTTCGTCTGGAGGTGAGACGGGGACGGCTCGGCCTCCATCGCTGTGAGAAAGAAAGAAAGAAAAAGAAATCAATTAAAGGCACAGGAAGAAAGAAATCCAAAGAAAAAGTCATCAAATCTGGAGGTCAAAAGTTGGGTGAATGAAGTCTCTTATGCTCACCAAGGCAAAAAACTGTAAAATTGTTAAATATTTTTACAGTTTCAGATAACCGTTTTCAATTTGAATATATTTTAATATGTCATTTTTCTGTGATGTCAAAGTTGAATTTTCAGTGTCACATGATCCTTCAGAAATCATTCTAATATGATGATTTGATGCTCTATTATTGGTGCTCCGTTAATAATAATGGTTCTTATTATTGTCAATCGACATTTTAAACCATATTTAGACATATTTTGAGAACAAAGTAGTAAACAGCATCAACCTGCTCTATTGCAAAACATCTTTTGTGTTCCACTGAAGAAATGATCTGTATTGATTATGGGGTGATACTGTGGCTGGTCACATGGTGGCGTGGTAGAGCCGAGATACCGGCGTGCACGTGCTCACAAACGTTCATGTCCAGCTGACCTGACTTTACACACAGCAGCATCCGTTGCTAAGCCACACTTTTCAAAAAGAAAGTGAGCGGAAAAAAAGACCGCAAGAACAGAGAGCGAGAGAGAGAGAGAGAGAGAGAGAGAGAGAAAGGAAAGCAGCTCTTTCAGTAGCTATGAATAGCTGCACGTCGCCCTCTCTGCTCTCTAGAAGAAAACGGTCACTCCACCTATACATCGAAGTCTACAGAAGGCATTTCCTACAGAATATGTGCCAAAATTTAGAAAGAAATTATTTTTTAATATGTGTATTAGCATAAATGTCTACATATTACTATTTTACTGTATTTTTAATCAAATAAATGCAGCCTTTGTCAGTATAAGAGACCTCTTTAAAAAGCATTTTGAACAGTAGTATACATTAAACATGCTTAGGATGTTCAAATATATTTTAGTAGACAAAAATATTGACTAACAAGATAAATTTAGCAATATCTTGGAAAACTTTTTCATAGCTCAGGAGATTTAATCATGTTTAATTTAAGTTTTCTCAGACGTTTACTAAAGGAACTTGATATAAACACAAATAAAATGTAGATATCAGACCCAAGATAATTTGGTCTTGGACAATTTTATACAGAGTTCCAAATTGAAATTGAATATCTCAATGTCTTGGAGCAACATTTGAGATTCTGAAATGATTTCCTTGGTGATTTTTCTTCCCTAACAGTAAAAACAGATCACAGAACTGATCTGAGATCATCTGCTCTGAGCTGCAGCATCCTTCCTTTGACACGTTGACAGCAGGAGCGCATTAGAGACAATTACCGAGTCATTAAGTCTCACATCCGAGCAGCTCCCCCAAAGTTCAAACCCGCTCTAAGGGAAATGGAGTTGTGCATGGTCTTACAAATGTCAATGGCTGCAATTTGTCCATAGAAATGGATGCCCTCTGGCCTCGGCATGTCACCAAATGAGCCTCAGCCACCCTATAGAAATGTCATTGCAAATGGGGTTCGGTTTCGTGGGCGACAGATGGAATGTCACGCAACACCAGCATAAATTAACAGCGTCTGATGAAATACAATCTTAAAATGCTTTGAATGTGCAATGATGATGATGATGGGCTGCTGTTTTTGGTGCATCTAAATGGAATTCTCTGCTGTGCATAGAGAAAAATGTATTGTTTTAAAAAGAGCACCAGACTGAAAAAGTGCCGTACGCTTGGCTGGGCATCGGTCCCTCTAATGGAAATGGATGAGGGAAATCCGCTCAGGTAGACGGAGAGAGAATGAGCCCTTATAATTACAGCTCTCATTCAGAGGAAGAGACAGGAAAATAAGTGCCCTGACGCACGAGACCTGCTGCTCGACTTCAATAGGCTGACATCAGAGCCTGACAAACTGGACACATTGTACAGCAACTACAGAAGAGTACAAAGAGCTGATAAAATAATAATACTAAAATAATAGCTAAAAGGGGTTACTTATTTTCTTAGTGCTTCATTTCAAAACCGGAGCTGAGTTACAGTGCTCCTAAACTATGGTGCAACTTTAAAAAAAAAGACCCTTTAAGGTAAGTCGCTTTCCTCGGGGGCCATATTGGCAATAAATACACTTCCATTTAAAACATTGGGGGTGGTAAGATTTTTAAATGTTTTGTAAATGGAAAAAAGTATCTAATGCTCACCAGGACTGCATTTATTGGATCAAAAATACAGTAAAACAGTAATACTGTGAATTAAAAATTTCTAAGTTGAAAATGTAATTTATTCCTGTGATCAAAGCTGAATTTTCAGCATCGTTACTCCAGTCTTCAGTGTCACATGATCCTTCAGAAATCATTGTAATATGATGATTTGATGCTCAAAAACATTTATTATTATCAATGTTGAAAAAAGTTGTGCTGCTTAATATTTTTGTGAAAACTGAAACATTTTTTTTCAATCAGTCACTTTTGATCAATTTAAAGCATCCTCGCTAAATTAAAGCATTCATTTATTTTTAACTAAATATTTTTTCAGACCCCAAACTTTCGAACACTAGTATACAAGTACTTCCTATATACTTTAAAAAATCTATATCATCATTGTATAAACCTGTATAAATTTCTTAATTTTCTTGTTCTGCTGAATACAAAGGAAGATATTTGGAAGAATGTTTGTAACCAAGTAGATCTCGCCCCCCATTGACTACCATAGTATTTAGAACAACTTGAGGGGGAGTAAATGATGACAGAATTTTAAATTTTGGTTGAACTATCCCTTTAATGGATGATTATAGTACTATTTGCTAATAAAAATTCAATCACTATTATTTTTCTGAAAATAATATTTTATAGCCTCATCCAAATCTCTTTTTAAATGATAAATCATCTTTGAAGCCATTACCTCAATCACATCTGTTTGTTTTTGTGTTTGCCACTTGATGATCATAGCAATGGTGGTTTAAAATGATCTTTATAATGATACAATTATGCATGACAACCCCAAAACAAACAGTAACATGGAGAGGAAGGAAAAGAAATCTTTTGCAGGGTGTGATAGTGCAGATGCTCTTTAAAGACATGCCAGATGATGCATGAGACCAATCGAAAGCTGTGTGGGTGCGTGCAGAGTCACGACTTCTCAACCTCACAGATCGTCATGCTTACCATAGAAACCATGTTTTATTTGTATGATTGTTAAGATTTGAATCTAGGGAGTTGAGATTCTAAGGCAGTGAATCTCCTAAAATAATTAAGTAAAAAAAGCTCAAAAAAGTTCAGCACAAAAAGACGCCTGATCCATATTTTGAACACCCAATGACAGTATCAACACAAATAATGCAGGGTTATTATAGCTAATTAAAACTAAGGGTAGGTTTACACGACAACGATGTATTAAAATCGCGTTTTTTTGCGTACAGATCACAATGTTGACAAAACGATCCGCGTTCACACAGATCCACGAAAACAACTAAAAATGCTATATTCCTCTGCCAGGCCAGTAGTTGGCAATGTGAATTTATAAATCAACACTAAATGCCTATAGACTGAACACGTAATATAGTGCCCCAGGGATGACGCGTTTTTGTAGGCAAAACCCGGAAGCGAGTTAGCATTTTAGGACTTCCGGTTCCAACGCCGTAAAGTCTATGGGTTTTTTGAATGGGTTTTTGCTAAATCGCCTGAAATAAGGTCTGTGGTTAACAAAGCCTCTAAATACTTTCACGTTTTGATCTATGACATAAAACACACCAGTTATAACCCACTTGTGATTTTTTTAAACTTTTACTTCGTCTTCAAATCGGCGGTTGCTAACAAATTGCTAAAAGGGACTACTTACTTTGGCGGGGACTTTAGACGTCATCAGAACATTTGGACAGCATTTCTCATTAAAAAGTGGATAAGTATTCATACACAGCGCAGATCATAATCAGTGAGCATGTTTTTAAAGTTGTTTTCTAAATAAAGTTTGAGGAAGCTTGTTGGTGACGACGTTGATCCGCGACCAAGGTGTGCTGTAGTCCGTTTATAGCCTACTGTTAGCCTTTTATATCTGACGACTTTATTTAGGCTTCAAAATGTACAAATGTTGTGTTAACTTGTAAAGATTATCTTGATAGAAAAATCATGCAAGTGTCATAACCCTTTGTTAAACACAGAGCTTATTTTCTGCGATTTTCCAAAAGTCTATGGGAAAAATGCATAGGCTTTCAATCGAGGGAACCCATGCCCCGCTAACTTCCGGGTTGGCCTACAAAAACGCGTCATCCCTGGGGCACTCTATACGCACGCACATGACGTCACCATCTTCACAAATCCATGTTTTTGTAGTTCACACTGAGACGATAACAGTAAGGTTTTTTTTTTAAACTTGCACTTTAAAACACATTTTCTAAAGTTTGCATTTTCAGGCCCCCAAAACACCATTGTCGTGTAAATGAATGACAGTGGTGTTGTATGAACGGCCCCTTAAACCATAAATAACATTTTCGTTACTTGACATAAAAAAAAAAATGAACTTAAATAAAATAATATATAAACAAAAGTATTAATTTCTTTTATTTCAGCTAGCTACCAAAGCAACATTTCTCATTTTCATTTATTTTAAAGCTGCAGTCCGTAAGTCTTGCCTCTTTGTCGCCATCTCTGTTTGAAACCTGCAATTGCAGTTATTTGCGGAATTCTCATCTTTACATGGGTTGGGCACTGGCACGACTCCTCAGTGCGTATGAATCTAATGTTTGCTGTCAGTCACCGCACCGGTGTGAATACTGTACTGCAGAATCACAGATTGTAGTCTTGGAAGTAGAAATTGTCATCTGAACAAGTAACATGTCTGACTATTGTTGTGATGTTTAGATGGATGTCTACATTGTTCTGACTAACCGAGAAAAAAAGCATTACAATAAATCATGCTGCCAATGGTGATTAAATAAAAGGATCCGCCACCTGCAGCATCCTCACACGATATAGCCTACTATCTGGGACTTAACGACACATGACGTAATGACACAGAGATGAATGGCTGCATGCTCAAATTTCCTGCAGAAACCCACCAGTACCACTCTTATTAGAAAACATTATTACAAGCTTACCAATGTGAATCAGAGATAGTTTTGAACACTGGCTGGTTATGTACTTGCTCAAAAAATGATTTTAAAGTTAACTGCAGCTTTAAAATAACTAACACTTTGCATGACAATGATGTACTAAAAACTATTATAGTATCTCAATAATCATAAAACAACACTGCAACAATGGATGTTGTTACTCATAATGTGCATGCAAACACATGTACAACAGCAACTCGTACTGTTTGTGAGCATAAATGTTTTGAAGTGCCGTCCAGCTGTTGTATGTGTTTGTGTATACACACGCTGTGGGCATGTGCTTGTGTGTGTGTGTGTGTGTGTGTGTGTGTGTGTTTGAAGTGGTGCCCTGTGGCTCGTGGCCCCCGAGGGCTGTGCTGTCCTAAACAGATGGGCTGTGGCAGGGTGGAGCAGCAGTCTCCAAGAACTAATCCACTCAGACAGGTGTGTGTGTGTGTGTGTAAGTATGTGTGCATGTAGGTATGTTGTTATGTTGGCGGGTGGAGACATGCTCTACTTTTGCACTAATCTTATTTGACAGGCCAATGTCTGTCTGTCTGTGTGTGTGTGTGCAGAAATACACATACCTAGCTGAGTGCTCCTATACCGCCTGATGCTTCGCACCATCTCAGCCACCTTGTGCTTGGTAGAGAAAAAGAGACAGAGATTTGATTGACACTCATTCAATGGTTTATGGTAATGACAAAATAATGTTTTTGTGGCTACTAATTAGCTGTACAGGATATCTTGTATTGATCAGGGCTTCATATTGTTCATTAGATTCTTTTTAACAATCCTTTTTGTAATGTTTGGAAAACATTACTGTGCACTTACTGGCCATGTACACTGTGCAGTTTCAGGAGTGACAACCGTATTAAAATACAGGAGCGAGTCCAATAAATTATTGCTGAAATTGCATTGATTGACATCATGGTAACTATAGCAAAGTTCTAGCATCTCGTGTGGTTGGTTTCACTATTTTTGACAAAAGTAATAATACAGCGAACAAAGACTTGTTATGTTCTGCATTTTTAGGTCAACCACTGTTTAGAGAGGTGTCATGTTTTGTTTCTGTTTTAAGGCTGCTTCACAGAGCGTGCTCTTGATGTGTTGCCATGAACACTTATTCACTTACTCTCTTTTGGGCTTGTTTGGGTTTGGTTAATAAAGCAATCAATTTTATAGGGATATTGAAGTGGACAGATATGGGTCATGATATTTTGGTCTTGTTTTGAATATAAAGGATTTGAATTTATCTTTTTTTTTGTTCGCTGTTTTTCTTTCTAGCAAGATTTGGAAACACAAATGTGTCAAAGCTCATACCTCTTCCCCTTGTGATTTTCTCACACCGTACTCATACAGAAGAGAGACACATCTCTGATGTCCATTTAATGCGTCATTAACGACTAGTTGTTCAGTTCAGGTCCATACACACTGCACAGAATTTCTGTAATCACTACCTGCATTTTTCGGGAGTAAATTCGGTTGTAGAACACGGTTGTCACTCCTGTAAATTACTGAACTGTGTGTGAACAAAACTGGATTAAGCACTACAAGGTGAACTGACAACTGAATTTAACCACAGTGTGTACGTGGCCACTATATCCTCATCAGAAATCACTTCAAGTAATTGTACACAGACATAAATTCATTGAAATCATTTGCTTACATAATTTTTTTTTTTTAATAAAATGAAAACCGTTTCAGTTCTCAATTCTTAATCCTATTCTTAACCCTTGTGCGGTGTTGAAAACCCTGTAACACTTGTGATGTTCCCAGTCAAAAATGACTGGCCTGCAAAAAATTGCTTATAAATCTCTTGTTATGCTACCTTATCGCCAAATGTTGGATTCAATCTTTTTGTCAGCTTGTTTTCTTTCAATTAGGACAGGTGGTTGTATTTATTTTTGGAACTGATCTTTCGTAGGCCTTATTTATCTGAGCTTATGCAACTCAATTTTTTGAATGAAAAAGGCATTATTTGTGGATAATTTTATCAATTTTACAAAAAAATATATATATCGTCGCTGTCCGATGTAAACCACGTATGTCCATTTTGCCGATTTTGAGATTTTTCGACGGATTGAATGTCCAGGTTCATTTCCATATACAGTATGCTTCACATATGAAAATGGCCAATGAAAAGTTCTGAAATCATGTCATCTGATTTTCACGTATATCTATTTGGTGTCAAAGCTGTCAATCACGCCGCGTATCTCCCGCCCTGTGGAAGCATCTCGCCGGTCTCGTGAAGTCTCATCGAAGCTCAGCACTGGATAGCCGGATAACACTGTGAGGTTACATTGCCAAATAAACATAGCCTGGTGAGACTTTCCTTTATCGAGGTAAACGTTTCCCCCCTGACACCAGACGTACGTCTAGGAGTGACAAAATTATGGTAGGACTGTGCAAACAAAGTATCTGTCTAGCATTACCATGTCAGTGTATTGATTCATTGTCCCTTCATAGTTTGCAAGAGACATTTAATAAATTTATAATTAATATTAAATAAACTAAGCGTATTTAATAAACTAAGACGTAGGCTATTTAATAAACTGAGCGTATTCATCTGTCAATATGAAACACGACTTGGCCATTCTAATTAATGATCGGAAGAACGCGTATCAACCACCATTATTGTAAAATATGTCCATTTAAACTCAATTTTGGTCAAATGTGGATTATATCATTACACTGGCAAGAATATGGTTACATGTAAAGATGCCGTACCAAGTCTGACAACGCTACATTACAATTGCTTTTGAAATACAGTGTTTTTTTCACTTCCTGAAAAGTAACCGTTTTGGACATACGTGAGTTTCATCGGGCAGCGACGATATAAAAAATTGCACTGTTTTTTTAAGGTTTATTGGGTTTGAAATGGCTTTATTTTGGTTTTATTTATTACACAATTGTAGTGTTCCCGGTAAAAAACGACCGGCCTAATCACTCGTTTATGCTATTTTATCACCAAATATTGGATTTAATCTTTTCGTCAACTTGTTTTCTTTCAATAAGGACAGGTTTTGTATTAATTTTTTTAACTTTTTTTTTTTATTGATTGTAGACTGACCGTAGGACTCACTGATTTGAGGATAAATTTAATGTCTGTGAAAAAGAAAGCCTGTAATACTCAAAATAGTTTTGTGGCGAGCTGGGCGCGCGAGAGCCGTGAGGGAAAGGCGCCAGAGTTAATGAGCTCCACCTGCGAGGCGCACCGGCCTCGAGTCTCTCACAGAGGAGCTCCGGAAGCATAAAAGGAAGAGCGATGACAGTGAAGGACGAAAGAGGACCAGGCCTGGATATTATTTTATGTTTTATTATGTTGGTGTGACCGGCAGACGTCCGCGAGGGTCTGCTGGTATTACTTTCGTTTTGTTCTTTGTTTATTTTATTAAAAATGATTGTTTTAACGTTCGCCGGTTCCAGTCTCCTTCTTCTCGTACATACGAACTGTGTTACAAGTTTGTTTGTGTACATGAACGTGTATATGTGTGCGGATGCACAAGTATGCACGTATCCACACATGCACAGGTTCGAGGCCTTGCAAGCCCACATGTACATATGTGAACATGAACAAAGGTAGATCCTGACCATATTCTACTTCAACATGAAGCTTACTGGATACATAAACTGAGAACTCTGGTTCCTTACAGTCTGAATGCTGACTTTGATCTAAGTTGTTTTCTAGTATGAATGGGATTCTGATGGAATTAATTGTATGCACCTGTGATTGATTGTCTACTTATACCTCTCTTTACTCTGAGTGAAATCATACCTTGACAAAGGTTTTGTGCTGAAATGTTGGATAATAAAAAAAACTTTTAATAATAAAAAAGTGAGTGTGCGGTCAGATCTCATATATTATAGATTTATTTCTCTTGACATGCACCTCGGACGGATGTCTTTTTGATAACATGAACATGATGAACACGCTCCTGAGCACTAACTGTTTCTTTGATTTTTGACTCCCCCATTCATTTTCAATGGGTCGTTATTTTCAACCAATTTTAGCTCAGATGACTGAGGCCTATGATCAGTCAGTTTCAAAAATAAATACAAAACCTGTCCTAATTTAAAGAAAACAAGTTGACAAAAAGATTGAATCCAATATTTGGTGGTAAAATAGCATAAAAAGAGATAAATTCCTTTTTTTTTTTGGAGGCTGGTGATTTTTGACCGTGAACACCACAAGTGTGATTCAAAACAAATTCCCTGGTTAAACATTAAAGCAGACTAATGTGATAAACAGTGCATTTTTTTTTATATTTTATGAAAAATTTACAAAATTATCCACAAATAACATAAGCTCAGATAAAGAAAAGGAAAGAAAACAAGTTGGCAAAAAGATTTAATCCAATATTTGGTGATGATGTAGCATAATGAGAGATTTCTAAGCAATTTTTTGTAGGCTGGTCATTTTTGACCAGGAACATCACAAGTGTTACAATGTGGGGAAAAAACACAGAAAAATTACAAAAAATAAAAAAACATTCTGGGAAGTTGTTAGACTCTGGGTGAGTAAAGTCAGTAAATTTCTAGTCTGATGCAATAACATTAACTAGCATTTTTGGGTCCGGGAAAATCCTCCCCGGGTCAAAATGACCCGAACACAACATGTGAGTTAATGTAATGTAAATAATGTTGTTTTTTTATTATTATTATTTAAAAAAATTAAGAAAAGTTATCAAAAGGGTTAAGGTTAGATCTAGTCTAGAAAATGTAAATAATTATAGCTTTTTTTTTAAAACATAACAGAATTCTGTGGTATGTCCTTGTTTAGTTTGCTAGGCAAATATGTGTATGCATTAATGTTTGCACATCATTACTTCCATTATATGTGCCAACTCACCATCTTTTCAAAATTAACCAGCTCCCCATGGAAAGTCTTACAGCTCTCATGAAGGAAGGTCAGATCTGCAGAGAGAGAAAGAGAGAGAGAGAGCGTCAATGCATAATAAAGGGAACGGTTATGTAATGACATGTCATCATGCCATCACTCGCTCAGCCAGGCGTCTTCTTTCTGGCTGAGCTGAACTGAAGCTTGACGTTCACACGCAAGAAAAGAGAAAGAGAGAGAGAGAGAGAGAGAGAGAGAGAGAGAGAGAGAGAGAGAAAGCCAGCGAGAAGGAGAAGTGAACAGTCATCATGTCATGATGGGTGATCTGTCAGTACCCGGGCCAGGTCTGGTGAAAAAAGAGAGAGAGACAGGTAACATGAGAGGAAAGGAGAATGTTAGAGAGACACTACATGCTGTCAGGTTGAGTGTACTGAATACAGATGATTGAGTAAAGAGAGAGAGAGAGAGGCCGTGCACCAACATATCGACTAATAAAAGTCATTATCTGCAGGCGTACAGTTTCACACGACTGTTTGAGCCTGCAGTTCAGCGTCAGCTCACTCTCTGTCTGCACGTTTCACAACTAGTGAACTGTGCAGACTTACTATACGGTGTTTTTGTTTATAACTGAGACCAGTTTGAATTTAAGGAGGTGCATAAAACAATGTTGTTTAATACTATTTTACATTATTACTGTATGTTCGATCAAATAAATGCAGCTTTGATGAGCATAAGAGACTTCTTTTAAAAACATTTTTTAAAAATCTTACCAAACGGTAGAATATATGTTACTCCCAAACAAAGTTTTCTTTTAATCAACATCACTAATCTAATGCAGGACAATCAAAGTTTCTTAGATTGGTGTTTTGCTTTCGATTATTGGTTATTGTTGCTAAGACTGAGTTAGCATGCTTTATACTTTCTGAAATGAATAGTACATTGTATAGATGAATAGTATATTGCATTGAATAGTATATTGTAACAGTGTATTGAATAGTAACACGTTTTCAGTACGTATTTTTAGATATATAGATTTGTAATACAAGGATTACTGACAATATTTGCCAAATATACAGTATACAACCAGTTTATTGCTCAGGGACTATTGCCCACAATGCAATGGCCAAACATTTAGAAAAGTCTCGTAAAATCATTTTTAAGGTTTGTAATGCTGATCTGTCACTATGGTAAGAATAAGACGTTACTTCTCAAACATCATTCATCCAAATTTTTGTAATTTTGTCCAATGTTTTTTCTTGATTACATCTTACATCTTAATTTGATGTTCATTTTATTTTATAACAAGTTAAAATGTATAGTTATACTAAAATTTTTTTTATTTCAACCTAAAGTGTTCGTGCTGCCTTAAAATTTTAAGTTTAGTCAACTTAAAAAGCGAAGTTGTGTTAAGCAACTTGTATATCTGAGTTAAATCCGCGAAAACTATTCTGACCCTAATTTTTAAGTTGTGATAGCTAATTGCAACAATATATATATTTTTTTTTTACAGTGTAGCATGGCTTCATCTGTAGTCTGATGGAGGAGAATGCCTGTTGTTTAACGGATTTGAACGCTGTTTTTCATAGATGGTCTGCAGGAGCTATGAAAGTGTAAATTGCCATGTGTCTTCTGGGATAAAGATGTTAGAATGATGTTAGTAGATGACAGACAGTGTTATTTGTGTCCAGAAATGCTGTCTGATCTGAAATCCTTTCAATGTGAATACAGCAGGAGTCATATATATATATATATGTTAATGTGTAATATGAATGCATTTGGCATGTCCTGCAGTGAATTAGGTTATGCTGATTATGCTTTATGCCTGAGGACAGACGCCACGTTTTATCTTCATCATAAATTTAGATGGATAATACATTAAAAAATCTTTTCAAATGAATTGGGTGGAGATTTCAGACTACACAGCAGGGGCTAAAATTGTGACCTTCGAAGGAAAGATGAAGAGGTCGTTTGGGATGTTTGTTTGTGATGGCAGGGCGAAATGTGACACGTGTTGCATTTTTAATGTTTGGCTTTTTGTTAAAACCGCCTCAGAGAATCAGGTCAGGAGGTGAAGTGTGATGAACTCCTACTCCTCTTTCTCTCCTTCTGTCTTACTCAAGATTTAAGAAGCTTTATTGCCATTGTTAAAAAAGGCTTTCAATAAAAAATGATAAAAAGAATTAATATTGTTTACAATATCTGTAATAATAATAATAATAATTAAATGAGCAGTTCCAATAGGGTTCCTAGGCAATAATAATAATAATAATAGTGATAATAATGGTTTAATCCCCAGTTGAGATATGAAAAATAATGTGCTAATTAATTTGAATTTGACAGACAAATGTAAGTCCATGTATTGTAATGTTTAATATTATGTGTATACTATTTCTTAATATTTTGATTTAGTATTTATATTTTCAGTTTTCATTTTATTTTATTTTTTTAGTTTTGTGCTTTTGTCTTTATGATTTTTTTAATATCATTTTTTACATAGCTTTATAGCTTTAGTTTTTATTTCAGTTTTTGTCATTTTAGCACCTAAACTTTTCAGTTTGTTGCTACATTTCAAATTTTAGTTTAATTTTCTCATCTAATATATATTTTTTTATATTTCAGGTTTTTAATAGTTTTTGTTTTGTATGACAATAATAATTGTTTTCTACTTGAATATTTATTCCTGTGATGTCAAAGCTGAATTTTCAGCAGCCATTACTCCAGTGACCAGTCTTCAGTGTCACATGTTATCAATGTTGAAAACATTTGACAACAGCTGCTTAATATTTTTGTGAAAAAATATCAAGGTGCGTATATTTTTTCAGAATTATTTGATGAATCGAACGTTTAAAAGAACAGCTTTTATTTGAAATAGAAATCTTTTGTAAATGCCTTTACTGTCATTTTTTATCAACTTGACGAATCCCTGTTGAATATTAAAATGCTGCGAGGGAACTCAGTGTTTTGTTCATCCAAATGAATCAGTTTGCTAAAATGAATCAGACTTTTCAAGTTACTGGTCCTGTGTTCATTGTTTTTACTAATTGTAAAGCCTGTGTTTTGTATTCTGAAGCATGTGTGTCTCGTGAAGGAGTCATGTAATGTGTGTCTCACTGAAACGCAGAGCAATGCTCAGCAAAGACTTTGATGCTCAACTGATCCTGACAGGCTTGAGTCATGAGCACCTACAGGGAAGGAGACAGAGAGTGAAAAGACATGGAGAGAGACTACAGAGCACAGATGGGACAGGAATATAACAGCTGTGCGTATGAATGTGTGTAGAAATGTGGATGAGCATATATTTAAAGGTGTGTGTGTGTGTGTGTGTGTGTGTGTGTGTGTGTGTGTGTGTGTGTGTGTGTGTGTGTGTGTGTGTGTGTGTGTGTGTGTGTGTGTGTGTGTGTGTGTGTGTGTGTGTGTGTGTGTGTGTGTGTGTGCGCAAGTATGGTTTTAAAATCTGAAGGGGGAAAGAAAGCAAATTTGAGAAGCTCATTCAATATATCAAATATATTCTATATTTCTATTTTTAAAAAATGCTGTTTTTTAACTCTCTATTTATCAAAGAGAAAAAAAGGATCACAATATTTAATCAGCACAACTGTTTTCAACATTGATGATAATAATAAATGTTTCTTGAGCAGCAAATCATCATATTATTATAATTTCTGAAGGATCATGTGACACTGAAGACTGGAGTAATGATGCTGAAAATGCACGGGAATAAATTACATTACAAAATATATTAATATAGAAAACAATTACTTTAAATTGTAATAATATTTCACAATATTACACAGCCTTGGTGAGCACTTCTTTCAAAAACATTAAAACAAAGAATGTGAAAGAGAAAGATTGTAATAAAAAAGGTGCTAAAATGTGTCAATACATGTCCTGTTTTAGCCATTACTGTTGGAGAAAATGTGCCTTGAGCCTCCATTAGGAGACCTTTGTGTAATTATACATGTCTGTTTTTCAGGCAATAACGTGTGCATATAATGAAACTTTTTAATGAATCGCAGCAACAAAGTGTGGGTCAGATTTTGCTTTTATTGTGGGGACCAAATATCCCCTTAAGCTTTGTAAAATGACAGAACTCCTATATTGTGGGTCCACAAGGAAACCCATAAAGGAGCTAAATAATGACAATCTAAAAATGCAAAAATGTTTCTTTAATGGTTAAGTTTAGGCTTAGAGAATAGAAAATATTATTAGCCCAATGAAAAAAACAACAACAATATAAGTCCCATAATAAATCCACGTGTATCACTAATGCGTTTGCATGCATGCTGATCTCTGGTGTATGTTTGGCTGCAGGGGGTCTGCAGTCCTGCATGTAAAGAGCTGCAGAACAGAGTGGCGGTAATTAATGAGGCGGGTCCTTTCAGACCCACTTCAGATCACAGAGTCAGCCGCGGCAGGAGGCGACTTTATAGGAACACATATGGACAACAGCTGAAGGTAGATTGAGAGCACACTGGTGCTACTGTACATGTGGGACACTCACCCTTTAGCAGCAGTGGAGTGAAGGGTATGAGTGGGGCTCTCAGGCTTGCTAGAAGGTCTCGGTATGACTTGTGGTTCCTTGAAGGGTCCTGTAGCAAACATAAACATCGTCATAATTACAAATACTGTCTAATAATGTCACACCAGCCTTTAGAGTGACAAACTGTATCGCTCAGAAGTTGCTCTTACAGAGCTCAAGAGACTTAATGGGGTTCTCAGTTACACTGCATTCAAGTGTTAGCTTGAAATAAAGAAATACAAGTACTTATTTTATTATAAGTACTGAGTAGGAATGAAAACAGACACAAAATGAGACATTTTTGATGTACACAGATAAAGTTATAGTTATATTAGTTATAAAATGAACATTGATGATTTGGTCATTAGAATACAAGGATACAAATTGATCAAAAGTGACAGTAAAGACTTGTATTTTGCAACAAAATCATTTAATAACACTTTACTTTTTCTATAAGCTTTATGCATTATAAAGATATTCATAGTGTACATTATATCTTTTCATAAATAATTGTAACCAATGTTAAAATGCATTATAATATTTGCAGATTCATTGTTACAGCTGAAATTGGTTGTTTGTCATGTGTTTTAATGCATTTTACTTTCTAAAGGTGTTCAATGGATAAATAAGTATTATATATAACTGTGGTTACAATTATTCAGGAGATCATTCAATGCTTTATAATATGCATTACAAGGCATAATTAATGCATTAAAAATATGTTTTATAATGCATCATATATATGGACTTTAAGTAAAGTGTAACCAAAATTTCTAAATGAAATAAATGCTGTTCTTTTAAGAGTCCTGACAAAATATATCACAGTTTCCGCAAAAATATTAAGCAGCACAACTGTTTTCAACATTCTGACATTTCATCTCAAGAAATTCAACATTTCTTGAGCATCAAATCATCATATCAGAATGATTTCTGAAGGATCATGTGACACTGAAAACTGGAGTAATGATGCTGAAAATTCAGCTTTGATCACAGGAAAAATTACATTTTAAAATAAATTAACATAGAAAACAGTTTTATATCATAAAAGTATTTCACAATATTACTGTTTTTACTGTATTTTTTAAATGCAGCTTTAGTGAGAAACCAGATAGAAATTTTGAGCTCAAACTAAGATCTCTAACTCTCAATCTTTGCAAATCTGAGCACCATAAGATATTATTAAGTAATATTATTAAGTTATTATCTGTTCTGAAACTCTAGAGAAGTCTTTTCTTCAAGAGAAAACAGGAGACCAAAGCAAATGTCAGGGTTCTCCATTTAATCTCATTTCTGTCTAGGAGAAACAATTGAGATATTAAACAGATTGCATTTGTGATTTTTCTTCACTTACCGCAGTGCTCTCAAACTGCTGAAACTGCTTCCGGAACTTTCCTGGCAAACCCTGCCAAAACACACATACATATGCAATTAGTAACCGACACATTTCACGTGCCAATTCAAACTCTATTAGGAATCGGATGGATGAAAACCAACACATATGCAACACAAGACATATGAAGCAAAAAACAGGATTTATGGGGTTTTGATTTTATTTAAAAAGGCATTATCGGGGACAGGTGGACATGGAAATATTTCCCTCGGAACGGCACAAGCTAATTCAGTTCGGTTGCCATGACAACTGCTAATAGCCTCCTGCCAAGAATAACACTCGCCGGTTCTTAGGAACGAGAGTAGGCAGAGGTGCTAAGAGACTGTGTGTGAGTGCGAGAGAGAAAGAGAAGTGATAAAGAAAGAGGTAGATTAACAAACAAATGCACTCACTTCCCAGGTCAGACGTAGGCGGCTGACTGCAGGGTTGTCCAGTCCCAGAACCAGCGCCAGGAACGACAGCAGATCCTGCTGCTGTTTACATCTAAAAACACACACACAATAGCACTGATTACATGCACAGACCTGATAGAGAATGAGACACTGCTGTTATTGTTATCGAAATCATCTAAAACTATTAAAAATCATATTTGGTACATGGAAATACAGATTAAAAAATAAATCAATAAATATTAGATTAAAAACTTTGAAACTACGAATTCTGTAGTATAAAAATGAGCAATTAAAAGTATTAAAATGACTAAAACTGACATAAAAATAAACTGAAGCAATGTAGAATCTGTAAACTGTAAAATGACTAACAAATAACAAAATTACTTTAACTTAACCTAAAATAATACTTAACCTTAATACTAAAATAAACTAGAATGTGAATAAGAAGTGAATAAACTTGAATAAAAAGCATTGCATTTTTTTCCCCTGAAGTCCACTTAAGACATTAGTCAAGATTTCTTGCAGCTAAAACAAATTAATTTAATTTTACATAACTAATTTACATGCATCTTTGAATCAAGCAGGCTTTTTTTTTTTTTTTTTTTGCCGCTGGGCCATTAAAACTACATGCAAATGAACTCTGCTCTGATTGGCTAACCTCTTTGCATGTGAAATAACTGCTAGCACCCCCTTCAAGCTGCTGAATACTGAACAGGTGCTGATATACGTGGGTGGTCATATGTTAACATGTCCACAGTTCTGACGTCAACACCATTACAATTTCTGAATAATTCATTCTTGTCACCTTCATAAGCGGATTCAGCTTGTACCCTACACAAACACATATACACTCACAAGGCTGCAATCTTTATGAACTTGCGCAGTAGCTGTATCCTCTTTGGAAGCGACTGGCACTGCAGGATCTCTGTGGCGACCCAGTGCTGCACTTCACTGCATCGCTGCAGGATCAGCTCCAGGTTGAGGGGGCGCCAGCGGGCCTGTTCCCCATGGAACACGTAACACACAAACTCCACCTGTTCAAACAAACCCAAATAAAAAAAAATCAAACGAGAGCAGGAACAAAGACACAGGGAAACATTGCATAACGTGCCATAAAGTTTTGTTGTTTTTACATGAACTTTGCTATGCGACTAGCCTTGAACCTAAAGCCACTTTCCTAAGGCATACATTTGATTGCAATGGAAAACTACAGAGTGTGTCTTGTAGCACTTTGTAGTAACCCACCCTATTAAAAATAGTAGTGCTGTCAAATCAATTGATAGCGATTAATCACATCTAACACAAAAGTTTGTAAATATATAATATACATAATATACAATGTTGAATACACACACACACACATATATATATATATTTTGTTTATAGTTTTTGTATATATATATATATATATATATATATATATATATATATATATATATATATATATATATATATATATATATATACAAAAACTTTTAGGTTAGATGTGATTAATCACGATTAATCATTTTGACAGCACTAAAAAATATGCATACTGACAGCTTAAGACATGTTGTTGACCATTTTAGGACATTAATTGTTAATAATAGCATTGTTATATTTATTTCAGTATTATTTTTATACTATTATAGCATTTCTTAATATTTTCAATTATTTTCAGTGCTTTTATTTTAATATTTTCAGTTTGTTTTTTTGTTTTTTTGTTTTTAGTTTAAGTTTTAGTATTTATGTAGTTGTAATTTTTATTCGTTTTTGTTTTATATATTTCTATATAGCTTTAATTCATTTTTATTTCTCGTTTAGTAACTTTAGTACTTCACCAATTTTAAGTTCAAATTTAACATTAAATTTTATTCAAGGTTAAGTTTTTTTTTACCTAATATTTATATTAATTTATATATATATATATATATATATATATATATATATATATATATATATATATATATATATATATATATATATATATATTATATCTAATTTCAGCTTTATTTCAACTCCCGAAATTTTTTTTATAGTTTTATTTTTAGGTAACAATAACAACACTTTTGTTTTTTTGGGGGTTTTTTTTAGAAATTTTGAAGGAAACTGAAGCATAGAAATAAACATTACAACTTCTACAGTCTGAAAATCTTAAACTGAGGATCACATTTATTTATGCAAAAACCTTAAACATCTTAAAAATTGAGTTTACTAATAAAAAGTAAATAAATAAATGTTACTCATTTAAAAAATATATATATTAATTGTAGCTCAACTGATCATGACACTAGCAACTAAAAAGGTCAGGAGTTTGATTCCCACATTCATATGTGTCTTGAATGCACTGTAAGTTGCTTAGAATAAAAGCATCTGCCATGCATATAAAAACAACAATTAATAACCAGTTTAATGCACAGACCACAAGGAATTTGTCCTTTGAGAATGAATTTCCTGATATCTGCCAATTAAAATAGTGGGAAACATGAAATATTTTGATATTATTATGTGCACAATGCAATAAAATAGCTGTATGCTGGACTGTGAGTGTGTGGGGAAGAGCTGCTGAATGCTGATGATTTGAGGGCGGTAGTGTCCTGACCTCGTGCACACAGCTGAAGAGTTCCCAGTCGAACACCACCAGCTGATTGGCCACCTCCTCTGCACTCATATCATGGAGTTTGCTGTCGCCTGGTGACCAGTGGATCTCCTCAGGGAGAGGTATCTGACCGACAAAGAAACGTGGATGAGGACCAGAATCACCAAAAACACTGAAGGGTACAAGTCAATATGGGGTTTTCAATAACATTTAGTGCCCCCAAGCCTTGAATATTTGCTTACATCCTTAGGTTTCTAACCATATTTTCTCTCACACAGCAAAACTGAAATTCAAAGTTCTGTCATGAAACTCTAGATGGTGCAGGCTGAAATCATGCTTGAAATCTTATGCTTGCAAACGTATCATTCTCTATAGGGCACAGCTGATTGGTTCCTGCTGTATCAGTAGCCAATGAGCTCGCTACTCTACCTTCAAATACTTAGTCAGCATTTTCTGTAGCAGTTGCAGCGCGCTTTCTGGAACCCTCCACCTTCCCCAGCTCCACCTGTATAGATCTGTTACGGGTAATTCACATATGCTATATTGTACAGCAGCAGCATGTCTTACTTGCTCACAGCAGCAGCAGCAATGTAGCAGATCAAAACATATCACCTGACATCAAAATTGTTATATCCATTACCATGCCAAACACTCCGAGAGTTTTCATGACAGAACTACAATTTCAGAATTTAAATAACTGCAGCTCTCTGTTTGACTTGTGACGAGATACTACTTTCAAACAAGATTCTGATGGAAATCTAATGCTTTCCAAACCACTTTCTAAACACTATTGTAGGTAACACTTTCACTGAACATTGTAATTCATGGTGTTCGACACACAATAATCATAAGTGAGCATTCCAGTGTGGGCATTTATGGTTGCTATTTAACAGAGTCTCCATGGTCACACCACTCCCCACCCCCCCATCCACGGTTCTCACCAAGCTCTCGAGCTCTGAGGGCTCGCAGGCGAACAGGTGGGTGTTGACGCCCAGTGTGGTGAAAACGGCCTCGTCGCTGGGACGGAACACAGCCTTCTCTGAACAAACACAGATTAGATTGTGATGTTAAAGCAGATGATCGCAGTCTTTTCGAAAAATGTTGTGTCCCCAAACAGTGAATCAAGGTCTTGATCATTATAATCTTGGCCATACACAAATGATGTTGTGTTTGAGGTTTTAGTGTGCAAGTGAAGTTTTGGTAAGTTTGCATGGTGTTTATATGTACAAACTTTAGTGCTCTTACCTCCAGATGAGGTGACGGCCACCAATATAAGGTTGGCAGGTTGGGTGGGCTGGTCCTCACTATACTGGAGCTTCTCTCTCACTAGAGCCAAGATCTCCCCGACCCGGCATGAAAGACGGCTCCGGATGGTCACGTACGAGTGATCTGGTGTGTAAACCCTGCAGAAGACTAAACAAAGAACAAATAGTCAATCCTGCTCTCCAACACAAAGTCAAATTTGCTTTTGTACCATTCAGTTGAACTTTTAGGCAACAGTATCAGTTTCAGGATTCTTTGATGAATAGAAAGTTTAAATGAACAGTATTAATATAGTCTTTACTGTCTTATGTATGTATAGGTATACACCGATCAGGCATAACATTATGACCACCTTCCTAATATTGTGTTCGTCCCCCTTTTGCTGCCAAAACAGCCCTGACCCGTCGAGGCATGGACTCCTCTAGACCCCTGAAGGTGTGCTGCGGTATCTGCACCAAGATGTTAGCAGCAGATCCTTTAAGTCCTTTAAGTTGTGAGGTGGAGCCTCTATCCTACAGATGGCCAAGTCAACACCTCAAACTCGTTGTTGTGCTCCTCAAATCGTTCCTGAACCATTTTTTGCTTTGTGGCATGGCACATTATCCTGCTGAAAAAGGCCACAGCCACCAGGATACCGTTTCCATACATGGTCTGAAACAATGCTTAGGGAGGTGGTACGTGTCAAAGTAACATCCACATGGATGGCAGGACCCAAGGTTTCCCAGCAGAACATTGCCCAAAGCATCACACTGCCTCCGCCGGCTTGTCTTCTTCCCATAGTGCATCCTGGTGCCATGTGTTCCCCAGGTAAGCAACGCACACACACCCGGCACACATCCACTTGATGTAAAAGAAAACGTGGTTCATCAGACCAGGCCACCTTCTTCCGTTGCTCCGTGGTCCAGTTCTGATGCTCACTGTTGGTGCTTTCGGCGGTGAACAGGGGTCAGCATGGGCACCCTGACTGGTCTGCAGCTATTCAGCCCCATACACAACAAACTGTGATTCACTGTGTATTCTGACACATTTCTATCAGAACCAGCATTAACTTCTTGAGTAATTTGAGCTACAGAAGCTCGTCTGTTGGATCGGACCACACGATCCAGCCTTCGCTCTCCAAGTGCATCAATGAGCCTTGGCCACCCATGACCCTGTCGCCGGTTCACCACTGTTCCTTCCTTGGACCACTTTTGATAGACACTGACCACTAAAGACCGGGAACACCCCACAAGAGCTGCAGTTTTGGAGATGCTCTGACCCAGTCGTTTAGCCATCACAATTTGGCCGTTGTCAAACCATTTTTCCTGCTTCTAACACATCAGCTTTGAGGACAAAATGTTCACTTGCTGCCTAATATATTGCACCCATTAACAGGTGCCGTGATGAAAAGATAATCAGTGTATTATCTGATAATATTTATATTATCAGATAATCACCTTACCTGTCAGTGGTCATAATGTTATGCCTGATCATTGTGTGTATATATATCAGCATCACCTTCACCCATTTATACTGAATCATTATATGACAAGTTAAATGAAAGATCCAAAACTTTGAATAGTATTAAGTATGTACAGTATTGACTTCCTCTCCATTCACCAGTCGCAACTCTGACAAAAGCAGAAACTGGGTCACTGGAGGCTTCAGGGTAGCAGCGTTTTGTACTGTCAGATTGCCTATTGATTAAGGTCTGGGAAATCACTTAGCTTGGCTTGAGCCACTGCCTTGACAAAGAGACCCATTCCATCAGATGAGCTCACTGCATCTATAAAACTTGGCAGACGCTACCCCGTGACCCGATTTGTCATCCTGGTCTGAATGAAGTGGAAGCAGACTGGCACTTTTACAAAAAAACATGAATAAGATGATTCACTAACGGTATTCTCGTGGGCGTTATTGCACAGCTAAGCAAACGCAAAGTTAATAAACTGTGGTCAGTCTGTGCAATATTTATGCATTCTATTAAAACGCAGTTTCAAACGTACTCTCGTCTGAGCCACGGAAAGCCTCTCGGGGCTGCAGGCAGGCGTCGATACGTCTGAAGTGTCGGAAGAGCGGGCGAACTTGCTTCTTGCGACTTTCCTTGTCTTCCTCGGCTCTGTTGGATAGGAGGAGAAACAAGTCAGGTAGCTATTCCAGTGTAAATAACTAAAGTTATTTGTCTCCAAAAGATGATTAGAAACCTAAAATTAGTTTGGTTATGGCATCAGGGATGGAAAATGCTCTATGCATGGGCAAGGTATTTGAGGACCAGTCATGGCAGGCTCTTAAACTATTTGTTATGACTGGACTGCAAGAAATTTTAAACTCCAAAATGCCAAAACAGTGGAAATGACATTCTGTTTACATGGCATCTTTATAATTTAAAGTTGCAGAAAGACCAAACATGCCATTGACAATTTAATGTCAAACAGAAAATATGCAGGCCTATTTTATATAAACTGGGCTACAGAAATAAACTGTTTAAGGGTTTATGAAAAGACTGCTGCCCTTTTGAGAGGCTTTTAATGACACAATCGAAATCGAACACAATACATTAAAGTATTAATCTGGTTCTAAAGCTCTTAATGGGCAACTACATGCGCCACATTTAATACTTCACAACTCATGCTGTACTTCACAAAACTAAGAGGCCCTGAGTCTTCATGTATTAAATGATTTCATGTTCCTCTATGATTTCTGCAGCCATTATAGCTCATAAAAGACATTTATAGCTTATATTAATATTCCACCTTGAGGGTGAAGAGGATTTGATGCTTACGGGCTGTGTAATATCTCAGTCCAGCGCTGAAGTTTCAGGACGTCTTCCACCAGTTCAGGAAAGCGACTGAGCTCCTGAACGGCGCACAAATACAGATCCTGAAACCATAAGTTGGATTATTATTAAAACCAGGAGGGAGGGAATAAAGAAGAAAAAGCAACTGATGATTACGAAAAGTGAAACTCTTTATATACCAACAATTTATAAATTATTTCAGTATTTTAATATTAATGAAAAATCACAATGTATAAAACAAAGTTGTAGTTTATGGTCTGACTTCTAAAAACATAGCAAGGAAAATAGAAAAAAACAAAATATCACAAACAGGAAAAATGTTTGGAGCACAGGAGATGGGAAGGCAAAAATGGCAAGATTCTCCTTAGTGGGGTTATGTAATATGTTTTGATCCAATAGTTTTTCTTATACCAATGATGATACTCCAAGAACTACACAAAAGGTACAACATAAACCAGTCTGCAATTAGGTTTATTTTTCTAAATAAATTTCTAACAAAATTTATGAGGTTTACGCCTAAAACAAGAAGAAAAAAATCTCATTGGGGTATGAAAAGTGATCTTAACTCAATATATATTCTCTAAACAAGACTCATGTTTCTTTCCAAATCAATTAATCTAGTTTAAGGGAATTTTAGGTCATTTTACTGACAAATACTGCAAATAATTGGGTCATTGACGAATAAGGTTTTTAAAAGTGTAAAAAACATGATGGAGATATAATTCATTTTGAAGTTTTATTAAGTGTTAACAATGAGATTATGTGGTTTTTATAATCAATTAACACTGCTTTTGTCATTTTTTACAAGATGGACAAAATTTGTCACCAAAAAAGTCAGTTTAACCAAAATTTCAGTTTTCCATAATGAAACTTTTGGTTATACCAATTAATGATAATTTCAAACAATGCAAACAGGCTGATATCTAGCTAGCTAGCAAAAGAACAATCAAACATTTTATATTTAGTGCAAGTTTTTAAAATATCACAACATTGTCCATGTTTTATAGCGGTTGTACCGAATGACCTGATGTTTCGGTACACGCGTATGAAGAAGTGAAAAGATGAATGTTTCAAATAGTTAGTTACTTTGCTTCATAACCATGTGGTCCTTTGCAGGTGTCTGACTGATGTCACATCCTGTCACATGATATTGACCACATGACTTGATCCAAAACAGTCATTTATATTGGTTACTCCGAATGACATCAATGAAATTAATTTTTCCGGACATTCTTTCTCATAACAAAGCAACGACTTCTACACATAATTTTAATACCATTTTGCACTATGTTGATATATGATGTTAAAAAATCATGCCAGAATAAAACATACATACATTTATTACATTTTAAGATGTTTTAATCACAAATGAAATAGATGTATTGGCCTTTTAACCAAAATCTTTAAATCTTTAAAATGCCTTTATATGTAGAAAAATATAATTAAAATATATTTTGGATTCAATAAAATAGATCTAGTTGTACTATACATACTTTGGATATCATATCTTTGTTTATTATTATTATTAAGGCCTTTGGACAAAAAAATGACCCGACTACACTGAAACATTATGATCATTTTCAGTGTCTATTTTGAGTTTTTTGTGTATATATTTTTCTATTGACTATTTATTTTTTAATATTTGAGTATACATTTTTCTATGTGCTTGTGAGTTTGTTTTTAGCTTTTTATTTGTGTGATTTATGTGCATTTGAAAAAAAAAAACATTTATGAGTATTCCTTTGAGGTTTTAACACACGTGTGCAGTACCTTTGGGAAGGTGTTGGAGCGATCTCCCTCCTCCTGCAGTAAGTCTCTGTATGTGTCCAGATAGCGGAAGGCCACAGTCAGAACTGCAAGTTTCCGCTCAGCTCCATCCCAGCCAGGCCAGCCCTCACCCTGCTTACCCTCTGAGCTGAATCTGAGCCAGGAGTTAAGAAACAACACACCCACGAGCCAACACATACACACCTGCGCTCATAACATGCAGTGAATATATTTGAACACACATCAGACAGACAGACAAACATTAGATAGATAGATAGATAGATAGATAGATAGATAGATAGATAGATAGATAGATAGATAGATAGATAGATAGATAGATAGATAGATAGATAGATAGATAGATAGATAGATAGATAGATAGATAGATAGATAGATAGATAGATAGATAGATAGATAGATAGATAGATAGATAGATAGATAGATAGATAGATAGATAGATAGATAGATAGATAGATAAATAGATAGATAGATAGATAGATAGATAGACAGACAGACAGACACACAGATGATAGCCTTTTGCCTATTGTAGCCTAAAACACAATATATAGCTGGTGTTTTTCGGCACAGAAATTGTATAGAGTGGGTTTGCGGAGTACATGTGGATAAACACATACTCAGACAGCCGCTGTCCGATCACCTGACACAGATGCCGCACTGGAAAAACAAAATCTATGCCTCTGTGGCCAGACAGAATAATTACAACCTTTGAAAAGTATTGAGGGCTATGGAACACACCCATCACACCCACACACACACTCACACACACACACACGCTACAACATAAACACTCAGAGAATAGGCTTTTATGTTACTCACACACTTACATAAGTCAAGTTGGGGAAGAAACACAAAAGCACTTAAGCAAAGAGATACACGTAAAATGACCTAAAAATCTGCAAAGACTCCCTGTCCCCAATCCTACCACTCATATGAGCAGGAAACCTGAAAGGCGGACTAAATTTAAAGTGGAGTATCCTTGAGCCTCTCTGCCTATAATTAAAGAGTTCCCGACACCCCGTCTAAAATTGACACAACTATTCCCGTACAAAAAAAGCCCAAGAGGAGCTTCTCCAAATGGCATCCCAGATCTAGTAAATCTATATCCAGAGCCGTCACCTCTGCTTGGATGCCGAAAAAACAGCAGCAGTCTGAGCCACTGGGCAGCTGCAAAAGATGAACTCTGTTCCCTTGCACGAGTCCTGGATCGCGGTTTGGAGCCCGGCCAGGCCGACTCCATCGGGAGTGTGTGTGTGTGTCAACGTGTGAAGAGCTGACAGCACTATCAGTCCTGACTGAAAAGGAATCATCCTGCTTTGAAATCTTTTTATTAAACCCCTTAAATGAGCCCTGACTAGTGGGAAGCGTTGGAGACGGGTCTTTTCTTAGCAGGAAGCAGACATGTTGCCACAACAAAAAGATCTGATTAGGCCTGGATTAGGTCAAGTCATAGACCAGGAAAAAAAGGTGTGGAAAGTAGAAAGATAAATGCCTCAGGAGGAGGGAGAGGAAAGAGAAAGAGAGGAGTGGATCATAAGGCGAGGTGGCGACGGCAGTCAGGGAAGATTAGCGAGGGTCGCTGATTACCGCAGAGGATCCGCAGCAGACACGCTGCATTAGGAGCACTGAGGCATGCAGACGGGCCTCCCCAGGAATACCTTTGTGCTTAAAATCTGCAGACAAGCCCCTCAGACGCCATTATGGTCTGGATGGGGGGGCTATGGCACTCACAGAAGGAATGTAGGTCACCAAATAAGAGGGGACTTATGCAGAGAGAGAGAGGGGTGTCCTCTGCACACACACACTTATACACACTCGGCCTAAAGCAAACAAAACAAACACATTCCACTCTTCTTATCTGAATTTAGGCAACCCCTGAGGGACGAAGGGGGTGGGCCCGCAGAGTCTGATAGAGGTAGGTTAGCATTGCGGCTAATTGGTAAATCATTTTGACCCAAATCTTAAGCAGCATGTGCGACTGTTCTTAGCCCCCTGCGGTAGAGAGACGCCGGGCTTCTCGGCTATGTTTGTTGACTGTTTTTAGCAGATAATTCAGTTAGTTTTGGAAGTGTTTTGAAGACTGACAAGGTTTCAGTTTTTCTGGAGTGTTACAAAGTAAACAAACTGATTGGAGAATGTGTTGGGAACTAGCATAGCTGTCACTGCGATAATTCAATTTCGACAACATAAACAAACAAAACTTAATAATAATTAAGTTTTAACGTTTAATGTTTCACCACAAAATTTCGCCAGAAATACAATTAGTAATTTAGATGTGATTTAACCAAGTTCTGGGTCGAGTCCAGATGGTACACTCTAAAAAATGCTGGGTTAAAAACAACCTAAGTTGGGTTAAATATGGACAAACCCAGCATTTGGGCTGTTCTGACTCAGTGGTTGGGTTAAATGTTTGACCGACTTGCTGGGAAGTTTTATTTGACTCATCTATTGTTTAAAAAATACTATATGGCTGGCTTAAAATGAACCCAAAATAGGTTGAAAATTAAAAATCAGACACACAATTACCAGAGGCAACAGTAAAAATTAAGAGGTGAACATTTATTAATAGGCAATTTAATACATGTTTATTATTTAATGATTATTTATAAACTTATTAATAAATGTTAATTCCCAACATATTTCGGGTTCATTTTAAGCAAGCAATATAGTCATTTTTAAACAATAGTTGAGTTAAATAAAACTACCCAGCAGGTTGGGTCAAATATTTAACCCAAACGCTGGGTCAAAACAACCAAATCGCTCCATTTTTTAACCCAACTTGGGTTATTTTTAACCTAGCATTTTCTAGAGTGTAACCTTTGGTCTGAAAAACCATAAAGCACAGTCATGTTAGACTTTGAGTATGTGAAATTTATGGATGCAGAGAACAGGATATGAGGGGATATATGATGGGAAAAAATGTGATGGGAGGAGAAATTATAATTCAATGCTTTTGTGTTCAATCACAAAGCTTTTGCAAAAGTATCACACTTTGCATTTACTCGCAAAAGCATTGAAATATAGTTTTTCTTCCCATATTAAAAGTTTTGGAAGTGAATCCAAAGTTTCAAAACAACTGCAAAAGAATTGAAAAATAATTTTTATTCCCATCTTATTTTTTCCCATCACCATGTCTCCCCATACTATAGGGTTCTGCTTTTAATAAATAATCAAATATAAAGAACATATAATGCAATCAAAATGAATTAAAGTAAAAAATTTAATTATTTAATGAAAGTTAAATATTTAAAAAGTTATATATATAAACAGCAGACTTTCCCACAGCAGAAGGGTTTCTGCAAGAGAGGGCAACATTAATTGGTCCAGAAGCAACATTCCTAACATAAATGGTAGGTTAAACTTTACTCCTAATGCTAATGCTAACCGAAATGATAGGTTGATAAGATCATTACCCATAATCCCCCCCCCCCCCCCTAAAACTAACTGGCTAACAGAAGCATTGATTCAATGATGATGATACAGGTCCATGTTCTACTTGGATAAATCACCGTATGATAGGGTTATGGTCACCCATTGAAGATTTTCAGAACTGAAGAGGTTGACACTTATGGTTCTGGTGAGGAGAAAGGATACTGCTGAAGCAAGACCTGCTGGAACTTGTCTGGGGCCAGGAAGATTGGGTGTGTCAGCATGAAGTCATCCAGGAGTATTTCTGCAAAGAACACAACCTCATTAGTGATGTCACAACTGCACAAAATGTTCATGTTTGTCTGAACAACAGTTGCAGAGATTGACACAAGGAGGACAGAATAATGAAAGAGAAGGAAGCCGAGTAAATGATATCTTTAGTGCACACTTCGTCATAGCTGTTCGTGTTCAGCAGGTTGTGAACACTCGCTCGGTGAGTATGTGTGGAGAAACAAAAAAGTTTAACCTGACGGCGCCAGCCGCCACCTCTGCTAGCTCATCTCAAGGACAGTGGGTTTATGGGTAGAATAAATCACGGTGCTTTCTGGCCCACTTTGGATCACAGACACTCCCAAAGGCTGCAGTGATGTACTGTACAAGCATATCTGCCTGTACAATATGAGCCCGAACATCGGCAGACGAAAGTAAAAAGCGCAAAAAAAAAAACGTCAACAGTGAAAAGGGAATCATAAGCAGCAGAATAAATGAGTGAGACTTTGAAAAACTCTGTGAAATGCACAAAAAAGAATAGAAATGTGCAATATCTTTCGATCTGGGGCACATCTTGACAGTGAGGTTTTCAGGGACTATATTTTGGCTGATGAGAAGACATGATGCTGATTATGTATCTAGGTTATATCAATGTGGAGCACATAAATCATTGATACTTGACTATAAAAAACGTGATCGCCGAGAGGAATGAGAAAAGAGTCAGTAGCACATAATAAATACGTCGGTTCAGTTCAAAATGCAAAAACTTTCATGCGCCATGTAAGTAAATCAACTAATACATTCCCATTTCAGAGCAGCAGTTTCAACACAAAATAAACTTGTATCACTGATTCAGTGAGACGATGAATTTAATTAAGATGATCTGTCAATTAAATTTCCTTAGTTGAATGAATCACCTGAACAGCAGAGATTCCCACAATCATCCTCTGCTTTGCATACTGATTTCTGATCACTGATTGGTGCAAAGTTGTTTGTTTCAGTTCCTGACTGTGATTATTGAAAAATGACGTCCTCCTGTCATTACGGTACAATCAAGGCGTTCTAATGCTAGATCTAATGCTTCTAATGCATACTAGAAACATGCTCAGACCTGCACACTTCACACCTCTGTGCATGTTTTTGTGAAGTCACACCTCTTTTGAGAGTTACAGGTGAGGCGTAATGGAAGCTCAGGGAAGATAAGGTCACATGCACACCTCTCTCTCTCTCTCTCTCTCTCTCTCTCTCTCTCTCTCTCTCTCTCTCTCTATATATATATATATATATATATATATATATATATATATATATATATATATATATGCTAGGTGGGCATGCAAGTTCACGTTTCCATTGTTCCTTTATGTAAACGCGCTAGACATACAGTACAGTCCAAAAGTTTGGAACCACTAAGATTTTTAATGTTTTTAAAAGAAGATTCGTCTGCTCACCAAGGCTACATTTATTTAATTAAAAATACAGTAAAAAAAACAGTAATATTGTGAAATATTATTATAATTTAAAATAACTGTGTACTATTTAAAAATATTTGACAAAGTAATTTATTCCTGTGATGCAAAGCTGTATTTTCAGCATCATTACTCCAGTCTTCAATGTCACATGATCCTTCAGAAATCATTCTAATATGATGATTTACTGCTCAAAAACATTTATGATTATTTTCAATGTTGAAAACAGTAGGGTACTTTTTTTTTTTCAGGATTCCTTGATGAATAGAAAGTTCAAAAGAACAGCATTTATCTGAAATACAAAGCTTCTGTAGCATTATACACTACCGTTCAAAAGTTTAGGGTCAGTAAGAATTTTTATTTTTATTTTTTTGAAAAGAAATTAAAGAAATGAATACTTTTATTCAGCAAGGATGCATTAAATCAATCAAAAGTGGAAGTAAAGACATTTATAATGTTACAAAAGATTAGATTTCAGATAAACACTGTTCTTTTGAACTTTCTATTCATCAAATAATCCTGAAAAAAAAATATATATATTGTACACAACTGTTTTTAACATTGAAAATAATCATAAATGTTTATTGAGCAGCAGATCAGCATATTAGAATGATTTCTGAAGGATCATGTGACACTGAAGACTGGAGTAATGATGCTGAAAATACAGCTTTGCATCACAGGAATAAATTACTTTGTCAAATATATTTAAATAGTACACAGTTATTTTAAATTATAATAATATTTCACAGTATTACTGTTTTTACTGTATTTTTAATTAAGTAAATGTAGCCTTGGTGAGCAGACGAAACTTATTTTAAAAACATTAAAAATCTTAGTGGTTCCAAACTTTTGGACTGTACTGTACGTGTATGAACGTTGTGCTTGCATTTTGTGTCTTTTGCAGTGTCTCACGTATGACACGGTTCTAAACACGTGGCACTCAAGTTCAACTTTTAAAAAAACGCATCTGAGACCTTGTGTTTTTTCCCCATTCCACTGCCTGCATCTCGTGCAAAGATGCATTCTCTGTGAAAGAGCATTTACACTAGTGCGTTTTCATTTTAAAACGCATATGTTTTGCTATGGTTATGCCTGTCGCTTACACTACGCCAGCATTTTTTGAACCTCGAAAACGGAGACTATGGAAAACACCGCAGACCTCGTTTTAATTTGAAAACACCAGGGTTGCGTTTCAGTATAGACCTTATGTAGACCTTTTCAGCGCTGCGCTGATTGTCTTTTGACTTCCAGTTTGTATTTCCACAGCGATCTTACGTATTTACTGACATTTGTTCACACATCTGCTTTAAACATAACAATGCTCATGATAACTTTCATTAAACTTCACCAGCTAATTATTCTTTGACAGCGAGGCCATAGAAATGTACAGAGCTACTGCAAAAAACGGACGTTCAAAGACGATTTTATAAAGATGGCGGCGTGCTTGTTTCTCTGGTGCGTGACCAAAACGGAGACTTTTGAAAACGATGGCGTGGCTTCCCACATTCGCTCTGCGTATCCTTGATGACTGTGTAAACAATAACATGGAGACTGAACTGCAATCTTTGCAGGCTTTGTTGTAATTTTTAGCAGCCATTGTGCGGTTAAACTCTGCATTTATTTAATAATGCAGCTGCCTACATGCGCAAGAGGCAACTGTTTACACAAGTTGTACGAGCATGCCCAGTGTGCATGAACGGTCATGTGACATACTTTTCACGTCGGTTAGTGTAGACGGAGATCGTTTCTGAAACGCTGTGGAAACGCCAGTGTAGACGAGGATCATTTTCATTTTAAAACGCTGTTACGCGCAAGTGTAACCGGGGCCTTAGGCTCCTTCCACATCTTTGCAGCTGCAGATATCTTGTGGTTGCCATGGCAACGCTGACTTTAGAGGCTGCATGGTGAGTAAGGAGAAATAAAATAGATGAGAGACAGACAGAAAGCAAGACACACAGACAAAATACAGACATACGTACGCATACAGACATATGCAAAAGAATCAAGGTAAAACCCACAAAAAAGCAAATAGGATGCAAAGCCAGAAACCAGGGCAAGGCAGGCAATCAAGTCAGTGGAGTTAGTGTGAAAAACAGGAACGGATTGACTGGAGGAGGAGTCAACCGGGTTAATTACCACCTCTGATAGCCACAAAACCCTCTGAGGCACGTGTTAGTAACCGAACGGAAGACGCGCCGGACAACCTCTACTAAAGTCGCTGAGGAAATTATGAGGTGTTTTGTCAGAGCAGAGGGTGTAGAAGATATTAAAGCAACTTCACTTTTAGTCACAGCAGCGAGCGTGTGTGATTGTGAGTGGTGACTGAAACACTTCTGAACCCCCTCTGGTCAAATGTAAGCATTATTTTCTAGGGCAATGGCCATCTCTCTTCATTAGCATTTGTCATGGCTGTTGAGATTAAATTAGGGTGGGAGTTTATAATTCTCGATAACCTGTGCTGCAGCTGTAATTGAGCCATGTGTTATGTCAGTGTGTGGGTCTGTTTGCCTCCCTCAAGCATATCATGCTTAGCAGAGAGCATCAAAACTGCTCTGAGGAGCCAAGTAAATTCCTAAAACACGTGATTAATCACCGCATCACGCACATTTAATGCATCCAGCTGTCCTTACTAAACACTCTTGGCTTAGACTCAAGCCAAATTTAAGAAGAGTTTTATGCTGATAAAATTTTACCACATCAAGGTAAATCAAAGCAATAAAACAAGAAAATGCATATGTACTTTTGCACCTTGCAAAAGCAGAAACGACAAAAGCCTGTACATTTATTTAAAGTACAATTAAATTACACCTTTTTTTCATAACTGCGACTTTATATCTCTCTATTGTGACCATATCTTTTCATTTCGACTTTATATCTTACAGATGCAATTTTATTTCTTATTATTGCGACTTTATATCTTATCTCTCATTTGTGACTTTATATCTTACAGCTGCAACTTTCTTATAATTGTAACTTTAAATCTTTCAAATGCAACTTTATTTCTAATAATTGTGACTCTACATCTTACAATGTGACTATTTCTTATTTTAAACTTCATGACATGTCCCGTCTCCATTACTTGTTTTAGGTGGAAACAGGCTTCCATAAGAAACTGTCAATGCGGCTTAACCGTGTAAACGTTTGATATCCATATTTAGTGGTAAATTAGTCAGTGCTGATGTTTAGCTTGGAAATATAAATCAGCATGAAGATGAGGCACAGAAGACACAAATATGACACCTTTCCGCCTCGCATGCTTTTTCTCTATTTAATCCCTTCTTTCACTGACGGCCCCCACATTCTCCATCGTTCTTTCATCCATTTTCCCCTTTCGACTCACTAGTTTACATTACGATAGAGCTTAAAGTGTAGCAAATCTCCTGCCCAGATTGGCACAAAACGCATCTCTTTAAATGACAAGAGTGGGAATAGAGTAAAATCCAACACCCACCCTGATACCCACATGCACACACCACACACACATCCAGATACCCACACAATCACATGCACAAACACTCACAATCACTGTCAAATATAGAAACGGCACATGTATTCTCCACACCAGCACATGCTCTCGCACTGTGAGAACCAAACTGAGCAGATGCAGCAGGGAGTTCAGACGGACACCCATCACACGTACTGAACACCCATCGTTCAGACAAGTGAAAATCACTCCCTTTCTTTTCATCTTAAGGTCAAGAGAAGCTCGTGCCAAAACAAAAAAAAAAACACCATAATCCTGCTGTCTTTAGACGAAGGGAGGAAACGGGGTGTGTGCAACTGAAGGCCGTCTCAAAGAATTTCAGTTTCAGCAAAAAACAACTTTGATGAGACTGAACTGGGATCATTTCACACTCTTTGTTTTAAAGTCTCAACACTAAGGCAGAGGTCTTATTATCCTGTCCAGTGTCCACAACTGAGGTCTTAACTGTTTCTAGTTCTAGTTGGAGAGTAAATGGAGACTTTTGCTTAAAGAGACAGTTCACCCAAAGATGAAAAATCTGTGATTATTTCATGCCGTTCCAAACCTTTGTTACTTTAACTCTTTTTCAGAACACAAAAGAAGACATTGTCCAAACGACATTTTGGATGCATCCCACCGATTTTCTTTGTATGGACAAAAACACTCAAAATCTTCTTTTATGTTTTCAAAAGAAAGTCAGTCATATGAGTGTAACAGACGTAGGCTAGGAAGAGCTGTGCATGTAAACATCACTCCCCCGAACTCAAGAGGCGCTCTAGCGACTGACACTAGAGACTGCAGTCTTTAGCCTCCTTGTTAGAGCACCCGACTCCCATGGCAGCATACCCAGGTTTGAGTCCCACTTATGGTGCTTTTCCACTGTGTGGTACTACTCGTCTCGGGTCGGCTCGGCTCACTTTGCTTTCGGTTTGCTTTTCCACTGCAGTTTAACAAATGATACTGCGGTGGCTGCTATTGACTACTTAAATCTAGCGGGTTTGGTGTCTCGTGTTTTAAAGGTGCCATAGAATGGAAAATTGAATTTACCTTGGCATAGTTGAATAACAATAGTTCAGTAGATGGAAATGACATACAGTGAGTCTCTAACTCCATTGTTTCCTCCTTCTTATATAAATCTCATTTGTTTAAAAGACCTCCGAAGAACAGGCGAATCTCAACATAACACCGACTGTTACGTAACAGTCAGGATCATTAATATGTACGCCCCCAATATTTGCATATGCCAGCCCATGTTCAAGGCATTAGACAAGCCAGTATTAACGTCTGGATCTGTGCACAGCTGAATCATCAGACTAGGTAAGCAAGCAAGAACAACAGCGAAAAATGGCAGATGGAGCAATAATAACTGACATGATCCATGATATCATGATATTTTTAGTGATATTTGTGAATTGTCTTTCTAAATGTTTTGTTAGCATGTTGCTAATGCACTGTTAAATGTGGTTAAAGTTACGATCGTTTCTTACTGTATTCACGGAGACAAGAGCCGTCGCTATTTTCATTTTTAAACACTTGCAGTCTGTATAATGCATAAACACAACTTCATTCTTTATAAATCTCTCCAACAGTGTTTAATGTTAGCTTTAGCCACAGAGCACTATCAAACTCATTCGGAATCAAATGTAAACATCCAAATAAATACTGTACTTACGCGATTAGACATGCTGCATGATGAACACTTTGTAAAGATCCATTTTGAGGGTTATATTAGCTGTGTGAACTTTGTTTATGCAATGATAGAGTCGAGAGCTCGGGAGGGGGTGGAGAGCGCGAGCAATTAAACTGGCCGCAGCCTGAATCGGTGCATTTCTAATTATGCCCCAAAATATGCAGTTAAAAAAATTAATTAAACAAAATCTATGGGGTATTTTTAATGAAACTTCACAGACACATTCAGGGGACACCTTAGACTTATATTACATCTAGTAAAAAAAACGTTTGATGGCACCTTTAAATCCAATGACGCTGGTAGTGACGATTCTCTCTGACCAGTCAGTGATCTGCAGTGTTTACACTGTATCGGTTAGTATTGGTTCGAATACATGTTATATATTGGTTAGACACCATTAATATGTCTCAAATATGTCTGTGTAGAGTTTCAGAAGAGTTCTCATTCTCAACCACGTCTCAAACTGTGCTCAGATTTTCCAAGATACCAAGTTTACATGTTATATATAATATATAGAAAATTTAGCATTGGTGCATGTTGATACAGTTTGCTTCATCTCGAATCCTTGCAGGAGTTAGAGTCATCTCTTCACAGGCGTAGGGGCATCTGAAATCTTCGCAAGAGGCTGGATCCACACTGAAGTGGAGTCATATCAAGGAGTCATATTTGCATATCAAGCAGCAGCATAACTGTTTTTGTTCTGCTAAAATTACTGGAAGCGAATGACACCAGAAGCCTCGCACATTCAAGTTACAAATGGCAGCACCCACTCTTACTTTAAAAATAAGGTGGATAGTAACGTATTAATGTAGTTACATACTTTGTAAACTTCACAAAAAGAGTTTAAAGAATTATAATTGGCTGACCCCAATTTCATATAAATATAAATACATATAAATGTTTTTAGGCCTGGGAAAACCTTAAGGTTAGGGGTCACGGGGGTTCATGCTCAATAAACATCTGTCTGTAAAGAGGGCTGAGAGTCTCAGCTGCACGGATGTGGTCAATGTAGATTGTAATCAGTTGTAGATCTGAGATTGGGATTTCAGGAGAGCGTAATGGAGAGGACCAGGGTGCCGT
Source organism: Chanodichthys erythropterus (assembly GCF_024489055.1). NCBI lineage: Eukaryota > Metazoa > Chordata > Actinopteri > Cypriniformes > Xenocyprididae > Chanodichthys > Chanodichthys erythropterus. Next base: position 27,935,496 of record NC_090223.1, on the reverse strand, counting down.
TACATAAACCATAATAGACATTCCGTTACCATGGAGGCCTTATCACATCTAAAACCCCCACTACCCACGCATGGTCTCCTTTCTCTTCCTCGCGCCGTCTTTCCTTCATCTCTCTCTCGCTCACGTTGGTGCCTTTTGGCATGACGCACCGTGTGTGCGCATTGGTGTGTGTTTTGAAGGTCTCTGTTCATTCTCTGAGGCTGTACGCGCTTGTTCTCCGTATCTGCTTTATCTCGACCCCCCCCCCCCTGCACAAAAATCATCCATTCTGGGAGGCATTTCACCCTTCAACTCCCATCTCTTCTTTGGATCCTAACACAAAACACCATCATTCACATGCAAATCTGCTTTGGCAGCCCGCCAACTATAAGTAAATACATGAACGCCACTGGAGGACCGCCGCTATTCTCGAAACAATCCTTTGAAATGAATGCTCATGGTGAAAACTTCCCATACAGTTTGGAAGGAAGAAAGCAGGTGCAAATAAAAATACATACACTATGAGTCTTTCAAAAGCTGACAAAAGCAAGAAAGAGACCATGTCAAGCCACCAGTCTAGAGAAAAGTAAAAAAAAACACCTTACGGCCTTTAAACTAAAACAGAGCTTGCTGAATTTAGAAGCACGCCACTTTTTTTTAGGTCTAACCCAGTTCAAACTGGCCCCAGGAGAGATTGTTCCTAGAGCAGGACACGCAAAAAGCATTTTTAAAGCCTGCTCTCTGGTCAACCGGGAGAAATGATTTGAAACCTCTGCGACTGGTATTACATAACATGAAAATGAGAGATGTTTTAATAGCTGAACAATATCAGTCCAAGATGTGCCCACATGAAAGCACGACACAACTGAACTCCAGAATACCAGAGAACAGAACACCCATGCAAACAAATCCAAACCCACAGCAGAGGGTTCGTTTTGCACCCATTTGTTTGCCAACCGTGTGCACAAACTTTGAACCTGGCCCTGAAATTATGCATTACCGCTCCAGGCAGTGTCTTGATGCTGCTGTTACTCGGGGCGTTTTGCAAATTTTCTTGCAGCATCAAACTCAAATTTGTGCAGTTTTATCACATAATTTATACAAAGATGGTGTGCTGTAATGGCTCTCGGCACTGCCACGGGAACTAGGGGTGCTGAGGTGTGTGGGGGCAAGGTATCGGTGAGATGTGCCAATTGCCAGTACACAAATATAGAAGTACTGACCCACTTCGAGCACTGCCCTTGACTGACTAACTTTTGTACCTTTAATAAGGATTCATCTTTATTTAATTTTTACAGTGAAGATTATATGCAGTGTTGTTGCGTTTGATTGATTTCTGTACCTGAAAACTACTGTTTTATTTGTATCTTTGCTTTATTGTATTTATTCGTGCTATTACTTGTAGTTTGATTATTATTTGTTCTTATTTATAGTCCTTTTACCATTTTACAAATGGTTTGACCATGATACAAACTGAACCTTGAGTAATTTGAACCATTACACCCCTAGTGTACCCATATATTCAGACTCTAATGTGTGCGTATATATAATATAAATATACACTACCAATCAAAAGTTTGGGTCAGTAAGATTTTTTCATTAAGCGAGAGAGATAAATTTATACTTTTATTCAGCATGGATTTTTGCTACGGTTACACCTGTCGTTTACACTACACCTTCTTTTTCGACCCTTGAAAATGGAGACTTTCGAAAATGCTGCAGTGCAGAGCCCATTTTAGCTTGAAAACGCCAGGGTTGCGTTTCAGTATAAACGGACCAAAACGGAGACTTTTGAAAACGATGGCGTGGCTGCCCACGTTCGCTCAGCGTATCCTTGACGACCGTGTAAACTATAACACGGAGACTGAACTGCAATCTTTGTTGGCATTGTTGTAATTTTTAGCAGCCATTGTGCGGTTAAACAGCATTTTTTAATACTGCAGCTGCCTACATGCGCAAGAGGCAACTGTTTACACTTGCACGTGCATGCCCAGTGTGCATGAACGGTCATGTGACATGCGTTTTCGGTCGTGTAGTGTAGATGGCGATCATTTCTGAAACGCTGTGGAAACGCCAGTATAAATGAGGATCGTTTTCATTTTAAAACACTGTTTTAAAATGAAAACGCACTAGTGTAAATGGGGCCTAAATATATAAAAAGCTTCATTTATAATACAAACGTGTTCCATTTCAAATAAATTCTGTTCTTTCGAACGTTCTATACATTAACCAATCCTGAAAAATATTGCATCATGATTTCCACAAAAACGTTCAGCAGCACAACTGCTTTTAACATTAATGATAATAATAAATGTTTATTGAGCTATATATCATCATATTAGAATGATTTCGGAAGGATCATGTGACACTGAAGACTAAAAAGTTTATTAAGCTGAAAAATTTGCCTAATAAAAAAAAAAACATTTCCTAATGTGCACTCATGAACAAAAAAACATTTACTAAGAAAGTAAAAGTTTATCATACCTTTATATTTAATAGATATCCAAGCTTGTGTTTGTAAAATACTGCATACGCATACACTTTATTATGAAAAACGTGTCAATTTCCACCTCCCATCGCTCTGTTTCCCGCAGGCGAAGAGAGATGAACACACCAAGCCCATCGTCACAGCAAGAATGGCCCCAATACTTCAAAATAACATCTAACACATGTTTGATTAGGATATTAAGAAGATCGTCAAAGTTATGGCTCTATTTCTAAATGGTTGTGTATACATAATTACCCTCCTCCACTAGAGTGAAAGAAGTAAAAGAATTAACTTCATCACCTTTATAGTACGCAGTGATTAATGTTACTCATTGCTACGTTTATCACTCTGTGCATTAATGTTTATGTGGGGGGGGCTAAAAGCATGAGAAGCTGTTTAAAGGTTCTGTATCTTCTTCTGGTAAACTGTTTCGGAAGGAGGCTTTCCATGTGCAACTGCTTCTTGGTGGGAGTGATCACTGTGTGCTAATCACATCCTTCTCTCTCGCAAGCAGGAGGCTGTTTTCAGGCTGTTATTAGGGCTGTCGGTCAAGCCACTGATCCGGGAGCTCGAGGCCATCTGTGTGTGTGTGTGCACGCGTGTGTTTGAGTGTGCAAACTGCGTGGTGAAATGAACAACCTCTGCTGTCACTTCAAAGGGGCGTCACGTGGCGCATTTGCTATGGTTTGATTCAGGCACTGACTCGCAGTGACTGCAATGCTGTTTTTGTAATGCAGAATGAAAAGAGCAGAGAGAGAGAGAGAGAGAGAGATCGCTTCAGAAGTGCCGCCTTATAAACGCTTTCAAAAAGTGTGTCTACAAAGCTTGAGTGTGATTTTCTACACTAACAGCAAGGGAAAGTATCATGGTTTCCACAAAAATATTAAGAAGCACAACTGATTTCAACATCGATAATAATAATAAATGTTTCTTGAGCATCAAATCATCATATCAGAATGATTTCTGAAGGATCATGTGACACTGAAGACTGGAGTAATGATGCTGAAAATTCAGCTTTGACATCACAGGAATAAATGACATTTTAAAATATATTCAAATAAAAAAAAGTTATTTTTAAACTTCACAATATTACTGTTTTTACTGTAATTTGATCAAATAAATGCAGCCTTGATTTGCATAAAGCTTTTTTGAAATATATTTAAAAAATCTGCCAATCCCATACTTTTGAATGGTATATAGATACATATACACAAATATATAACAAAAACTTTTTAATATATTTAAAGTTTTTAACTCTACTAGTAGTGTCAACAGACAATTTAGCTTGTGCTCATCTTTTTTTCCAATACAAATACCAAGAAACATGCACTAAAATTTATTGTATAATTCTAACACTTGCTTTCCGCTTATCCCGCTGTTCCCGCAACCTTCCATTTACCTCATCTTCTTCACCGCCACCTCTTCCGAGAGCGACAGTTGCCATGTGAACAGGTGCTGAGTCTGAGAGAGGCTCCTTCACACATGAGCATTTGTGTAAAGAGGCACCAACATGCTCACACAAATATCCATATCAGAACATGGAGAGAATAGCATCCGAAAACTCCTATTTACAAAAAATATATTTATACGCCCAATTCTAAGGCAGCACTACTTGTATCCTTTGCTGGCAATCCCAGAATGCACTGTGCTGAGCACAGAAAAAAATAATCCAAGATAGCGGATTCTAAATATATTTATTACAACACTGCAAAGCATTGATAAGAAAGTTTAGTTCAATTTAACTGAACTATTTTCCTGTAGCTCAAGAGTATGAGCACTATAACAATGACAAAATCATGGGTTTGATGCACTTTTGTATCTACCAAATGCATAAATACAACAATATTGTTAATAGCGTTATTCGATAACACCAAACTACTGAGTGCTATTTGCATAGCGAGTGTCGAGTTGTTGCAAGAGTTGCCAGTATGCAGGAACAGTGCAAATTAATCACATGTATCACACAATAACACAAACACTTGAAAATACAACACTGCTGTATATTAGCGCCCCCTCCTCACACAACTTGTGCAGCACTAACATACATCAAAATAAACATATTCAAAAAGCACAGTCGAGGTGGACACCATTGCTGCTCTCCAGCAGAGTTGCCCAGGTGTGTGGATAAGCACAAAATGAGTGGGCATAACCATTAAGGATCAAGGAGAAGGGGGGCGAGAAGGTGACAGACACAGAACGAGAGAGATATCTCGCTTTTCCTCACAATGTTATGTAAAGCCTTGCAATGGGAGGCCAGTGAGTGGGCAGTCATTCCACTCTAATCCCTCACTCTTTTCAAAAGAAAAAAATGCCAGCATTCCTCCTACACAAACACACTCTCTCCGATTGCACTTCTCTATCTCCCTCCATGCATTACTTTCTTTCTCCACACTTGCTCGCTTGCCGAAGATTCTTTAAAACACCCTCAGGACAGTTTCGGCCCACAGGAAAGCAGCACATGGAGAGTGGGGTGCATGGTCCTTATACAACCAGACTTCAGTCTATAGAGACTATCTGCATCTCTATTTGCCGTCATTAACTTCTGATGATAATACCTGGAGAAATCTTTGTGCATATGACTACAGACGTCCTTAAGAAAATGATCTGAGCCGTAAATGCCATCACTCTTTAACTGAAGAAAAATGACGTCATAACAATGCTGAATGGCACCACAAGAAACACACAGTCCCAAACCTTTACTATAGTAAAGTTGTGACATGTGACGTGAAAGGCAGCAGACAGGGGAAAATAAACCCATTTCACTCCTTTAAAAGTGATGATACACATGGCAACTTTTTGAGCAATGTTGCCGGGTAATGTTGCTTGGGCACTTTCCCATTGAGAATGAGCAACAAATTTCTATCTGGATACTTTAGATTGGTCGTGGGCAAATTTTTGAGATCCTCCAATCAGAATGCTAGCAGCCGATCACGTGACCAGCTTGGAGATTTCAGAAAAAAGTCAAGCAAGATGGCGGCGTCTCGGCGGCAGTGGAGTGGAGAAAAGGAGCATGAACTTATATCTTTTTACACTAGTAAGTTGTCATGTATCAACCCAAAACAGGGAATTTACCTCATTTAATGCTTAAAATACCAACAGGTGTCCAGTGTAATGCGTGTAAGCTGTAATTAAGCCATCGAATGTTTTCAGTTAAATACTAAAAAGACGCATTCTGTTTAATGTCTGAAGTGGCGTAGGGTGTAGGGCGTACGGCACGTGAATGTAGCTTATGACGTGTTCAACTCGGTTCAAATACCGCCTTTTGCCAAACTCGCTCTTCTCAGAAATCAGATCTGAAAGGCATTTATATTCAATAAAAATGAAGAAAATATTTGAAAAGTTGAAATAAAGTACTCATTGGGTTGGCAATAGATTTGCTCCTCTCTGATTGGTTGCTGCCAGCTGTCCGTTGCCCTAATTAGTTGCCCTGTGTCTCATCAGGTTGCCCGTTGACGGCAACATTGCTCAAAAAGTTGCCCCGTGTATCATCACCTTAAGAGTATAGGAACCATACTAAACTAATGATGCTCTCTTTCATTTACATATTTATCATAATCATTTTATGAAATTCTGTTTCGTTGAAGGTTTGCATTCTTCCATGTTAAGTGAATTATAACATACAGCGCAATCAAGTCTGACTTCCAAATGAATTATTCTTATCAGCTGGTTATATTTAGTGAGTGTGAGTCAAAAACACAGTGCAAACCATGCAGTCTGACTGCTGAACGAATAACTCTAATGAACCGGTTCTTTTTAGTATCAAACTCATACAGCTTATGACTAACTGTGAAACTTAAATCAGTGAACTCACTGACTGGTTGATATGACAACTAGTAGTGAAGAAGCACTTTATCAGTAAGCCATTTTTAATAATACATGTTAAGGGCAATTATAATATAGCATTTGTCACTTCTAAAAAGCCTAGGAAAAGACATTAAAAACCCTTTTGCAATTTTTTTTAAGTGTATTGATTCATTAATATTTGTTAGCCATCAAAAACAGTATATAGGAGAAAAAAATATACTCTTAAAAATCAACCAAACAGTCTTGTTGGCTCATACAAAATGATATTCTCGATAATATATATTGATGTACTTATAAGAACTGCAAAAGCATTTCAGCAAAAACAATTAAGCATGAAGTCACAAGCCACTCCCCTCCCTCTGCACATAAGAGTGGAGGAAAATTTCCCAAAATTGTCAACTGCCACTACTAACGAATCATATAGCCATAACATTGTTCTTGCCCTGCCCTCTGGAACTTTGTTCTAACATGCCAACCGACAGAACTACTTTTGCCTCAGGCTCACAACTGGAAGGGCTAAAGGTAAACAAAGTTATGTAATGATCAACTTGCTAATCTCGGTTCGATGAGCCCTACCAAATCACTGCATTACACACTAGCAGTCATTGCACACACTCATGAGGTGTCTATGCACATTCCTGAGATAAAGCTGTTTCGTGGGTGTGTCGTCTTAGAACAGAGCAACTTAAGGTTCCCGGGAATTCTGGATTCCACATAGAAAACCCAAGAGATAAAGGTAATAAATGTATATAGAAGTACATATACCAGGTTTTTAATATTTCAAAGTCATTGAATTCATAATGTACCAGAAAGTGAATCTGTCTACAGTTACTCATTCGGTCAACAGCTGGGCTGTGTCTTCTTAACGCTAATGAACTGACTGCATGTGCATCAGGACTGATATGTAAGCAGTGTCTTATTTCAGTGTTACCTCTTGACCCTGGATCAGTGGACTTCCCTCAGTCCATAATCCACAGTCACTCTACGGACAACAACACTAGATGAGACAAATTGCAAGCCCATTGTTGGCTAATCCAGGATTAGTGGCACATTTTCAAAATTTCCCGGGCCTCGATAATGACAAATTGTAGAGAATATGTCAGTCTTATCTAGAGGCACGGCATCCCCCTTTACATAAAAAAGAAGTAAAACAGGTTGAGAATGAGGCCAAATGTCTCAGTCTGTGACAAAAAATCTCTCTGATCTGTTCTTCAAACAGAGCAGAGGTTCAAGATAAATTGCTTAAAATCACCTCCAAAGGAGAAAAAGAGACATGAGCTGTGAAGCACACCAAATGAATGAAAGTTTAGTTCATGGCATCATTATAGAATGAATTTCGAAAACAAATAAAACATATTGAATGAACTTTTGAATTTGAATCATTAAGTAATGTTTCAAGTCACAATTTTCAGTTGGTTTAAGTCCGCTTAAAGATTTCCAAGTTCCTCAAACACCTGAGTTAGTTCACCCAAAAAAACTGTCATCATTTACTTACCCTCATGTCATTCCAAACCTGTAAGACTTTCACTCAACTTTGAAACACAAATCAAGATATTTTAAATAAAATCAGAGGGATTTCCACTTTGTCAACATTAGGGCTTTTCACACTTGAAATAGTTAACCCTGGGTCATTCTAAACCCAGAGTAAACAGAATCCTGGGTTTCTTCCTTCACGTTTCACACTGCTCATAATTTACCCAGGGTTAACAATTAATCATTGGTATTCATAAGCTTGCTGTTTCACATTGTTCATACCTAGACCCTGGGTTAATGTTCTTATTTGCATATTTGCGGTGTCAATGTCATTGATTGGATAAACGCAGCACGTGACCTGTTTACATAGCTCTAACATTGTACGGTGCTGCCGACCGTACTATTGGACATTTCGGATTATAAAGGTAAGAATGAAACGGTCCCTTCTTCACTCATATTGTCGCATTTTCTGTCAGTATTTGACATTTTTCCTCTCAAACACTGAATTTGCTTGTTTATATATAACGCACAGTGTTTCTGTGACTGTCCAAATCACACAAATATAAGTATGTGATTGATTGTCTGTTGCTAAGCGTCTAGTTGTAACATTCTAACACTGCATCATTTCACACTGTACAAGTTTGGCTCTGCAATGTGGAGTTAACACCGCAAAAGCAGTGCTAACCCAGCTCAGGAGCAGGATTTCATAACCCCGGGTAAAAAGTGGTGCTAACCCCACTTTTGTAATTACAAGTGTGAAACGTTCCTTTACCCGGGGTTAAAAGCGGTGTTTAGAACAATGATAACCCAGGGTTAAGCGCAGTGTGAAAAGCCCTATTGGTTTCTTGTGGAAGCTCAAACGTGCTGCATAACACACGAGAATGAACCGCAATGGCTCTCATACATCAAGCAAACATGCTTGAGCTTCCGTTACACAACTGATGTGCGAGTTGATGAATGTTTATATGTAAATAAAGCCTAAATTAAATCTGTCCATCATCTAAAGCAATCAAGTCTCTTCAGAAAATTTGGACTAAACCCCTCAATTCATATGGATTAGTTTTATGATCTCTTAATGGAAGTTTTGAAGCATCAAGGTGGTAGTTGCATAGACCATCAATGGAGGGACAGAAATCTCTCAGATTTCATTAAAAAGAACTTAATTTGTGTTTTGAAGATGAACAAAAGTATTACAGGTTTGGAACAACATGAGGGTGAGTAAATGATGACAAAACTTTCATTTTTGGGTGAACTAACCCTTTAAACAAACAATCTACCTCAATTGAGCTTGCATGTGCACATAAACCTTTCTTCAATTTTATACTTTTCACAACAGTCCAATAAAAAAGACCAACCTATCCATCATCATCATCATCTAGTCTACAAAAACAGGGACATTTTATTATTTACCGTACATCCTATTAACGCATTGAACCAAGGCAAACGACCCGTCTGCCCATTGATTTCACATCAAGCATAGTTCTCTCTTTATGCACCGGCATACTGTAGAAATCCCTGCAGTTTCCATGGTTACTTCACAAAAACACTCTAATGCACATGTGCAGTGCGAACTGCTGCACTATGGCTGCAAAGCATCACTGCCAATGAATGTGTGGGAAAGCCATTCTTCATTGCATAAAAGTCCTGGAACTTACAGGAACAGGTAAACATGTATGCACTTGTTACAGACAACCCATTCCCATCACAACACATCAATTTGTCATTTCCCTGTAAAAAAAAAGTCCTTTGTCTGAAACTAAAATAGAAACCCCCATGCTTGGCACAGGAATTGATTGGTTTGTGGTGTTTTCTACATACAGGTGCTCAGTGCTGTATGTGGTTGTCAGGTGTGTGTGTGTGGGTGGTATCTACTTGTGGGATCATGAAACATCCATAACACCAGTTTGAGGGAAAACACACAAGAAAGCACCATGGAAACATTTAATTTCATTCTATTGACATAAGCTTTCCCATAGTAATGGAAATACCCCAGCACCACCCTACTTGAAGATATTTCCCAGCCATGCAGTTCCTCGTTTAGTGATAGGATCAGTTATTGACAAATGTGAAAGCACTTTGTTTTATGACATCACTCTCTGTGACCTTTTGATGTGACCTTTTAAATGTTGCCAGCCAGTGCTCAATATAATCTCAAGGTTTACGACTAGTCTTGACTGCATTCCTAGAGAACAGTGGTCTCCTGTCATGCCACATCTCTGTGAAATAATTCCTAATATTTTATATATAAAGGCACAAATTAATATATAATGGTACTGCAAAAAATAACTTATTCATACAACAGCTTACAGAAGCGGCCCAAATATTGTCTTTATGACCTAATTATTCTCGCAATAGCAGTCCATAACATCTGTAACCATAGAGTTAGCGACTAAAGTAAATAACAGAAAGGCTACTGCACTATACGACGTAAATGACAACTAGTTGTCAAGTGTGATTCAGTTTACACAGCACAAGATTACCCGAAAATGCAGTTTTTCAAGTTGTTCCAAACCTGTATAAATTTATTTGATCTGCTGTACACAAAGAAAGATATTTGCAATAATGTTTGTAGATCTCACCCCCCCCCTGACTACCATAGTGGGAAAAAAATACTATGGTAGTAAATGGGGGCGAGATCTGCTTGGTTACAAACATTCTTCCAAATATCCTCACAAAACAAAGAAATGTATACAGGTTTGGAACAACTTGAGGGTGAGTAAATGATGACAAAATTTTAATTTTTTTGGGTGACCCTTTAAGGTCTGGTTCCATTCTGGTACAACACTTTCAATTCCTGATAAAAGTCCTGCTCTACAACTAAGTTTTTAACTTAATACGTTGTCTTAAAAAAAAAAAATTCTCATGGCATGACACAAAAAGACAAAAAAAAAATATAAATTTAAAAAAATAGCAAGACATGACAAAACGTCCAACAATTTAAACGCCTTGTTATAAAAGTTATGGAGGACTTCAGTAGAGGAACTAGCGAGATTGCGATCATGTGATTTTATTTTCATAAATAAAAAACAATTGCGACTTACAATGTAATATGACATGCAGGAAAAAACAGTAGGATAAATTTTACTAAGTCGTTCCCTCAATTTATAAATCGTGCGCAAATTTTTACTTATTCGTTCCCTCGATTTGCTAAATCGTGCGCACAATTTAGCAAATCGAGGGAATGAAATTGTGTGTATGATTTAATAAATCGAGGGAACAACTTAGTAAAGCGTGCGCATGATTAACTTTTTTTCCTTGCATGTCATGTGTGGGGCACCGTAGGAAGAAGTAATACATTCACAAAGTTGGAATGTTCCTTTAAGGCTATGAAAAAATTACGCGGTAGCAGGTAGACATTAATAATATTTAAAATATTAAAACATTTACAGATTTTTTTTTAAATAATTCTCACTTTAATTCAATTTCAATTCAAATTATTATATCATAGCAATATAATACTGATTATTAAAATATTATGCACATCGTGTGTCTGCGCTAAATTACTCACTATCGTGCAATCCGCGACCCACAACGGCTAAAAATATTTGCCATTACGCGAATATTAAATTGAAGTAAAAGTGCATTTAAAGTGCACAACAATCGCATTTATTGCAAAAAAAAAAAAAAAAAAAAAAAAATAGCGATCAGTTGATAATCGTGACAAGTCGAAAACGATTATTTATTGTAACCCACTACTGGAGTGCACCATAAACGGTCACTATAGTTGTAAACGACCTGCTCTTCAAAGATCCACCAAGAATATCTGTCAGTGGAGCATGAACAGTGGGAAATGGACTCATCTCACCTGTGCAGTTTGCGTACCGCTTTCCCGCCACACTATCCAGCAGCGCCAGCGCTAGATTGTCTGGAGTGTCCGCGGGCAGCGGGGTCCAGTTCGTGTCCAGACTCGCCTCTGAGCTCTGCTCATCGCTGGACAGCGACGGGCTCCTGATGTCCGCAGTGGCGGATGGCCAGCACGGCGCTTCTTCGGTCTCCGGGCTGAACACCTCTCTCGCCGGGCCGCTTTCGGGAGACGTCTCCCTGAAGAACGGCACCACACGGGACAAGCTGGCCCGCCGCCTGGATGCCCCGGTGCCGGTGGCCTTCTCCCCAAAACCACCCGCCCGAGTGAGTGCATTGGTCTGTTTCTTCAAGAATTTTTCAAGAGGCTTCATTCCAGCCGGCATTTTGATGACAGAAATCACAAGAAGGCCCTGGGTTGATTCTAATTAATACTCAATAATGAACACTGATGATAACCGTATAGACGTGAGCGTATAGGCTACATAATAGCTGGATAATGCTGGAACCCAACTCTGATCGGAAAATGCCTGAAGAATATCTTCCCCGCTGTGTTAGGGTGTCAAGAATAACACACGGCCATTTTCAATGTTCATTTTACACAAGTGGATGCTGATCGAGTCCTTACTACCCTTAGGAAAAAAAAATCCAAACGTATCCCAGGGAAACCCGTCCTCCACTGCAGTCCTTCAGCTCGAGAAGAAGGCTATATGTGTACTATCATTGCCACTGTCAACGAAGCCTTGATCAATGAGTCAATTACACGAATGCTCAGACACAAAAGATGAAAATAGCAGCAGGTAGCACTTAATTATGCATATACATATATAAATCAGTCTCTGCCAAGATGCTGGACCATATAAATTAATCGTTTACCGCAGCAGGTCTGAAGGAAACGGATTCCGTCGCAGACGAGATGCGCGACTGGATATTGATGATTATTCCGTGCCTGTAGATCCCTGACCGGTTCAGTGGCATCCGTATTTATGTTTTCTCTCACGGTACCGAGTGTCTCTGCGCCTCGAGTCCGCACAAATACTGCGCTCCGTCGCTCTCACATACAGTACAGGCTACACACCCTCTCTCTACTTCTCTCTCTCTCTCTCTCTCTCTCTCTCGCTGGCGCGCGCGCTCTCTCTCCACCCGCCTTCTCTGCAGCTGAGTGCGTGTGTTATTGGTGGTGTCAAGAGATATTGCTCAATTGCTTTGAATCGCAGCAATTGCAGTCACAAGCTCATATACTAACGCTGAAGAACCCATGTGCGCCAAAGACTGAACATTTGGTTAGGCTTTTCTGGTCCCACTTTATATTAAGTGGCGTTAACTACTATGTATTTACATCAAAAAATAAGTACAATGTACTTCATATTGAATAGCAAAACACATTTGCAGCTGTTGAGGTGGGATACGGGTAAGGTTAGGGTGGTATGGGTATGTTTAAGGGTAGGGGTAAGGGTTAAGGGATGGGTCAACAGTGTAATTATGAATGTAATTACAGAAATTAATTACAGATGTTATTACATGCAGGTGTTTTTAAAACATAAGTACAATGTAAAAACATGTATGTACACAATAAGTGCAATGTATCAAATGATTCATTTAAATGTAAGTACATAGTAGTTAAGGCCACTTAATATAAAGTGGGACCGCTTTTCTATATTTTTCCTAATCATGCACGCCAAAATGTTATATTTATGTGGTATGGAAATATTGAATAACTGTTCCAACTATTTGGTGTGTTGGCAATTCATATAATATGCTACTATGTTTGTGCAATGTGTCTCAAAGTTTGATATCCCTATATAGTTCTACTTCTAAACGGTTTAAATTAATGTCAAGTACAAAGACTGCCCCGCTGCTTTTTCATTCATTTTGTGCATCAATTTTAGTGATCATCAAATGTACAGGTTCAAAAAAAATTATATGCCAGTCCTTGTTTAATTATAAATATTTTAGTAAATTAATAAAAAGGAAACAAATAGGCCTATATAAATACATAAAACTTTTTATCTTTTTAATGGCAGTGGTGACTAATATCAGCTTACCACAGTTATCATGACATTTCAACTTCTATATCCCAAACTCTTAAAAATTAAGTTATTTTATTGGCATTCATGGTTCCATGATATAACATTCCATTGCAAAACGTTCTTTATAGTAATAAAAGAGATCCTTCAGGGTAGCAAAATGTTCTTTAGACTAAGCAAAAGAACTATTCACGGTAAGTTCTTTGGAGAACCCAAAATGGTTCTTCTATGGCATCGCTATAGAAACTTCTTTTCGGAACCTTTATTTTTAAGTGACAATTTTGTTAGGAAAAAACAAAGGACGTTACATTTATTTTGTGTGTTTCCATTAGCTCTATTACAGTAGAAATAGTGGAAATAATGTGAACACATAATAAGAACATTGCAAAGTATTAAGAACATAAAAAAGAGCATCTACTTTTGTCTATCTATTAAAATATAAAGTTAACAGTGACAACATTCATTACTGTAGAACCTGAGACTAAAGTTCTGTGCGGTATCAATTACAGTTGGCATGTGTCTTGTCCTCCTTAAGGTCTACAGTTAGCCAGCTGTATGGTTTCAAATTGCCCAGCTGGAAAGCACAAAAGGGGTTATCTCTTTCACAACCACTCCATGAACACACACACATTGAATTTAAGTGTCTCCAATCAAAGGCACTTATTAGGAGACACACTCCGACACCATCAGACCTCAGGCCTGGTCAGGGTACGAGTGGCTTATAGTTGTGAGCCAATAGAGTAAGCGACTTCATTATCAGTATTAAGTTACGTTTGGCAGGCCATACATGGTGTCTTGTTCAAACGTCTGTCAGGAAACAGTATCCCTAGACACCTATGAGGGGTAAATATGGGATCCGGTGACCATCGGTGACCGCACTATGCTGAGCACTTAATTGAATACAGAATAATTTGCAACACATGGGAATACCAACTCATTTTCTTAAAAGACTAAAAATTATTTTTGAAAAATTAATGAGGTCTATGTGCATGGTTTATAAGAAACTATATTGTTATATTACCTGACTTTCTGTAATAAAATGCATAAAACAAATAAATTATAGCTAGTTACACACAGATTCACGGACTAAATTTTAAAGCAGCATTTTTTATGCCATAAAGGTTCTAGACAGAAATGCCGTAAATTATTGCATAATATTTTCATGTATAATAGGTTATTTCTTTTTTGTTTGTTTGTTTTTTCTAGTGATAAAGTATGTTTATGAACTGTTTAATCTATAAAATGTAATTAAAATTAAATAAATGAAAACTCAGTCCATAAAATGAAGGTTCAATAAATGAAGCGCCTGACAGAACCCTTTAAGGTTCTAGATAGGACCTTTTCTTCTAAGACTATATGTTGTACAGCAGTAATCTCTTTTAAAGTATATATCTGCATTTTTTTCTTCTTTTTTTTTTCTATAGTGGAGATCAGTATTGGGGAAAGTTACTTTTAAAAGTAAAGCATTACAATATTGCATTACTCCCTGCATTACTTAGTTACTTTTTATGAAAAGTAATGCATTACATTACTTTTGCGTTACTTTTTCTCACCTGCGCTGGACTTGCTTGTTTGTTTTTTAATAACAAATAAAAAAGTTCTACTTTTGGTAAATGTTAAGGCACTTTCACACCAAAAGTGAAATGAATAAGCCTCAGGCTGAAGGAAAAGCATATTTACGCCTGTACAGTATAGGCCACAGCTCAAAGAAAGCTTTCAGCTGTGCTGCCATTCTGGATTGAAGAAGAATAGGACACGAGAAGAAAGTTCAACACTCTTATTTCCAAATCAAGAACCCTATTAGATAATCTACAGTGATTTTGTTTATTAGTATGGTTGAATTAGATCATTGAAGGTCAGCAGCAAAGACATTGCTTAATAAAGTGAGATTAAATACATAAAGTATATTTGTATAATTTAATATATTTAATTATTATAGGTTTGCATAAAATTCTGAGATTGCATTTCACTCTTTTTATTCATTTTGAGGAATACTGAATGTTTTCGTGCAAGTGAGATGAGTAAATGTTCACATTTAGTCTAGAACTACAATAACCATCATGTTCGCACACAACGCCTCTGCACTTTATTTCTCTCAACATGGGGACAGGAGAGCTCTCAGTAAATAAATGTGAAAAAGTAACTTGCGTTACTTATTTGAAAAAGTAACTTAAATATTTTGTTTAAATTGAAAAAGTAATGTGTTACTTTACTAGTTACTTGAAAAAGTAATCTGATTATTTAACTCAAGTTACTTGTAATGCATTACCTAAACACTGGTGGAGATCAACAAAACAGAGAATCATCTGCCTGATAAACCCTGATGAACTCAGCTGTGGTTAGAGCTCCTTCCGCACATCATATAAGATGACTGTGCACGGCAAAACCTCAGGATGGGAATTTCCGCCCTCTGTGACATCACACAAACAAACATGTTCAAGTTAGGCTGGGTAAAACATACCTCAGAGACATCCTACATGATCCTGTTGAATTCTGAGCTATGTGTGTGACTTCACCCAGCCATGTCTGCAAGCTCAAAACTGCAGGCGGTAAAAAGTATAAATTTAGCTCTGCGTCAGTAGAGGTCCTCATTGTCACCATGGAAATGATTGTGAAACCATGCTGCAGAGAGGTGGAAATCACACATGGGGTGAACCACTGCAGTCATCCGCTGGACACAGAACTAATATAACAAACACACTCACTCTCTCCACCCTTATACACTTTGTGGCTTCCCCCGTTTATCTCACTGCAGTTTGTTCCACATTTTATCCCACAACTACCTCTGTGGTTTCTGTGGCCCCACTGATTGGGGAAGTACAATGCATTAGGGTGGCTGTCAGATGTGGATGTGTGTGAATGTCAAAAGAATGACATAGTCAAGTGTTTGTCATATTGTTTGTCATATGACCTTCTCTGAAGATGACTGACATGATGTTAACGTGCATAGTCTGTGACTTTATCACAAGAACCCCCACAACTGCACTAGACTTGCCATCGAAGTGCTGCAAATGGCTTTATAATGTTTTCTGTTCTCTCAACAAGAGAATTTAAGGGGTAATGAACCCATAAATAAATTCACTCTAAAGCCAGATGAGGTCCTGCAACTGGGAATGACATGAATGAATGTCAAAATTGGACGATTGACTATATATTTATGTTATGAGCAATATATGTTTTGTAGCTTGACTGAATATTGACTAATATATATATATATATATATATATATATATATATATATATATATATATATATATATATATATATATATATATATATATATCTTCTTCAAATGTGTCAAGTGTTATCAGATTTATGCTGATAATCTGAAAAAATTGACCAGTATAGAGTTACGTATTGTGTATCCCTACTCATAAAACTTTTTGTATCTGTATGTTTATATTAGCTTCCTCCTAGAAATCCAACAAAAACAGAGCAGTATTTCCACAAAAGCAAAATAAGCCATTACCATGGTAATTTCATAAGCATATTTGTCTTTGTAATGAACATGACTCTCTAATATATTTGCCTTGCAGTGGAGCCCACCAGCCCTCATGGATACATAAACCCACCCTCCCACACACACTCCGATGATGGATGACCTCAAGAGCCTAACGCACTTGCCCTGGAGTGAGGAGAACAGAGCTCACATCTGCGATGACTCATTAAATACGTCCCCCACCCCTCCATGCTGTCACAACGCCATCCTTATGCCATGCATTATCGTACACAACGCAAACACACAAGCGCACACGCTCACTATGTTGTCATTCTGCTTTGTGAAAAGAATTGGAATGTATTGTACGGACGAGTAAACACAACAAAACGTCAATGTCCTTAGTCAGAATAGTGAGACACAGCCTTTTACTTTCACAATAAACAATAGATCCATCATGTCCAACACTTTACTAGACTGGGAACCCCTTTAAATCTAGACATGTGGAAACACACGTGCTCTTTCATACACACTCATATACAAACAGAAACTAAGATGAATGTTGTAGGCCTCTAGAGTGCAGGATCAGTGTGTGTGTGGACAATTTGTGCCGTAAGGAGATTATCTTTAACTCATTAAACAGACCCACTTTCAAGCACTATAAACCCCCCCGTCTCATCCCTGATACCGGTACACATCCATACACATCATGAAGAGGAAAGTCGTTTGTCTTACCCCAGTGCAGACACCCTCCTCCCGGTCAGTCTGGCAGATTAAGATGGTAATGTGACCCCTGAAGAACATTTTCAAAAATACACTTTTATGGGATTATTATTTCACTGTGATCCTCGGGCTTAGCATCATTTAGCTTGGCATCAATTGGGAAGCATCACTAGATTGTGCTACATTTCTTAATGCGTAGCTACTGACACCAGATAGATGACTTATGTCAACGATTCTATTGAATTTGAGAAATATTTGGAAAACAGAAATGCAATTTGGTTGCCAAATTTCAACTTTCAATAATGGTCTAAAACAAAACAAAACAAAAAATGTTGAAACATATTTTATTTATTCTATACTCTAAAAATGCTGGGTTAAAAACAACCCAAGTTGGGTTGAAAATGGACAGCAATTGGGTTGTTTTAATGTTTTCCCAACCTCCTGGGTAGTTTTTATTTAACTCAACTGTTGTTTAAAAATGACTGTGGGTCTGTTTATTGATTTTGGGTTCATTTTAAGCCAGCCATATAGTCTTTTTAAAAAATTAGCTGGTTTAAATAAAACTCCCCAGCACGTTGTGCAAATATTTAACCCAACCACTGAGTCAAAACAACCCAATCACTGGGTTTGTCCATTTTCAACACAACTTGGGTTGTTTTTAATCCAGCATTTTTTTAATGTAATACACTTATTTAGGTCTAACGAGCCTTAGTCGATGACTTAAAGGAATAGTTCACCCAAAAATTAATATTCTAGGTGTATATGTCTTTCAGCTGAACACAATCAGAGTTACATTAAACAATATTGTGGCTCTTCCCAGCTTATTATTATATTTAAAATGCTATAAACTATAATCATAGCTTCTAGCAACAGCTGTATGCCCGTAATGAGAAAGTCAAGTTCCGGCGGAAGGGTGACCTTTGACCCGACGTATGACGGCTCTTTTGTGAACGCACATTTGGCCGTTACCGGAAGCCAGTAATAATTGTTTATATAGTTTTAAATATGGATATTTTTCTTTTAAAAATCCTGCCGCTTCACTTCAGAAGGCATTTATTAACCCACTTGAGTGGGTTAATTACTGGATTACTTTTATGATGGATTACTGGATTACTTTATGGATTACTTTTATGATGGATGGATGCACTTTTTGGAACTTCAAAAACTTGGGCTAAATATTCAACGGCATTACAAAGAGCTAGGATATTATTTAATATAACTCTGATTGTGTTCGGCTGAAAGAAGAAAGTCATATACATCTAGAATGGCTTGAGGGTGAGTAAATTAATTCATTTTTGGGTGAACTATTCCTTTAATCGGCTTATAAGAGTCGTTTGTTTGCAAATCGGACTTCACTGGTTGCACTGCATATTTCAGACACTCTAAAAAAAAAACCTAGCCCGTTCACACCAAGAATGATAACTATATTAGCATCCACAAAAGCGGGCAATATTATTCTGTTTATTAGCCTATAAGAGTGCGCTCCAGTTTTGTCATCTGCAGCTCTTTAAAGAAGAATGGATCCTGATTTGCTGTCAATGTTTTTTATCATTCAGCGGCTGGAAAAAATAATTCTGAACGTGATTCCAACAGTTTTGTTTCTCTGTGCCGTTATCGTTATAGTTATGGTGTGGTGGACTCTGGAACCGGCAACATTCGTGCTAAAATTCAACAATCGTGCTGTACGTGTTTGACTCATAGAAAAAGACTCATAAAAATTATTCACCAGTGAATCAGATTTAAATTGCAGTGCTTAACAGTAATCCAGGAAACACTTTCAGTGGCATTGGTGCAAGAATGCACTTGTGTGAACTGTTAATGAAATCAAATGTCATGAAAAGTCATTTGGTTCTGATAGGTTTTTTTTTTTTTTAATGGCTCTGGTTTTGAATAATAGCTTCTTATTCCCAACACAAATAATGACTATGTTTTTATTTTGCGGGTGAAGTATTTCTTTAATAAACACGGATTAAACACAAAAACAGTCTTGATTTTAATGTTTAGCCTTCTCTTTGAAAGAAAGAAGCAAAGAGAGAGAACAGAACAGACAGAAAGAGAGAGACTCCTTCCTTACACAACAATTGTAGAGAACAAGGGCACATTAGACACACTCTCTCTTGCATTCACCTAGGGATGCAAGCAGGTTAAAGCAATTTCCTTGGCTGTGATATCACACCTCAGTGCTGCTCTCAGCTGTGAAGAGAATGTGAGAAAAATACATCATGAACAAAGAAAGTGAGGAGAAAGAAAAGAGAGAAAATCAATCAAAAGAAATGACAGCGTGTATGGGTCTTAGATGCCTGAGTCACTTTTGATGAGTTTGTGCGAGTGAGCATCTTTACTTGAGCGTGATACACACACACTTCTCATTACACATGCACATGATTTGTCTCATTGCATGGATGCTCCCTAATAACTGCTTCCATGAATCATGCGAAAGTTTAATGACACCCACACTGGCCCTTGCTGGGGGATGGGGACCCAAAATGACATCACCCTGAGAGACAGGGGCCTTTGTTTGCTTACTGTCACTCCACAAAGACGGCAGAGGGGGAGACCCCACCTCAGATATATGTGCATCTCTACTAAACAATGGATGAGAGAAGAGACACGTTAAATATGCAGACTGCCAACTTAAAGCATTAAAAATGCATTGGTTACAAAAGCTCTCAAAGAAGGCTTGCTAATTGTGCAGACTTCACGAGTTTTAAATGTGTGTCAGATTTAGGTCAGTACAACTTTAAAGTTTTTTTTATGGGTGCTTCAGTTTGTCTGGATCTTTGAAATCCTAAAGTTTGGGTTCAGTGTAGGGTCATTTTCTCTAGTTTACTAATTTTCACCCATGGCTATGTTCTTGCATGAACTCTTAAGGGAAAAGTGTAGAATTTAAAATCCTATTGTAATTTATTCACCACACTTCATGACAATGAAAAAGCATGTATTTTTTCCGGTAAGACAGATCAAGAAACATTTATTATTATCAATTACTTATTTTCTTTGATGAGTACAAAGTAATAAAAAAAAAAAAGCATTTGTTTGAAATATAAATCTTTTGTATCATTATCTTTATTGTCAGTTTTCATCAATTTAATGTTTCCTTCATTGTAAACCCTATAACGCTCAAAATAATTGAGCGTTTGAGTAGGACAAACTTAAATTACACTAATTAGTTCAGTCAAATTAACTTTTATGAGCATTTAGCACTTTCTTTTTCTTTCAAGTTCACAGAACTGATATATTTTAAGTAAACTGAACTGTATTAAACTGGGCTGGGATTAATATTTCCCAGCATGCTTTGCCCATGACACTCGAAAGGGAGAGTAAATGCTGAAATTAAGTGTTGTATGTTTTGTGTGTGTGTGTGTGTGTGTGTGCAAGATTAATGTTAAGTGGGAGATTTAGTAGTGATTAATGTTTCAATATGCTAATTCAGAAGAGTTTCTAATGTGGGTTTTTGGTGAATGCAGGTTTGAGAGCAGGTATGTTAAATGTTTTATATTTCTGTACTAATTCAGCAAGTGCTATATCATGCACCGACGTCACTTTCCCGCCGAAAGCACGCTCCCTCAGCTGGACTGAGTGGCAAAAGAATCTGCTCCGTGACTGGATTTAATAGGAGAAACTGCGAAAACGCGAGTAAAACAAACGATTACACTAAAGGTTGGAATTGAATGTGTTCCTTACAACTTGTCAAATAAACCTAATCCATGGATATAGACATGCAGCCAGGAGTCGTGTTTCCTGACATTTATATGTGCCTGATTTCGACGCCGGGGAAATACATAAAGCAAATCTGCATGTGAATATTTTATATAACTACAATATAGGTAGGTTTAAATCCGCCTAATCACTTATGTCAATGTTATATCGTCATATTGTCCAGCCCTAAAACATATATGTAGTTTTATAGTATAGTTTTTGTCAGTGTTGTTTATTGAAAAACACCCAATTATGCAGAATATAAGATGGAAAATATTTAATTGATGATTTGTCAACATAATATATAACAATACAATATATACGGTATGATTTTACCTCAAAATCCAACAATTTGACACAAAATGATAACTGCAAAATATGTTTCTCTGCTGGAGTCCAGCTGTTTCTGTGAATTGCAGTGATCAATTTGCTTCTTTTTTTTCTGTAGCTTTCTGCAGTTTTTAAATATATATCTCAGGTTTTGTGTCAAAGCTATTTGTACAGTCAGTCGCAAAGCTCTTTCCCGTTTTGGATGTGTTTTGTGTGTTTTTCGCGACATTGATGCTGAAAATCAATGCTGCCGCTCAGTCTTTTGCCGCTCAGTGGGCGTGACCACAGTCGTAACGGTCGACTGTGACGTCACGTGCATACCCTCTATTGTTAACATGTTAGCAAATTAGCATTTTCTGAATTAGCTTGTTATAGCTAGCTAAGTTTCCACTAATAAAAATTTTGTTTAAGTTAAATTTATGAATTAGTTTACTTCAATTTATTAACAATTAAAATGTATGAGTACAAAATAAACATCTGCCTGTTCTGTTTACTTAAACTTTGAATTTCTTAACTGAACAATTAACCGATTGCCTCTTTTTTTTTTTTTTTTTTTCTCAACTTATTCGGGTTGTCTACATACAAACTCAATTTCGGTACCATTCAGTAGATGCCCAAATCTTTAACCTGAAAATAAAAATGAAAAGGAAATGGATATGTTTTGATATGTAGAAAAAGAATAACATCTTTAAGCAAATATGCTCCTTCTCACTGTTTACCTCATGACAACTTGGAATGAGTTTGGGCTTGTGACTCTAAAAGAGTCTGTGACGTGTGTCAGGTTCGTGCAGGTCATCCGCGGCCTGAAGCCACAAATCAGGCCACGTTTCAGTGAACTCAGATGCAGCGTACAAACAAATTCAGCCACGTGATCACCATCCTCCTCTTGCTGCGAGTGTGTTTGTAAACACTGCATCAGTCTGGCTGGAAATATATCAAGGCTTATTGTCTAGCAGAGAAATAATTAAAAAGGGCCCCATCACGTTTGACTAGTCTGTGCAAGTCACTGCTGCTCCAGAGAGACAGAATGAGAGAGATTCCATACATAACAGATGAGGAGAGATGCGGTCAGCAGGAGATGTATGTGGGTCGCTCTCAATGAAAAAAAAAAAAAAAAAAAAACTTTAATAGGAATAATCTTGAATATTGTGGTCCCTATATGGCTCGGGTGCATCATTCAATGCAAGTCAATATTTTCTGCAGGGTAAAAGTCATGCAAGAGCATTTATTCCTGATGATCCAACCTGATTTGAGGTTGTCTAAAGTTTAATACAGGTTTGAAACAAATCCTCATTCATTAATATAAGCAATACTTGCCTTGGTAAGCTTTATGCATACATGCACCTTGAGAAATTAAGACTGAAATCTGGTAACACAAAACCCTTGACTTCCTGTTTCACTCCTTCAGCAGTGACACAGGACTGTAACTCCCCAGTTCACACGTTTTGCAACATGAACCTATACACAATGGTGTAGGTATGTTCTAGCCAGCATACATCACAAAACAGTGAATGCAGGCTAAATACTTCTATAAGTAGGTCAGTGAGACCAGCACTGTGCATAATAATCACATTATGATTATTCAAAAGGCACAAGAGGGTATTTTCTGCTATAGGGTGTAAGTCGAGATGATGCACGCAGCAGTCATTGTTTCAAGCAGTATCATCACAATTCGCTGTAACTGTTGCCCCGTGTCACTTTGCAAGTGTGATCAGTTTGATGGTTTCAGAAAACTGGGTGTGAATACAGAGGCTCCCAGTGAGGTTGACACTCTGAGACCATGGTTATTCTGAAGACTATTTTTAAACTTCTAGCGAAGCCGAATCTTTTCAAGCTGACAACTTTCATGTTGTCAAAGGTTCAGACCTACTCACGTTTTTCTCATTCTATTTTTACTTTTTTATGTGGGAAACTGTGGGAAATATTCTTTAAACAACAACAACACAATTTAAAATAAAATATTTGAAAAGCACTAACATTTTAATGTGTATCCTTCCCACATCAAAATGAATTGGTAACACTTTACAATAAGGTTTCATTTGTTAACTGCATTAGTTAACATGAACTGCACTTCTACAGCATTTATTAATCTTAGTTCATGTTAATTTCAACATTTACTAACACATTAATAAAATAACACAAGTTGTGTTTGTGAACTTACATGAACAAACAATGAACGATTATATTTTTACTAACTAAAATATATTGCTCATTGTCAGTTCATGTTAGCTAATGTGTAAACAAATGAGACCTTATTGAAAAGTGTTTCCAATTAAGTAAGTAAAATGTTAATTTAATGCAAATAAGAATATCAAACAGTCTCTGCCTTTGATGAAAAGATTGTTAGGATCATCAATAGCAGTGTTGAGTATTAATTTATATACTCAAATTTCACAGCCAAGGCTTAAGCTAGTCCCAGACTAAAATGCATGTTTGAGCTGTTTTAACTGAAAGCATGTTAAAATATGTCAGCGCCACTGTTTTGTCTAAAGATGCACATCAGTAATGTTTTTTCCCCCCCTAAGGAATATTTATAAAAGCTACTTAAAAGCTCTAAGTGACCTAAGGTCTAATCCTGGCTTAATCTAAGCCCTGTCTGTGAAACCAGGCCCATTTATTAAAGGGTTAGTTCACCCAAAATTGAAAATAATGTCATTTATTACTCTCACCCTCATGTCGTTCCACACCTGTAAGACCTTCGTTCATCTTCAGTACACAAATTAAGATATTTTAGTTGAAATCCGATGGCTCAGTGAGGCCTCCACAGGGAGCAATGACATTTTCTCTCTCAAGATCCATAAAGGTACTAAAAACATATTTAAATCAGTTCATGTGAGTACAGTGGTTCAATATTAATATTATAAAGTCACAAGAATATTTTTGTGCGCCAAAACTTATTTAGTGATGGCCGATTTCAAAACACTGCTTCAGGAAGATTCGGAGCACAAATGAATCAGTATCGAATCTGCTGTTCGGAGCGCCAAAGTCACGTGATTTCAGCCGTTGATGGTTTAACACAATCGGAATCATGATTCGACAAAGAAGAATCATAACGAAGCTTCCTGAAGCAGTGTTTTGATATCGGCCATCACTAAATAAGTCATTAGGTGCGTCCCAATTCGCGTACTTGTGCACTATTCTGTGACGTTTTTAAGTATAAATAGTGCGAGTAGTGCGTTCACACTGATAATTCCAGAAAGAAAAAGTGCACTTTAAATACCCGGATGGTGCACTAAATTAACGGAAAAAACGAAGTGTGGAATGTTGGACACTTCGTGCACTCAACTGTCGCAGCTTCAATTACGTAGAGGAGGGGGGGAGGGGGATCAGACTCCATTGTTAAATGACAAAATAACCTTATACAATTCACACACTATGTGGATGAGTGCATAGTGCATAAGTACATAGTGTATAGTGCGTCGTTTCGGATGCAACTATTATTATTAGTAACTCTTATTACTAACCCTTTAATATTTTGAACTGGCTTTTATTTTTATTTATATATCACTTTATTTTTGCTTTTGTCATATATATATATTTTTATTTAAATATTTCTATTTAGCTTAATTCAGTTTTAGTGACTATAGCATTTCAACTTTTTTTGATTTCAGTTGATTTTAGCTTTAAAACTATTAAAAATTCTCATTATTCAAAATAGATACACTGATTGACAGTTCAAAATTTACTAGGCCACCTTAATTACAACTCATATCTGAGTACATTTGTATTAAAATATTCTACAAAATTACTAAAAAAAAATATATATATGTATATATATATATATATATGTATAGCCGAATATTAAAATAGAGGCTTGAGAGGGGGAAAATCCCCCAACCATCCAGCTACTGCAGTATTTACTGTTGTTATGAAGACTGTTTTGTGTGTGTGTGTGTGTGTGTGTGTGTGTGTGTGTGTGAGAAGTGCGACAGTGCAGCACTGAAGAATAAAGGCATTACTTCCCCCTAGTGGACATTCTGAGGCACTGACAACGACAACACTGTAAAACCTGACCCCATTTTTCCCTTTAAAAAAAAATCTGTTGGTTTGGTTTCACATTCTACTGCTGAAATGATCTATAATTAAGTCTTTCTCGTCTATTTTTAAAACCAGTCTATGTATGTTTACTGGTGAACAAACAGTCTGATTTCGAAAAAATAACTGCCTGTGGAAAACAAAAGTTTTATTTTGCATTTCTCTAAATAACAGCTGCAAACGCAGCAATGCCTCGTTAAGGACAATAAATCCAAAGCAAAAAGTCAAATTATCCTAAACAGTTTCTAAATTACGGTCCGACTCTGGCTGAGGTGTATTTGTGAGGCGCGCTGCTATAAAAGAGTTCAAGCGGCAGCAGCGGCGCGTTCCGCCGCATCGCTCACTCCCTCTTGGCAGGGTTGGATGCGGCAGAAGGCGACGCTTCGCTTTTGGCAAAGTCAGAGTTTAGCACACAACCACAGGCGGCAACGCAGACAAACGCAGCGTCGACCATTCTGTGTTTACAAACTAGAACGGGTTTATCACTAATTATAGTGCTCATATTTCATGGCTTTCAACATTAATGGAGAGATTTATCAGATGGGAGAGATGAACAAAAGAAGCAGCATAAAAAGCAGCAACTACAAAAAAGTAAAACTATGTACATTGACAGACAAACCCCCCCTAAAAAAAAGAAAAAAAATACTATGGTAATTTATAGTAAATACTAGTGTTTTTGAAACTACTATAGTAAATTGTATACTGCATTTACATCACTTTAAGGCATACTGCAGTATTAACTATAGTGAACTGATCAACTGCAATAAATACTGTAGTTTAGTTTTTACTACAGTAAACTGTAGTGTATTCATTGTAGTATAATATACCCTATAGTTGTAGAAATCTTAGTACAGTATTGGGCAAAGTAGTTTGTTTATATTACTATAGTTGTTATATTACCACAGCAACTATAGATTTACTGCAACAAATTCATTCAAGTACTTTACTGTAGTATGGTTCAAAAACACTTTAATATTTGCTATAAATTACTATAGTTTTTTGTCATGTGGGGATATTAAAACTGTAAAATGATTGTCCAAATAAATAAAAATAAATAAGAGGAAAATAAATTAACCTGTAATATTTAAAAATGATTGGTTTCTAATGGTTTCAAATGCTGCAAGTAAATTCAGGTATCACAGCATTGTAATATAGCCTACATTATAAAATTATATTTAAGGAGTTGCTAAAGATTACATCTAATGGTGAGGATTATTAAAAGAAATATGCATGCATATCACTGTAAAATCCCCAGAGTTAAATCAACTCTGTTCAGAGTACATATGGTCCCTCTCTAAATAGTGTTAAAGTAACACTCAACCAGAGTTAAAGTTCATGAGATAATTAAGCATTTAATAAGGCTGTGACTGAAGTCAGTTGTAGTTCTTGTGTTCCTCTTTTCTTCAGTGATTCTGCTTGTTAGCAGCAAGTGTTCATCACTAATGCACAATCAACAATTATCTCATTAACTCTGCTTTAGTGTTATTTTAACACTATTTAGAAAGGGACCATATGTACTCTGAGCAGAGTTGATTTAACTCTGGAGATTTTACTGTGTAATTACATATACAATTTCAGACGCTTCTAAATTAAATCCTTTAAAAAAAAAAAGCCAATATGTTATGCAATATATTGAGCATCCCCGTTTACAAACCAAAGCAAGGACAAGTCGAATGTTATATTCAGTTCTTGTTTAATTTCATCTCCTGACATTGCTCCACAAAACAAAAATCGCAAAAATGAAACACTTATTATTCAAACATCTATGAAACATACAAGCCCTCACAGTGTTGTCAGGTCTAATCAAACAAAAACAGATATGTCAAACCAATGAACTCTTTAAGGCATAGAACGGAATACAACATCTTCTAATAGTCTTTATGAGCCATGTCTAAACAACGCTGGGAACGACGACATCTCAGTTATACTGTTAGGTTTTTCTTGGGGAAACAATCATAAAGGGAAGGATTTAAAAAGATGCATCCATAGCACTCCCACAGTGGGGCAAAGAATAACAGCTCACAGCCAAAGTTGCCATCTAGAATTGCTTTCACAAAGAAATATATCTATAAAACCATGCATGCCTGTACAGTGTGCCTCAAAGAAAACAATTGCAACCAAAACTATTTATAAAAAGAAAATGCTAATTAATTTTAAAAATTAAATTCAAAGTGAAAGAGGCTTGGCTAGGTTTCCCTGCTTGCTTTGTTCATATTGACAGCATTTCATAAATGACTAGTTCTTAGTATTATTCGTTAAACCACTGGCTTCAATATACTTTAATATGTACACTTACAACAGAAAGCTAATCAAGCGAGTTCCACTGTCAAGTAGGTCAGTATCTGGCAAGGTTAACGGTTCGCTTTAATAGAATTACAGTATTGAATTTAACAGTACAATGTTAAAGATACAAGGGACAGCCAGACAGACGGAGAAAGAGGAGGTTTGAGGGGTTGAGTCCCAGTTTGAAGCGGGACTAGCACCATCACGGCAGGTTAAGCAGTCAGAGCGATACAGCGGCCTTAAACTGACAAACATGCGAAAAGGGCTTTAATTTGTGCAATTGAAGGTGTACGACAGATGTCTGCTGGCTGATTTCATACTACATTTTAACCGCTGCTTCAGATTTAAAAATGTGGGTCCATCTTTTCACATACTCGAGTTTGTCGTAGTGCTTTTCTCCTTTTCAATAAAAACTTTTGCAAAACAGAGAAAAAGGCGATTTAAAAGGAAGAAAATCAACTAAAACACTCAAATTCAAAAATCCAGCCGCCTCGTACAATTTCAGTTAGTCTGTCAGCAGAGACATCAGGGACACAGGAGTTCATGAAAAAAAAAAAAAAAAAAAAGTGTCTCACTGTTTAAGACTGCATACTTTATCCCTAGACGAATAGCAGAACAACGGTAAAACACTTTTCCGGTTATGAATGGAAGTACAAAAGGAAGGAAAACCTGCAAACAGAACCTTGGATGAAGACAGTGAAACTAAGCTAGGCGAAAAAAAACAAAAAAAAAAACAACAACAAAAAAAAAAGTTAAAACCTAAATGGTGAATTCAATTTATACAAAAGCGGTGCTGGTCCTGACACGTGGGCCCCTCGCCCTCTGGCAGCTAGGAGCGAATTTCCTCAGCGGGCTTTCTGCTCTGGTCCTGATGGAACAAGGTCAAAGCACAAAATCAGCTGTTAATATAATACTTTACTCTACAGAAATGTAATGTAAACTGGCAACCCTATCTATCACACTTATTATTATTATTATTATTATTATTATTATTATTATTATTAATAAAAGTCAACAGATTAGTCATTTCTTCAATATGTAACCCTTTCTTAGCATTTGGCCATTGCATGTCATTATAAAAATAAAATTTTTTGTTATTACATGTATTTCTTTTTATTAGGGATGCTCACATTGACCGTTTAACCATTAACCGAAAGTAAGAATTTTAACCGATTAATACTATCAGTTAAACGTTTTTTTTTGTTTTTGTTTGCCGTTTGCTGCATGGTTAAAGAAATGCTACATACACATATTTGTTAACTCGCGGGGCGTTTCACACGTGCCAGACATATTTCGCTAAGCAACAAACAAAATGAAGCGAGCGAAAAGTACTGACCATTTTGATAGAAAGGGTCAGGCGCGCCGTTGGCATGGGGGACAGGTATAAGGGCTGCTTCAATCAGTCACAATATATCATCTTTTAGCTTAGGATATTTTCTTTCAAATGAGACCATTTTCACGTTTCTGTGAGCTTTCGTTCATAAATAATCAACTGTTTTGTCGCAGATGTGAAGAAGAGGAAACGTACTCTGTTACTAACGTAACCTCGGTTCCCTGAGATACGGAACGAGTACTGCGTATGGGGAAAGGTCTCCTTTTTCCCCGTTACTGAAGCCTTTTTCAATAACGCAGTGTAACTGCATCGTCATTGGTTCACTCATAGACAAGTTGTTGAACCAATGACAGCGCAGCATAGCTGCGCGACCTATGGCGACAGAGCGCGCGAATATTCCCGCCGAAATGGGCAGGGTTTAGGGCTATATAAGCGGGCGTTTCGCCATAGGATTTCAGGTCATTCGACTGAAGCGACGACACTGAAGCCGCAGCCTCGTGGCACGGCAAGTAACGCAGTACTCGTTCCGTATCTCAGGGAACCGAGGTTACGTTAGTAACAGAGTACGTTCCCTTTCGATACTTCACTCGTACTGCGTATGGGGAACGAATTCAACCGCACCGTGCCACGGCAGGGAACGACTGGACTTGTCTTGGGCACCGTGAGGGAACCAGAAGACAAGTGAGAAGGCCGGAGCCGTCGAACCCTCGTTACACTACAAAAAGGGAGTTAACTCCCAGAGTGGCATGAAGCGGAGCTCGATAGAGGCCGCTGGATCATACCGAGAGGACCCGAGCTTGTAAGGTCGGAACGTCCAAATGATAAAATCTAACAAAAGTAGACGGCGAGGACCAGCCGGCCGCCTCACAGATGTCTTTAATCGAAACTCCACTAGACCAGGCCCAAGAGGAAGCCATTCCTCTAGTAGAGTGAGCTCTAACTCCTATGGGGCAGTCGAGGCCCATAGAGGTGTAACAAAGAGCAATAGCGTCGACTATCCAACGCGAAAGACGTTGCTTTGAGACCGAAGACCCCTTGGTGCGGCCACCAAAGCAGATAAAGAGCTGATCAGATTGCCGAAAAGGCTGTGATCGATCAACGTAGGTCCTTAATGCCCTGACAGGGCAGAGTAGTTCCAATTCTCACTCGTCCGACGAGGGAGGAAGCGCTGAGAGGGAAATAACCTGTGCTCTGAATGGAGTCGAGAGCACCTTAGCGACGTAGCCATGCCTAGGTTTCAAAACGACTTTGGAGTTGTTGGGCCCAAACTCAAGGCATGCAGGGCTCACGGAGAGGGCCTGCAAGTCACCAACTCGCTTAACTGATGCTAATGCAAGTAGCAGAGCGGTTTTGAGCGTCAGGGGCCTGAGGTCAGCTGAACGCAGTGGCTCAAAGGGAGGCCCTTTAAGAGCTCTGAGGACCAAAGAGAGGTCGAGGAGGATTTAATCACCTAGAACCTCTCAAGAAACGCACCACGAGGTTGTTTCGTCCCACTGACTGGCCAGCGATAGGAGCGTGAAACGCTGCAATGGCTGCTACGTAAACTTTGAGCGTTGAAGGGGTGCGACCCAGATTCAAACGCTCCTGGAGAAAAGACCGTATCGGGGATACGTCACACTCCACTGCGTCTATGTTGCGTGTAGAACACCAGTCAACAAAGACCGACCATTTCTGGGCGTAGAGGCGTCTTGTGGACTGAGCTCTCGCCTGAGAAATGGTATTCAGCACGTCCCCGGGGAGGTTGGCAGGCTCCCGTCGAGGGACCAGAGGTGCAGAGCCCAGAGTTCTGGCTGGGGATGCCAAATCGTCCTGTTCGCCTGAGAGAGGAGGTCCCGTTCTCTGGGGGATCACCAACGGAGCTTTTGTGGAAAGCCTGAACAGCTCTGAGGACCAAACTTGGCTCCTCCAGAGCGGGGCCACTAGGAGGACTCTGTGCTTGTCTTCCCTGATTCGTCTGATGACCTGTGGGATCAGAGCGATCGGGGGAAAAGCGTAAAGGAGGGTGCTGGGCCAGACATGGGCCAGCGCATCTTCCTCCGAGAAATAAATTGGGCAGTGAGAGTTGCCTTCTGAAGCGAAGAGGTCTACCTCTGCCTTCCCGAAGAACTCCCAGATCATGAGAACCGTCTGGGAGTGGCGCATCCACTCGTCTGAGGGGACATTGCTCCGAGATAGCATGTCTGCTCCTAAGTTTGTTCTCCCGGGTATGTGAGTCGCCCTGAGCGACTGAAACCTCGGTGATGCCCATTCCAGAAGACGCTTCGCCAGAGCGTATAAGCGGCCGGATGAAAGACCGCCCTGGTGATTTATGTATGACACCACTGTCATGCTGTCCGACTGGACTAAGACGTGGCGCCCTGTCAGGTGTGCCTGGAATGCATGAAGGGCTCGAATCACTGCCAACATCTCGAGGCAGTTGATGTGCAGATGGCATTCCTCGTGAGACCACGAGCCGAAGGCCGGTCTGCCCTCGCAAAGAGCGCCCCAACCTGTGTTGGACGCATCCGTTGAGAGCACCGTCCTTCTGGACACCGCCTGTAGGGGTACAGGGTTCATCCAGGGTTTCAGAGCTGCCAAACAGGCCTGATTGACCCTGAGACGCAGGCGGCCGTGAGGAGGGACCCGGAACTTCAACCAGTACTGCAGAGGCCTAATCCGAAGAAGGCCGAGCTGCAGAACCGGGGAGGCGGAAGCCATCAGCCCTAGCATCCTCTGGAAAAACTTCAGAGGAAAATAGGCTCTGTTCCTGACCGATGCCGCGAGCTGCTGAATGGCCAGAGCGCAGTCTGGAGATACTACAGCCGTCATACGGACTGAGTTGAAAACTGCACCCAGGAACGTTATACGCTGGTTGGGGAGCAGTGAGCTCTTGGCAAAGTTGACCCTGAGACCCAGGCACTCCAAGTGGCTGAGTAACACGGATCTGTGATGCTCCAGCTCGGCTCATGACTGGGCTAGGATGAGCCAGTCGTCGAGGTAATTGAGAACCCGGATTCCCATCTGTCTCAGTGGGGAAAGTCCGAAGTCCGAAAGCGCCGCGTTCATGCACTTGGTAAAAGTGCGAGGAGCTAGGAACAGTCCGAATGGAAGGACTATATATTGGTAAGCCACACCCTTGAACGCGAATCTCAAGGATCGCCTGTGATGGGGGGCTATCTGGATGTGAAAGTATGCATCCTTCAGGTCCAGCGAGCAGAACCAGTCCCCGGGGCAAACCTGCGCGAGGATCTGCTTCAGCGTTAGCATCTTGAACTTCCGTCTCATGAGGGAGAGGTTCAAGAGCCTGAGATCTAAGATGGGTCTGAGACCGCCATCTTTTTTGGGAACTAGAAAATAACAGCTGTAGAACCCCGAATTGCTCTCTGAGGGGGAGACTATTTCTATAGCTCCTTTCCTCAGAAGAGACATGACTTCGGCTCAGAGGACATGAACGTCGTCCGTGTTGACTGAAGTCTGAAGCACCCCGCTGAAGCGCGGGGGCCTTCGGGCGAACTGAAGCGAGTAACCTCGACTTATGGTTCCCAGAACCCAGCTTGACACTCCGGGGATGGCCCGCCAGGCCTCGGCCCGCGTGACAAGGGGCTGAATGGTATCGGGTGCACCGGAGAGAGTGGAAGAGGAACTTCGCTCTTTCTTAGAGAAGGTAGAATATTCATAGTGTTCGCCATAAGAATAGCGTTTTGCATGGACGCAGCACTGGGCCCAGTTAGCACAACACTGAACATATCTCCTACACCCGGAGCTGAACGAGGCGGAGGGGGAGTGGAACGAAAGAGCTTTTGGGGGGGTCCGGCTGTGGCGAGACTTTGCCCCATCCTCTTCCTTCCTGAAATATCAGGAGGGCTTAGGAGGCGTCGGGTCCAGCGTAATCTTAGGCCGGGGTCCTTGACATTGCCTCGGGAAGGAGGAGCGCTTACAATGGCGCTGCTCCTTGAGTGGTGCTGCCTGAGAGGTAGAGGGGGCAGGTTTGTTCTGCTGAGCCGGCGCAGACTTGGGGCGGCTGGAAGCAGACGTGGAGCTAGGGCATTTAGGCAGGAAGTGTCAAAAGACGACTCTTGTGCTGCAGCCCTCTACTGCTGGCCCGAAGAGACCAGAAGGAGAGACCGGGGCATCCAAAAAGGCCGTCTTGTCCATCTCCTTAATCTCGGTCAGGTTGAGCCACAAATGGCGCTCAAGCACGACCAGGCTGGCCATGGATCGTCCAATAGCCTGAGCTGTGGCTTTTGTGGCACGCAGGGCTAAGTCAGTGGCGCTGCGGACATCACGGAAGGCAGGTGCATCGACGCCAGACTCATCCAGAGAACGGAGGAGCTTCGCTTGAAACACTTGGAGAATAGCCATGGCGTGCAGCGCTGAGGCAGCCTGGCCCGCGGACGTATATGCTCTGCCAGCCAGGGCAGAAGTGGTCCCGCAGGGCTTGGATGGAAGGGCCCTCTTAATGTTCCAACCCACAGCCGTGGGGGCACAGAGGTGAGCCGCCACCGCTTCGTCCAGGGGC
This sequence comes from Chanodichthys erythropterus, assembly GCF_024489055.1. Classification (NCBI taxonomy): domain Eukaryota; kingdom Metazoa; phylum Chordata; class Actinopteri; order Cypriniformes; family Xenocyprididae; genus Chanodichthys; species Chanodichthys erythropterus. Next base: position 27,901,587 of record NC_090223.1, on the reverse strand, counting down.
GGTAGATGCTTGTAACCCTTCTCTTCAGAGCCATCCACAGAGGTGAGAGCTGAATAATTCGTAGTACATAGGCGGGCAGAATACGGGGCGCGCCACGACTTCGTCAGCTCGTTGTGAACCTCTGGGAAAAACGGCACGGCGCGTTGACGAGGGGCCTGGCGGGAACCCGGCAGGAACCACTCATCAAGCCTGCTCCGTGATGGCTCCTCTGGCGGAGCCCATTCGAGGTCCAAAACCTCTACTGCTTTTGAAAGGATGCGGAAGAGCTCGGCATCCATACACGGCTTGCAGTCAATGGGCTCCAGCGAGAGAGGGCGGGCGGGGTCAGAATCACCGGCCCAACCTTCGGATTCAGAGGCCGCGGGAGACATGACGTCATCAAGCAGCTCGTCCTCAGAACCGCCAAAAGAGATGAGGTCGCTCGCATCTGCCGAGGGACGCAGCTCAGGGCGGGAGAACAGGACGGGGGACTGCTCTCTCGGGGGTGAGGGTGAGGCACGCGGGGAAGCCGGCGTGACGTCATCTAACTCCGTGCGCTGGGCCGCTCTGCCCCGCGTCTCTTCCTAGCCAGCTCGCGGGAGGAAGATGACGGGAGGGCGCGAGCGGCAAGACGCATGTTCTCACAGTGAGAACACGAGGTCCCGGTGAGCGCGGCCTCTGCATTTTTACTTTGAAATGTGCGTTCAGTGTCAGAATTTCTGTTTTTGTTTCGGTGCAAGACCACATGTTGCCAATTTACCCAATAGTATTGCGCCACTCTGGGTTGCCAGTCTGCGGAAAACACATGCAGCGAATTGCAGCCATGGAAGCCAGCGAACAAACTGGGTCAGAAATCACAGATTCTACCCGACCTAAAAAGCCTCAGCATCTATCTAAAAATATCTATGAACGGAAGCATATTAAAACACGATATCAACTCATCATAAATCAATAAATCAACTAATTATCTTACAGTGTGCAAGTCTCCTCGCCTTCCGATGTCAATTGAGCTCGCTCCCGTTGCGTCTTCAAACTGGCAACCCGCGAGAGCGTCGAGTCTGAGGAGGGGGGGGCGGGGCAAGCAATATTTTGAATTGGACTGCAGTACCCATTTTAACCACTAGCTGTCATTCTTACATAGAGCACCTTTAAGACAAGTTATTTCACTCAGCGGCCATCTTTGAAATGACTCGAGCATCCAAGTGCAGCTCCTCTGACTGTCTGACTTTCTATAGGAAACAGAGCCTCTAACGGCCGCTGCAGTGATGCGATGACTTTACCAATCGGCGACTGGCTCTTATTTAGAAGGCGGGACTTAATTCGCCATATTACGCGTTGCACTTTCTCCCATTCAAAACAATACGAGTGACACATCTTGTGTTATTGTATAGTCTTTGGTGCTGCCCACAAGGCTATGGGTACTGACTTCATCTTGACGTCATCTTGATGTTTGCTTTTTTTCTTTAGTTGAAAAGCATCCAGAAATATACTGTCAACTATTTATTAAAAGATATTGGCTAATACGTTAAAGTGATAATTATTTCATGTTAAGGCAGAAAACTGAAATGGCCATTAATAAAATTACATACTATTTTTCCAAAACAAATTATAAATAAACCCTAAACTCAAATAAATTTTTAAATACCACAAGTGAATTTGGACATCACAAGATTACATAATGTACAGTATGAAAAATGTATTTTCATTTAGAAATTTACATTTTACAGTGTTAAGTTGTTAGTGTTTTTAAAGATCAGTATATTTTACCCAAAAATTAAAATTGTCATTACTTACACTCAAGTGGTTCCAAACCTGTATGAGGTTGTCTTCTGTTGAATACAAAAGAAGATATGAAGAGTTTGGTTCCAAAACGCTATAAATCCATTTTGATTCATTTAAGTAAAAAATGTGTTTTCTTTACCAAGAAAGAGGCAAGATGAAAACCACTATTTTCTGTTTTAAACTTTCACATAGCATCTTTAGGTTATAATAACATTAAAAATTAAATTCCAGATTTTCCCCCCAAAATGCAATAAATCCATTGAATCAATATAAAAGTTATTTTTCATATTGAAACTGCTCAAAATACACAAGTTGATCCACATATATGACAGCCTTTGAACTTAAATTACTAATCTTATATACAGGGACTGGACTAAAAAATACATTTAGTCATCACTCCCAAAATGAATTCAACAAGTCATCTTGTTAATGCTATAAATTAATTATGTCTCTGTTTGTCATTTCCGATTAAAGAGTATCTGGTGCCACCACACAGTTAAAATAAAACATGTTTTTCTGAGTACATTGGAATTAACTGCATTTACCCAGGGGCATCGCTATACTGGTGCGACAAAGTAAAATATAGCTGATAAATCCTTGTCTGACAGTGCAGATTTTAGCAATCATGTTATGTTGGTTTTTTTTCTTTTTTCTATCAGATGTTTAGAATCAAAGCTAGCAATTCCAGATTCGAGAATTAATCATTCTTGGTAAAACGGCTTTTAAAAACTGTTCATGATTAAGTTTTGGGGACCGTGACAGAAGTTTGATTCTGTAGTGTGAGAACAAGCAACAGTCTGCATTTTTTCTTTTCCTGAGTGCTTCAACTTTTTAATCTCCTCACATAAATGATTACATTTCGATGGCTTATGTTTCTTTCCCACCGCAGAAACCACCACATGTTCATCAATGCCTTCAAAAAGATTATTTTTTCTGTTTTTGCTGACCACAAAGTAGATAAGGAAAACTAGGATGCTGAATGTATTCAAAGCGCTGCCATTACTGTTTACAGTGCGTGGAATGGCGTGCAGTGATTGGTTGAGCAGATGTATCGCATTCTGCAGAGAAGGGAGACTGGCGTTTGTCACGGTTTGGAAAGATAAGGAGAAAACATGACAGAATAACACGGCGGATATCGCATTTTTTTGTAAAATTAAAAACTGTTTTTTCAATACAGACCAGATGGCAGATTTTGGCAAGAACTCAATTTTTTTTTATTTATTTTTTTTTAAATGGCATTTATCATGCTTTGGAACCAAACTCTTTTGAAGAATGTTGGTAACCAGCAACGATTGACTTCCATAGTAGGAAAAAAAAAAATACTACGAAAGTCAATGGCTACCATCAACTGTCTGGTTACTAACATTCTTTAAAATATCTTTTGTGTTCAACAGAAGCAACTCATACAGGTTTGGAACAACATGAGGGTGAGTAAATGATGACAATTTTTTGAGTGAAATTACCATCATCTAACACTCCCTTAAAGGGTTATCTAAGAGTAAATGAACAAGCATAATTAAAATGATCCAATACTGAACAAACTATAATATCAGCAGGTAACCAATATGGTACTAATATTTCGTGCATCTCCATTAGAAATAACATTTCAAAACACCTGATTGATCTTTCCTGGCTGAACGTAATGACTGATGTAATGTGCGGTTACCTCAGGAGGGGGAGGTCTGACTGTAACGGGATGAGAGGAACGTCGGGGCGGGGAGCGTTTGGGTTGAGCTTGCTGCTGTACCGTGTCGTAGTACGTCACACCACCGTAGACCTGTGACTGTGCCTGGAGAGGGATCCACAGGAGGAAGTCAAGCATACAGAGAAGCACAAAAATCCTGAGATACTTAATACTGGAGTGTCACATCAGTGCTGGGTAGTGACTGATAAGTAAACTGGGTTACATAACCAGATTACAAAAATTAAATACTTGTAAAATGGACTACATTTTAAAATGATCAAAATCAGACAATTAATTTTTATTGATTGTTTCATAATCACAAAATAGCAGTAAATTAAATTTAAATAAATTTGAAATTGCACACAGAGATTGCCTCTAGTCAGACACCAATAATTACACAATTGTGAAGCCAGACAGCATAAACAATTATAAATATTTTATAGTTTTAGTATTTTAGTAAAGTGTTTTATTTTGGTTGTTTATAATTTATAATAAATTGTCTCTTTGTATTTTTATATTAATAATGGTACAAGATTATCCTGTTCAAATCTGTGACAAATTAGGTCGAAAGTAATTAAAAATCAATCCAAAAGTAGTCCGATTATATTACCTAAAATGTGTAATAGATTACATTAACTACAATTGTCATCATGTAATTTGCATTCAGTACTGGATTACATTTTGCAAGTAATCCACCCAGCACTGATCACAGGATGCAAGTAACACCTATTTACAGTCAAACAGGCTCACCTGGGGGTTGGGGTACATTGGAGGTAGCGTAGCTCCGGCTGGGTATGGGTAGTTGGTGTTCCCAAACGTCATGACGCCTGGTGGAGGGTAGAAGGGTGGGGGTAGCAGCTGCTGTGGAGGCGGTTGCCCAGGTGACAAAGAAACGGGTGGAGCGGCGTAAAGAGCCGGATTGGGCATTGGCCCTCCCGACTGGTGTGGATGCAAGCCTGAAAGGCAGAAAATATTTGAAACGTTAATTTTGAAATTACATCAAAACTTCCTTTTGGGGCATTAAAATCAACACAAATTAGGAACCATACATAAATGAAAAAAAATCGAATCTATCCATTGGTTGTATGGATGAAGGCAGATCTGAATGTGAGCTTGCTGTCGATTGTCAGAAAGGGGCAGGGTTTAAGCTGACAAAATGATTGGCAAAGTCCTGCATATGTCATCAGAGATAAATCAGTCATTTCAAGATTTAAATAATGACATTTTAAATAAAACTTAAACTGAAATAATAAATAAATAAATAAATAAATAAATAAATAAATAAATAAATAAATAAATAAATAAATAAATAAATAAATAAATAAAATATATAAATCTAGTAATATCCATGGACGAATCGTTCCCAGTAAGGTCAATGACGTGCATTTAGCAAAGAGCCAATTTTAAACAGATGTTCACATATCTCACCTGGGTGACCAGGGTGGGTGGGGTGTGGCAGGTGCATCTCAGGTTGAACAAGCATGCCTTGAGGGGGCAGCGCTGCTGGACTGTCCCCATGCGTGTAGATTGGTCCCTGGAAAGACACTGCATGGAGAAATGATAGTCTTTATCTTGCATGTACGATCACCATAAAAATAAGTGAATAAATATTACTATATTCAGTAGGTAAATTTAGGACACACACATAACACATTTAATTTAGAACTGCCCTCTACAGGCCAAAATGAGTACTGCACTCACTGGGTTCATAATAATGGCCCTCCATGACTCCTATGTGCATGGGCGCAGGCTCAGGAACTGGCCTCTGGCGCTGTGATGAATACCGCTTAGCTCGGCCACCACCAACACTCTGATAACAAGAAATAACTGATGAAATACGAGGCTGTAATTTATCCCTCCAATTACTGCCTGGTTTTAGAATATAAAAATAAGAAATATTATTATAATGAATCCCTATAGACTCATTCACACCACATGCAAAATGTGCATTCAGCCTGCATCAAAGCAATTTTTATTCTTTAATTGTACTCTATAATTAGGTCCTGTGTTGAAGCAAGGTGCAAATAATTTATGTACTTGTGCCTTGGTCAGTAATTTGCTAAACATTTTCCAAATTGGCCTTTACTGAGAAACATCTAAGAGGTAGTAGAGACGGATCTTTTCTTCCATACTATGAGGATTCCATTCGAGTGCAACAGAAATTTAAAAAAAGGATAAATGCAGAATGTGAACTTCAGTTCTGGATTTTGAGATGTAGGCGTTGCACTCAAATGGACACAGATGAACATGAGCTTGCAGAGGTTGGGTAACATGAAGCATTTACAAACATTATAAACACTATGTATTTGAGTTCCCCTCATTTCACAACAAATCCTTTAAATTTAATTTCATTTGCAGTGAAACAAATCCAAATGTGAGCACTTTGCACATATTTTGCATACTTGACATTAATTGCATTATAAAAGTCGCTTTGGAATGCAAGTCACAGTACATTATATATAAAAAATAAATAAATAAATATGGTACATAAATTGTTCACAATTAGATCTATAATATGCAATTAGAAAATACAATAGAATTGTAAATGAATCATGAAAATAAATTTTGTTTAATCTATGAAGTCTTGGTAATTATTAATCGAGCAGCTGACTCACCATATCCTCCATATTTCCATACTGTGGAGGGCCTCCTATGTGCATGGAACTACGGATGCCTGTTGGGGACAAAAATGGAGAAAATGTAAAACCACTGTTTGTAAAATGGTTGTAAAACAAAAAGTGCTTCCCACAGATTCGATATATACTTGCGGTGGTGGCCGGGTGGAAAATCCTCCCATTACCCATGGCCAAAAATAGTCTACTACATCATGTGACAAACAACAAATAATAGGTGATTTAACAATGTTTTTATTTATTAAAATTCATTTTAATTACATAGGCTACTATTACATTTAAATTACATACTAATATTATGCACTATTATGCTTTGTAAATTATGCAAAATTACAGCATTTAAATAGTAGAGCTCTCCTTGCATTGTCATATAGTGTGTCTCCAGCCAGAGACTACAATAATTTACTAAAATTTAATACAATTTATTTTGTAACCAAGGGCGTAGATTTGGTTTCAACATTGGGGGGGTTGAGCGTTGGTATGCTGCCTGTTATTTATTTTATTTTTTTTTCAATTAAAAAAAAAAACTGTTTTATATGTAGCGTTATTGGGTAATTTATTTCTTCTATCTATCTATCTATCTATCTATCTATCTATCTATCTATCTATCTATCTATCTATCTATCTATCTATCTATCTATCTATCTATCTATCTATCTATCTATCTATCTATCATAACTTTATGGAATTTATGTATAACCATTCATCAAATTCTAACATCATAGAGTGATTCTAAAAAGAAATAAATTATGTTATATATTGAAACTGCGAGTAGGTGGCAGCGATTCGACGTTTTAATGAGTGAGCTACTTAAATCGTTCATTCAGCTAATTCGTTCAAAAGTCAGATTAATTTAGGAAGAAAACAAACACCGATTTGAATATTTTTGTCATTGATAAGACGCTATTGAGAAATGAAGTAACAAAATAGATGGCTGTTTTAGTACGTTAATTGGTTACAGTTACACTGATAGGTATGGCTAAATTGCAATGGCTTAGGTAGCTAAAATATATGTGGAGTGTACTTAGCTATTACAATGTTTTCATACCTCCTTCTCAGTACATGCTTTATTCTTTTTAACTTCCCTCTTTAAACAGAAGTTTAATATAGTCGGCTGGGCAGCGATTCTCTTCATTTTTGGTGCTACCCGCTCTCTTTCATTCAAACAGTAGAGCTCCACTCGCGTTGTGTTGGTGAAAGTGCGATGCGCATTGGTTGGGCGTTACCAATCGGTCCAATGGAGGGGGGGGGGGTATTTTTTTTACTAATTTATTATGACAAAACACACATATTCGATTATAAACAAAATTATTGTTACAAAATAAATGAATTATACATATTTTAGTATGGATCTACTGTGATTTTCATGTTGAGATATTGGGGGGGGTTGTAACTGATGGATTTGAATATTGGGGGGGGGGGTTTACCTCCCCCCATCCCCCCCACAAACTACGCCCCTGTTTGTAACCAAAATACCAATAATGCCCAGAAGAAGAAGAAAAAAAAAACCTTAACATGAGACTTAATTATAAACAAGCCCAAATACATGGACTGTTATTTTGAAATGTCTATACTTTTGCAGGCAGATCCTTCAGATGAGGGGGGGAAAAAATGCATTCTTACAACCGTTTAAAACATTATATAAAAGCATTAAAGCAGACATTGTCATAATTCATCAACTCGAATTCATTAGCAAATCGCTTGGAACACACACCCAGAGGGTTTTTGCTTTATTCACGTACACATGCTCTTAAACACATTTTACAGTTCGCACACAGAAGGACCCGCACTGTCAAGCCCCGTCTTTGTGAAATATCTACCATGTCTCTGCACAGGCCCGGTGCCACGAGGGGGCAAAAGGGGGCATTGCCCCCTCAGACAATGAGAATATATCATATAATTCATGATATAGTCAAGTTTGTGAATATTGTGAAAAACTAAAATGCAATACCTGTCATAGTGTGGCTGCATAACGCATCGCCAAGGAATTAAAAAATAATGTTCTAAAATAACGGTCGCCGTAAAAGAAAACTCATGCTTTTTGGTTTTGGTGTGCCAAAAAAACAAAATAATGACTTATTTAGTGATGGCAGATTTTGTAAAACTGCTTCATGAAGCTTCGGAGCGTTATGAATCAGCGTATCGAATCATGATTCGGATCGCGTGTCAAACCGCCAAACTGCTGAAATCACGCGACTTTGGCGCTCCGAACTGCAGATTCGACATGCTGATTCATTTATGCTCCGAAGCTTCCTGAAGCAGTGTTTTGAAATCGGCCATCACTATACAAGTCATTATTTTTTTTTTTTTTGGCGCAAGAAAAATATTATTGTCGCTTTATAATATTAATATTGAGCCACTGTACTCACATGAACTGTTTTTAGTACCTTTATGGAGTACCTTGAGAGAGGAAGTGTCCATTGCTCCCTATGCAGGCCTCACTGAGCCATCGATTTTCAACTAAAATATCTTAATTTGTGTTCCGAAGGTAAACAAAGGTCTTACGGGCGTGGAACGGCATGAGGGTAAGTAATAAATGACAGAATTTTCATTTTTGGGTGAACTAACCCTTTAATATACCTGGGCAGCCTGCCCAAGTAAAGCCTATGTGTGGGAAGCACTGATAAATACACAAAAAGTAAATATTACCTCTCATCTCAGCCTGCAGGTAGGAGGGTGGGCTCTGGGCCCAATTCTGCCCTGCCAGACTGAGGCGGGCCAGGTCCTGGTCGAGCCCCGTTAGTCCTCCTTGTGTTCCTGCATCACTATGCTCTTGCCACGACTCGCTCTTTGCTGTCGCTGGGGTTTGCTGGACCGCGGGCGAAGAGTCATCTAACGACGCCTGCTTACCGAGATCAGACGTTCGCGTTCGAGTCGCCCTCCGCACAAGCGAGTACGACTTCTTCTCCACCGTCCTCTCTTGAGGCGGAGATGATTCTCTCATCTGACCAGCTGCACTGCCCCCTTCCATCACTGGGCCTGGATCTTGCTTTCGTGGTGACGGAACCCGTTCTCTCTCCGTCTTGTAGTGGTGAGCGGTGTATGTAGTCGTCGCTGTTGGAATCTCACCCTCTTCCTCTTCTTCCTCGCTGCGGATGTCCTCCACCACCACGGCTGGGCTACGGTCAGCATGAACAGCATGAGAGCCACGGCCCCTGAGCCTCGGGCCCCTTTCACCCTCCCCAGACTGTGGCCGCACACCTCGAGGTGGCGGGCCGTCTAGACTGGGCTTCGGGTGCCCTCGACCTTCTGTCCTGTGGGGGGCCGACGAGGCTCGACTGCCCTGGAAGCTGCGCTGTGGAAGTTGAGTTGAGGGTCGCCCAGAGGGTTTGGGTGCTGCAGGGGGAGCAGGAGGAGGTCCTGACTGTAGGGTAACAGACTGAGGGGCATTGCGGTGGCCAGGTGGAGGCCCCTGCCATGTTGTACGTACAGGCTTCTCTCCGTCACGGTGGCGCCTAGGCTCCCGACTGGGTGAACCAGAATATCTGCCATGAAACATGGAGATAATAGTGGGTAATTCATACAACAAATATGCATGACTTAAAAAAAAAAATAATGTGAAATTACTACAATTTGAAATGACTTCAATTTTTATATTAATCCATTTAAAATTTAATCCTGTGATTATTAATTTGAATTTTCAGCATCATTACTCCAGTCTTCAGTGTCAAATGATCCTACAGAAATCATTCTAATATGCTGATTTGATGCTCAAGAAACATTTCTTTTTATGAATTAATGCTGAAAACAGTTGTGCTGCTTAAAATTTTTGTGGAGACCATGGTACATTTTTTTCAAGACAGAACAGAAAGTTTAAAAGAACATCTTTGACATTTGAAATAGAAATCTTTAACATTGTAAAGGTCTTTACAGTCACTTTTGATCAATTTAATGCAATAAATAAAAGTATAATGTATATACAATTTATAATAGTATATAAATAAGTAAAATAAATGAATAAATAAAAAATTAAAATAAATCTAATACACGTCTAAAATGTTTATTTTTGTATTATATGATATGTTCGTTTTTAAATAATTTGTTGTTTTCCATTTGTTTAATCAAACTGAATGGACTGTTGTTCTGGCCCAGGTGTCAACCTAAAGATAAAATAAACAATGGATGTTTCCTCTGACAAAATAAATTAATTAGTTAAGCAAGTCTTTAAATAAATTATTACTGTATAATGATTTTTTGGACGGGAGTTCGTCCCCTCATCTTTTTCTGTCTTTACATTTTTCTATCACTAGTACATGTACATACATACCCAAAAGTGCTACAACTAAACATATTGGTTATATTTTACCAATACTACCAAACATCAAACTGCAAAGAAATAAACATGACCTCACCTGGGTTTTCGGGAGCGGTACGACCGTCCGTCACTCGGCCCTGTGCCGTTGCGGATGTCATAACCGTAAAGAGCAATAAGCTCTTCGCGGGACTTTGGTGCCTGTTCCTCTTCACGAAACTTGTCATGTTCCCATCGGCCCTCGTCCTTCCACAGCTTCCTGTGTCTGCCTTTAGGCCTGGTGACAGATGGGTGCGTAGAAAGAGAGAATTATGTGAGATTTACGAACCATATAGTGCGTGTCAGTTTCAACACTTCAAAACTCATCTTCAACTAATGTCTTTAATTAAAATATGATTTTATAGTTGAAAAGAAAAACCGTCTGGTCTCTCACCTCTCCTCCTCTGTAGCCTGGCCTCTCACGTCATGCTCAAAGAAAAGGCCTTTTCGGGGGATGTATGCTGGATTCTTCCTGTCCTCATCATCATCCAGCTTCTGGCCTTTACTCCCTGATTTATTCTCAGGGTCCTCTGTGCTCTCCTGTAATCATTTAGGAATCATTAAGTTTCGGCTTAAAAATTATTTATAATTAAGAATATCAGCGTGATTTAGCATCGTCTTAGTCAAGTCGGTGGCACTGTGTCCAAGGAGCGTTTTAATTATTTCTTTCAAACTAAATGTTCTTGCTAATACAATGCATTCAAACAGTCACTCATCTGAGCTCATCACACTCAATTATATTAGCATACATTTGATTACCTCATTACACTAGTCATTTTACAGTTACTGCGATCATAAAAATAGCTTTAAAATTCTACACATGGCACATTTAACATCCAACAACTATATTTTAGTCAGAATTACGTCGCCCCCATTATATTGCGCTTTGTCCGTTTAGCATGGCGGAGCTCGTTTACTGAAGCCTAAAGTTTAGCGGAGACATGTACAGATTGAGAATATACATGTGAAATGCAAGTTATGCACTGACAAAAACCACATCTCAAACACATAGCACATGTATCTGTTAAGAGCATCTGACAGGGCAAGCTGCATTGAACTATGTGTGTTACATATCTTACAAGATATTTTGAAGCCCTTAATATAAAGCATGTCACATATTTAGGACATATTGGATTATGCACTTTTTCCTCTGCTTTTTTCAGATTCACTCGTTATAAACTAGGCAACTGTATAATCGACATTAACGGTATTGCCTCATCCTTTATCATTTATTTATATTGTACAAACCCTATATACCACCCAGCCCTAGGAAAATATGCAATATTCTGTTCTTCCATACCTGTCCGTCCCCACTCTGTCGTTCCCCAGCTAGATTCCCCTTCTCATCTGTTTTAACCTCCTTGACCTCTTCATCTCTCTCCTCCACTTCACCAAGCTCTGCTTCACCAAGCTCTGTCGGGGCATCTGCAGCAGGCTTCGGTTCTGCAGCAGGGCGGGAGGCCTCGTCATCACTGAAATGCTCTCCTTCCTCCTCTTCCTCTCCTCCCTGAGAGGAACACAAAACACCAAATAACAGCATATTCTCAGGTCAGGAAACAAACCAAAACTGCTCACACAGCACATCAATTTCCATTCAAGTACAGCCAATTTTTACAAACACAAAGCTATAAAACTGCAAGAACATATGGTAACACTATTTTACAGTGTGCTTGTTACACATTAAATGTACTAACATAATTACAAGCAACTAACACTAAAGTACACATTTGTCAATTAATATTCCATACTAATGTGCATTTACACAGTAACAAGCACACCTTAAAATAAAAAGTAACAATATCAGCATATTTAAAGCAGAATGAATACAAAACACGTTTCCCAGTAGCAAAACAAAAACTAATTAAAATGGTTTTCATTAACTGAACCAGGCTGAAATAAAGCGAAAAACTCAATTTGAAATGTTGACTTAGTGAAATTAAGTACTAAAATTACTAAAACTGAGGAAAAAAAAAATCTATATAGAACTATGTAAAAACAAATTACAAAAGCACAGAAAATTAAAATGAAAACTGAAAATGTAAAATAAAACTAAACCATATAAATAGTATTTTATGAGAAATATTAGCATCAATTGATTTCACTAAATCAGGAATAGGGGAGAACTGTGCAAAAGTTTAAGCCTACCACCAGCTTTGTTATTTTAGCAATGTTTTAATAACCATCCATATAAATTTTTTGGTCTTTATTATGATACAAACAGAAAGTACAGGAAATATGTACACAAAACGTAAAAAATATAATTGAGAACAAAATAGCTTCTTTATTTAGTGTGACCTCCTGGTCTTCTTCCAGTTTCTCGAAGAAAATCTGAGAAATTTCTCATCAGATGAAAGTTATCTTGGCCTTCCAGTCCTTTTCAATCCCATTTAGGTTTAAGAGAGCCAGATTCCTGCTATTGATCAAGTGTAAGGCGAGGACATTTTATACTTGTCAATTTAGCCTATGGAAGTCGTTTTTTTCTTTTTTCTGTTTTTTAAAACTGCATACAAATTTCCTGTATTTTCTGGTTATATTCTAATAAAGAGACTAATTATATATGGTCATTATACCATTGCTAAAAACAACATCTAACGTACTGCATATTACAACAGTTTTTATTTCAGAAAATTAAGTCATAATTTAGTAAAATACTTAAAAAGCATTCTTGATCTCATGCATTTTCACTATAAATTATCTGCACCACAAGACACAGTATACTGTATGTTATTACAAAACAAAAACATGCCCAACTTAAAAAGACTAAATAAAAATAAATTTTTCAAGGAAATCTCTCCAAAACCCAGCATTTTGAAACCATGAGCAGACAGTGTTTGTCTGCAGAGAATGAAAGCCAGCTTTACGTAGGTCTGAACGATAGGAAAGGGTTGCTAGGACACCAAACAAAGTGGAACGAACATCAGCATCCAAGACAGCCCAGACTAACCCGACAAGCGGAGATCTACAACCCCATCCAATTTCACCACAACCTCACAGCCAATGAACCCGAGCGCGCTCTAATTTGCCTAAATTACCTAATGATACGTCCTGCAATCATCAAAATGCTACTTGCAATAAAAAGGAAGAGTAGCAAAAAGTGAGGATTGTGCATCATACTACTAAAATTAGATGAGGACTACAGATGCACTAACAGCATGGGGCTCGGCATTGGCAGTACTCATAATGCCACAAGAGATAAGTGAACCACATTTATTGCTTACAAAATATCTCCCCAGCTGAGGCTCAGTTCTTTCTAAATCATGAATCAGGCAGGTCCATTTCAAGCTTCACATTTTAAATTAAACCACCATAATTATCACACTCTTAAAGGATTAGTCCACTTTCAAATAAAATTTTACCCCCATGTCATCAAAGATGTACATGTCTTTCCTTCTTTAGTTGAAAAGAAATTAAGGATTTTGATGAAAACATTCCAGGATTATTCTCCTTACAGTGGACTTCAATGGACTCCAGATGCAGCGGCTATTCCGTTTTTTCCGCAAGTAGAACAGGGAAGGCGTAGGACATACGGCGTAAGCTTTTTGAAGAATACGGAAGGCGGAAGCACGTGCAAGGCGATAGTGTGTGTTTATAAAGCATATACAGTTGTACTTTTTTTAGAAAATGACAGATGGTTTCTCTAGATAAGACCCTTATTCCTCGTCTGGTATCGTTTGGAGCCCTTTGAAGCTGCACTGAAACTGTAATTTTGACCTTCAACCGTCTGGAGACCATTGAAGTCCACTATAAGGAGAAAAATCCTGGAATGTTTTCATCAAAAACCTTAATTTCTTTTCAACTGAAGAAAGAAAGACATGAACATCTTGGATGACATGGGGGTGAGTAAATTATCAGGAACATTTTATTTGAAAGTGGACCAAATCCAAATTCTCCACAAAGAAAGGGTAGTGCTCCCGCAACAACTGTGCGAGAAAACCGACTGCCTGCAATGGAGACATTTCGTACCCCACACACACCAGCCACCAGTCTGGATCTGTACCGATTCATCGCTGCATTGTCTTTTACAGCACTGACTGAGTTCCCAACAAGCCCCTTAAATAGTGTTGCCATAGAGACTTACCTCTGTGTGCGATCCATTCTCCTCCAGATCAGCGCTGTCATAGTCTGATAGCACTGCTGAAGAAAAGAAGTCAGCCATTTCAGCAAGTCTGAGAGCAAATGACTACAGAACTAGTCATCAAGAGTGGCAGTTCATAGTTATTTAACATATCCACACTAAAATGGCTGCGGTTCATGAACCTACTGGACCACAGGCATAATTTGAAACTTGTGAGCTTGTCAAAACATACATTAGTAGCAAAAACATAAATGTGAAAGAGATACACTCACCTTCACCAACACCATCTTCACTTTCCTAAACAGAAAGAGATCAGAATCAAACAAAGCACACTTAAATCAACATAAGCCTTGTTTAAAGATGAGAAAATGATCTGAAACCAACGCTCAAGACAGGGAAACTTCATAATTCACAACATACAGTTAAAAACAATGCTGAACTTCCTCTTCTCGGTCAGCAGATTTCCCTCTTCTCTTTGCAGAATGGCGCAGTCAGAGTGACAGATCAGATGTCAAACATCTAGGAACCTCAAATGTCATTTGATTTGCTTATCAAATATCTTAAGTAAGATATCTTCTTTAAGCCAACCGGATGCATTTGCCATTACATGCAAGAGCCAATTCACCTTCGTCCACGTATCAAGGTAGATAAGCGTTTCTCAGCCCTATTCCTGGAGGTCCCCCAATGTACTACACATCTCAGGGGTCTCCTTAAGCTTTAGGGAGCCTGTTTAGTGAGCTAATGGGGTGTAAGATAGAGGACGCATCTAAAATGAGCATGTCGAGGGAACCTCCAGGACCAGGATGGAGAACCACTGGGACAAATCATGGAAAGCAAGTCATTTTAAGGTCAAAAGAGGTCAACACCAACTATTACATTTAAGCAAAAGCACAGACAAGTCAGGGATTGTATATTCCTGTAAAATAACTAGGAACAGGCGCCTGTTACACACTTGAACATCTACATCAAGTGCTGGAGACAAAAAAAAAAACATCACATGAACCGTCTACATTTATATCAGGTGTTTAGACCGTTTGAAACAGTATAAAGCGCACACACTCGGATCGGCCCTGATTATAAAAGCAGATTTACAGCCACACACTCACACACTCCGACTCATCGTCTCTTTTGGTGGCGACGCGCTCCGCTGGTGATTCGACCGGCTCGGGATCTTTTCCGCGAGGCTTCCGGCCGGCCGAGGAGGATCTCCCGCTCTCGGAGCCCGAGGCGGACTCGTCCTCCTCCTCGCTGTCCTGAGAGGCGCGCCGTCTCCGTCGCCGCCGGTCCGCCATCTTAACTCTCAAGGAAGGGAAAGCGGATCTGCGCGGGGGATTGTGGGGGCTCGTAAGTTCGTCATATCCTCTTGTTCCCTGCTGCGTCAGAGGCGGCGCGCGTGAGCGAGTACCTCAGTGACGAATGAGAAATTCATTATGCGCGGTTTCGTTTCTGTGAACCCAAAGGCTGGGATAACAATCACAGTACAGCTCTGACTAAGCCTAAGCATGTTTCATCAGTTTTCCTTTCATTATGAAATATTTATATTAATTCATTCCGCTTTTTTAGGTAAGTATATGATAATAAGAAGGTACCATGCATTTTTTTTTTTTAGGTAAGTACATAAAATTTTGGAGTGGCAATTGTGTTCAATTCATTTCATTGGAGCACCACAGCACACAAATATAGTTACAATTTAGTACAATGGTATGTTTTATATGTATCATCTCGTTTGTTTTTATGTTTGTTTTATATTTACAGAACTTGCCACAGTTCTTTTTATGAAAAGACTTGCCTCTTGTTTCAATTTCTCACACAGTATAACTTTTAAAGGATTAGTTCACTTTCAAATTAAATTTTCCTGATAATTTACTCACGCCCATGTCATCCAAGATGTTCATGTCTTTCTTTCTTCAGTTGAAAAGAAATTAAGGTTTTTGATGAAAACATTCCAGGATTATTCTCCATATAGTGGACTTCAATGGGCACCAAACGGTTGAAGGTCAAAATTACAGGTTCAGTGCAGCTTCAAAGGGCTTTAAACGATACCAGACGAGGAATAAGGGTCTTATCTAGCGAAACGATCTGTCATTTTCTAAAATAATTTTTAAAATTATATACGTTTTAATCATAAATGCTCATCTTGAACTAGCTGTCTTCTTCTCTATTTGAATTCCGGCAGTGTAGACAGTGCTAAGTGTATTACTGCCCTCCACAGGTCAAAGTTTGAACTAAATTGTCATATACAATATGCTTGTGCAAGTATAACAATTAGTTCAAACTTTAACCTGTGGAGGGCAGTAATACCAAAGACTATAGAATAACACAAGATGTGTCACTCGTATTGTTTTGAATGGGAGAAAGTGTAACGCGCAATATGGCGGAATAATTCCCGCCTTCTAAATAAGAGCCAATCGCCGACTGGTAAAGTCATCGCGTCACTGCAGCAGCCGTTAGAAGCACCGGTTTCTGTAGAAACAGTCAGAGGTGCGCCTCTGAAACATGACAGAAGAGACGCGCATTTAGGTCTGCGCATGCGCATTAGCTTGATCCAGCCTAAAAAATACAGTTTTTTGTCATGATTCGAGCGTTTGGTTAAAACATTTATTAGACAGCTGTTGTCAGATTTCATTGGTGATTTCAAATATGAAATGTAATCGTAAGGTTGGCGAACAGTTTTGGAGAATTTGATGTTTCCCCATTCAAAGAGATAGGGCATGATGCCCAGGATGCCCGAGAGGCGTTTCAAAGATGGCCGCCGAGTGAAATGACTTGTCTTAAAGCAGTGGTCACCAACCTTTTTAAGCCCAAGATCACTGACCTCGACCTTTTTGAAAGACAAGATCTACTTGATAGAAAAAGACAGCCCAGATTGTATTTAGTATTTTTTTTCGTAGCCAATGTAGATTCTGATTTATTTATTTATTTATTTTTACAAGCAAATTGGCAGATTCTGATACTGGTTGCAGATACTCATTATTAATATTATTATAATAAACAAAAATACATAGCCATTTCAAATTGGGAATCACTGCTTTTTGATCACAATCCAAACAAAGATACTACGCACGTTGCATGAGCAGTTATTTTTTTGTTTTAATTAGATTTAATTTCTGGATTTAAAGCAGAAACAGAACAGTCTGACTTTATCTTTGTGAAATTGTAATTTACAATTATGCTACATACACAAAAAAGCATGAAACAAAAACGTAAATTCAACAGCAGGTGGCGCTTATGGAGCAGCAGTAATACAGTGTTTCCTTGGTTACCGCTGTAAACAATACTGAAATGCGCTAATAATTAGCTAACGTACTTTATTCTAAGGTAAGAGAAATCTTTCTGAAGACTGATCTCCTTTTAAAGATGCATTCATATAAGCCCTCACCCAAATTCAATATTTATATTTTCATCCTATATTTCGAGCATCGTGAACAGTGAGCTGATCTGCCTGCTACAGACTTTTCTCCTCTTTGCGTCCGTCTTAAGCGTCTCTGGCCTCTTGTTAACGGCCGTTTACAGACTCAGAAATGATGTGGGCTATTTACCTTTATCTGTCTGTCCCAGTAGCTCCCAAAAATAAAATAAATACAAAAATACAGTACAAAGACTGGAGATATTTCTGTTATTTTCGCGAGCTACTGGAACAGTGATAAAGATCGACGGGTTGGCGACCACTGTCTTAAAGGGACTTTGGTAATACACTTATCAGTGTCTACAGTGCTGGAATTCTAATAGAGAAGAAGAAGAGAGATAGTTCAAGACGAGCGTTTGTGGTTAAAATGTATATAATTAAAAAAAATTTTTTTAGAAAATGACAGATGGTTTCTCTAGATAAGACCCTTCATCCTCATCTGGTATCGTTTAAAGCTCTTTGAAGCTGCACTAAAACTGTAATTTAAGGAGAATAATACTGTTTTTCATCAAAAACAATTTCTTTTTGACTAAAGAAAGAAAGACATGAACATCTTGGTGAGTAAATTATCAGTTAATTTTAATTTGAAAGTGGACTAATCCTTTAAAACTGATGGCTGCAGTGATGTAATTTTTTTTTGCATCAAATAGTTTTGCCTTTTGAACCAAGACACCTAAGTTGAACATTAAATTTATGGAAAAAGATCATTTATTGCCTGAAAAACAGCTATTTAAAAATAATCTCATTGGGTGTCTTAAATGTCAATAACTTCTCTAAAAAGAGGATTCATATTGTTCCACTGGCTCCCAGTTGCATCCCATCTTACAGTTTTTTACAGACGCTAGGACACATTTCTCAATACTTAGGTCACTTTTGCAAAACTCTTCACACAGTGAGCACAACAGAAGTCTATGTGGACTAAACTGAGGATCAATTATCATTGCTTTGGCACAAAATGCATTCAATGACTACAGCTCTCAAATTTCGTTAATTCTTTTCTCACTCAGACACAACAACTGCCAAAACTCTTTGTACGAACAGGCCAATTTGCACATGCTTACATACTGTTTTCAAAACTGTTAAACTTATGTTCAAAACAATAACATAATACAAAACTGAATAAGACAGCAATTTGCTACATTTCTACAGTAATGTAGTTATGAAATATATTCTGAATCTAAAAAAATCAAATACTGTCAAAACAATTAGATGAAACTGAACACCTACACAAGCATTAGTCTTTCAATTTCATTACCATCAACTCAAAAGGGGAAACTTAGGAATAATTTTGTTCTGCAATGTAAACATGGACCATGTAACATACACTGCAGTGAATTATAAGCAGTAGAGAGTGTCATTCTTGTTTTGTTAAGAAATTTTAAAAACTAAAACATTGTATATTGCTAACTGATGTTAGTGTTTTTAGGTCGATGTGACAAAGCGTGTTTGCTGGGTGAAAACCTTTGCTAGTGTTCTGGAAGAATGAGTTGATTTGAGACATGTATGAAGTGTTTTGGTAGATTTAGTGCATTTTGAATGTGAAATTAACTGCTGTGCCAAGATGAAAGTTGGTTAGGAAAACTGTGTAAAGAGTTCTGAAAAATTTACCTAAGTATTGAGAAATGTGTCCTAGCGATTGTAAAAAACTGTAATACACTTTGTTCCAGCAAAACAAAATTAGAATTCTGTAATTTAGCATTCATAACAATTATTCATTAAAAACAAAAGACATGAAGACATAGCACATCCATAATATGACATTTTAATATTTGAAATAATTTCTTTAGCTACAAGTATCTTACACATTTCCTTTGAACAAAGCCTTATATTACAACAAATGCTTCTGTAACCGGTATTCACAAGTTTTCCCTCTGTTTCCTTTGTGACTGAGAGAACTCGCACACAATCAACAAAAATGCAGCATTTACAGTTTTGATATTTTACGGCAGCTCTTAATGTGTTAGGGTAAGCTTTGATTGTGAACACTGAAGTGTTACATTCGGCACCATGATCATGGGTGTGTGGTTGGGAGAGCTTGTTTCTCAGACATTACAGAGCAAAACATTTTCTCATGGATACCAAACAGGGGCTTTTAGGGAGCTCAACCACCCCCCACCCAAAAAAAAAGAAAAATTGCCCTTCAATCTGCTCAAGTACATCCAAAGTGCAATCTATGCGAGTATGAGAGATGAGACCACAAGGGTAGATTTTGCTTCAGCGCACAGGACGGTATGAACGAAGTTGCTTCCTTGTGATGGTTTCATTTGCGACATGTCCGATGAGGCGTCCGTTTCTTGGTCACCTCTGCTCGACATCGACTACGCTCATCCAACCATGGCAAGTCAAAGTTTCTGTTGAAATACAAAGAAAGAATAACCTGTATATAATGCAATTAAATCAAGATGTCAAAATACACAAAATTAGCATTATGCAAAGAAAAAATGTATTTTGACTTACTGCTGTTTCAGGTTGGGAAGAGGTCTTCCAAAAGCCACCACTGGCAAGAAGGGCGTCACCATAATAGACTCCACTGAGGAAATACACAGAAATGTGAACATTAAAAGAACGGACCAAATACTTTCAATGCACATGGAGGGGAAATCCATCTGCTGACATACCATCTTCAGGGTCTGGATAGAAGGAGAGCAGCTCTGGTTCGCTTTCCTGAATTACCTTCCTCCTGTTCATCCTCTGCTGCAGGCGCTGAAACATTCTCTGCTCCCGAATACGTTGAATATCCCACCTGAAATGAGATTAAAGGATAAATAGATTCACAATGCTCTCTTCTACTGGATACTCTACACAAAGACAAAAAACAAGCATCACCTCTTCCTCCTCTTCTCATCCAGTTCAAGCTTTGAATGTCTCTTCAGAAAGACGTTATCATCCAGACACTGCACAAAATAAAGTATTTAGATGGCTGAACGATTAATCGAAATAACACTGAAATCACAATATGGCCTAGTGCTATTATGAGTTTGCAAAGGCTTTATTGTAATGAAATACATATGTGAGCACAAGCAGTTCATGATCTGGTGTTTTCAGAATCTCACAGCGGATCGGTTCGCAGTAAATGCAGCTCCACACAAATTCTTTTTTTCATCTGCTCTGAGTTTGGGTTGCTTATAACGTTTGCATTTGGGAACAATTCCACACACCATAATTTCAAACTTGTAATGAGTAGTGCTTATAAACCAGCTTTTATCAACAGAAATTCTTAAATGCTCTCTGTGGTGTTCTGCCAAAAAAGCCGAAAGGGTTAGTTCACCCAAAAATTAAAATTATGTCATTAATTATTCACCATCATGCCGTTCCATAACTGTAAGACCTTTGTTAATCTTCGGAACACAAATTAAGATATTTTTGTTGAAAACCGATGGCTCTATGAGGCCTGCGTAGGGAGCAATGACATTTCCTCTCTCAAGATCCATAAAGGTACTAAAAACATATTTAAATCAGTTCATGTGAGTTCAGTGGTTCAATATTAATATTATAAAGTGATGAGAATATTTTTGGGGGGCAAATTAATTAAAAGATTAAAAAATAACGACTTATTTAGTGATTTCAAAACACTGCTTCAGGAAGCTTTGGAGCATAATGAATCAGCGTATCTAATCATGATTCAGATCGCGTCAAACTGCTGAAATCACGTGACTGTCGGCGCTCCGAAAAGCTGATTCGGCACGTTGATTCATTATGCTCCGAAGCTTCCTGAAGCAGTGTTTTGAAATTGGCCATCACTATACAAGTCTTTTTTTTTTTTCTTGGCGCACCAAAACTATTCTCGTCACTTTATAATATTAATATTGAACCACTGTACTCACATGAACTGATTTAAATATGTTTTTAATACATTAATGGATCTTGAAAGAGGAAATGTCATTGCTCCCTACACAGGCCTCACTGAGCCACTGGATCTAAAATATCTTAATTTGTGTTACGAAGATCAATCAAGGTCTTACGAGTGTGGAACGGCATGAGGGTGAGTAATTAATGACAGAATTTTCATTTTTGGATGAACTTACCCTTTAAGGGTTTAACATTTGAAAATGAAGAAACTGGGACAGCCATAAATACTAGTATTGTAATTTTTAATTTACATTGAAATAGCACTATTGCAATAGTATTACTTGTTATTTTGTATTCTTTTAATATTTTACCGCTCTTACTAACCTCAGGGATGTCTGACGCTTCTTTCTGCTCCAAAGGATCTAAGATACTCTCCCGCCAGGATGGAACTACACACAGAGAATAATGATAACTTCGAGCATCTTCAATATACTTAGAGAAATTACATAAATTTCTACCCACCTGCAACTGTGTCCTCATGTACAGGCGAGGATTCTCGCCACGGTGATGGTGGCGGCTGCTGCCAGCGGCAGAGGTACATCTCTGTGGTAGCCAGGTAGGGCAGTTCCTCTGATTGAGACAATTCAAGCCCCAGCTCTTCCTGGGGTTCCTCCTTCAGATCTGGGCCCTCCTGTGGCGGTGGTGGTGACCTGGGCTGCCCACGTCGTGACCTACCCATCCGAGAGTCTTGGAAAAGAAACCTCCTTTAAGAGGGGGAAAAATTAGAATGTATTTAGTTTTATGAATCACATGCTAAGAACTTAATTATTTACAGCAGTTTGAACAAAAGAATAGTTCACCCAAAAATGAAAATTCTGTCATCATTTACTCACCCTCATGTAAAATAAGATATTTTGAGAAATATCTCAGTGTTTTTTTGTCCATACAATGGAAGTCAATGGTAACCTTAACTGTTTGGTTACCCATATTCCTCAAAATATCTTCTTTTGTGTTCTGCAGAAGAAAGAAAGTCATACAGGTTTGGAACTTATTAAAATATATATTTTTTAAAAATCATGATCATACCTTTTCAGGCTTTTCCCTCCTCTTCCAAAGTGCATTTGCTTTGGGGTTTGGACCCGCCCCTCAGAATGCTGGACGTCATCTGAGGCGGTGGTCTCTGCCTCAGGTTCTCTACGACGAGGAGTCTGAGAAGGACGGGATTCTGCTCCATCTTTTTTCACCATCTGCAGCCGCCGCTCCATGCGTTCGATTCGTGCCATTAGCTACAATCACACACCTGTGTTAGGCTGTGCATTAAGCATCGGGTTCAAGTGAAACAAGTGTTACAAAATAATAAAAGTGGGAAACTGGGAAAACTCGTTTTAAGATTTTATTTCATAAGAGGAGAAGAAAAAAGTGCAATACTATTAGTGTACCATCTCTTTTTCAGCTTTGAGGTCATCAATCTCTTTGCTCTTGTTGTGCAGTTGCTTCTGCTGCTGTTCAATTAATTCCAGTTGCAGCAGCAGGATCTGTCGAATGCAGCTGGTTTGCGTGTCCACAAGGCCTGAGCCTTTCCTCACATTCCGACGCTTCCCATCGGGACTGTTCTCTGGTGAGGGGACCCCCACGACTGCCCCCACCTGCCCTCCATCTCTCCGTTGATTGCTGCCATTTGATACCATGGGATCCATCTTCCCTACGTGGTTGTGTTTGGCCTGACAAAACAGTGATTTGCTCTTGACCGGAGAACCTTCGGCCCCCATCTGCTTGGCTGACAGAAGTGTCAAGGCCCCCGGCTTCTCCCAGTTCTCCTCCTGCTCGAGGTTCCCTGCTGGAGATTGGTCGGGGCAGCTCAACTCGCTCTGATGGCTGATCTTCACTTGACTGTGTAGGTGATGCTTTTGATTTACACTGTTGTGGATAGTGCTCAGCACGTTGGTGGCAATGTTCTGGCTTTCCTTCTTCAGGCCGGCCAAGGATTCATGGGCTCCTGCTGGTTTCTTACTGAGGTTTGCGTCCAGTCTGTGTCCTCGACTTGTGAACACAGTGGATCGCATAGTCTTTGCGACTTGCTCCAGTTGGAGATATTTTACCAACACCCACCTCTACAGATGAGGAGGATTTGGGACAGGTTGGTTATGTGTTTTTGAGGCCCCTTTTCTATAGCCATTCTAAGGGAAAATAACAAAACGAGATTTTATTGCAGAATTTGACCATGCATTTTTCTCAGCAAGGTAAGAAATCTTACATAGGATAGACAAACAGGTTTCAAAACAAACTTGAAAGATACAATGAGTGATATAGGGCTGATGTATTGTTTCAATATGCTTTAATGATACCCTGATAGCTTGAAATACAAGAGTAAGAAGAAATGGCATTTAAGGAAACATTATGTCTGATCATATTTCCAAAAAAAATGCCTATGGCTATCCTTCTGTACCATCTCTTGAATCTGCATTGGTACCTATAAATGCATTCAATTATGTTTACTGTTTCGGGAAAGACACCGTTCACTGTTTACATGCTAGCAACTTGAGAGTTTTTGTCTACTCATGCACAAGCAGTTATCTGGGCACAGGCAGTGTCCACCATTTTAGATCTACAGCAAAAACAATGACAATCTTTTTCAGCAGTTCCCTTCGTCTGCTCTTGAGGGACGATGACGCCATTTTAAGTCATGCAATCATGCTGCATATTTAAATATTATAAGGAACATATCGCAACCACCGACCGAATCGTTCCTTATTGTTTTGCATCGACATGTTATTTAAATTTTCCTGACACCACCCGAACTCACCTATCGCCTTCCTTTGGCCCACTTTTCGGGTTTGTTTGAATGTGCGCACTCAGCGCATGCGCGGTGCGTTTGGAATCTGATTGGACGCCAGCAGAACAACATTTCGTGGCGCGCGCGTCGGGTTGGATTTGAGAGGTTTGCATTATGACATCATGCAAAGATGCACTGCAGACTTTCAAGCCAGTTTTTAAAATCATTGCAACATTACGGCAAATATGAGAGAAAGTATGAACATAGAGCTTATAAAAAGAATTCGCATACCAAATATAACAAATGTTTGTTTATTAGCTCAATAGCCTATTAATAGTTCAAACTGTCTTAAAAATTCATAAATATACAGTACCTGATTAAATAAATACTATAGTTCTAGTGGCTGATTTGCTGGTAATGCATTTTGACAAACATGCAGTTATTAATATAAATCACACATACAAATATTGTAAAAATACTGAAATATTCAATACTGTATCAGACAAAATCTGGGTGTGACGACTGAAAATATTTTTTCATAAAACAAGAAAGAAAAACAACAACTTGCCAACCTGGTAAGAAAAATAAACGTAATTAAAACATTTCATTTTAAAATAAAAGTCTTATTCTCTGGATGCTAATGGATGTTTTTTTCTATTTTCAGGTCAGTCAGATTATAAATACAAAATGTGTCCAGTCCGTAAATGTGAACAAATAATGTTGTGCCTCTTCAGACGTCACATCTGTGGTTGTTCTGAAGCAGCAGGTATGTAGCTGGCCTGCAATATAGATACAGGAATACATGAGCCTGGTCAGGATGATGCCTTATAAATATAATCTTATGTATTAGTGAAATAGTGTCAGTGAATCTGTACCTGCTCAGGCTGTGTACCGGTGTATCTCTTCCTCCATATTTTAAAGGCAGCCAGAGCTCCAAACACACACAGCAACAGTAGTACAGAGGGAACCACAATACCAGGATCAGGACCAGGTTCTGCAATCAATCAATCAATCAATCAATCATATCTAGTCATGCTCAAAAGTTTAAATACCCCTTTCAGAATCTGCAAAATGTAAATTATTTTAACAAAATAAGAGGGATCATACAAAATAATTCATGTTATTTTTTATTTAGTACTGTCCTGAATAAGATATTTTACATAAAAGATGTTTACATATAGATATGTTATATAAAAAATATGATATTTAAACAAAATAAGAAAAATGTACACATCTTCATCCTGTTCAAAGTTTACACCCCCTGGCTCTTAAATATGAAAAAGATCCTGGAAAACCAAATAATTTTCAGGACCTGGAGAATTTTTCTGTAAAACATTGGTCAGTTTAACTGCTCAGGACAAACAAGGGACTCATGAACAACCATCACAAAACAAACAAACAGTTATGGATCATCCAGGTAACCACACACAGTATTAAGAATCAAGGGTATGTAAACTTTTGAAGTCATTTTAATAAATTCAGCTATTTTTTTTTTGTCTTAATTATGGACTATATGTAAACATATTTTAAGTAAAATATCATATTCAGGACAGTACTAAATAAAAAAACATTTTGTATGATCCCTAAATAATTTTGCAGATTCTGCAAGGGGTATGTAAACTTTTGAGCATGACTGTATATAAATAGTATAAAAAATAAACGCTTGCCCTATCAATTTAATACCTATACTGATGTCAAGTTTGTTATCCAGGCCAAGGTGAGTCACAGTGCATGTGTATGTGTGCCTTTCTCGTTGCTCTTTGAAACTGAGTTCCACACTCTTCCTCATCTGGTACGTTCCATCAGCATTGGGCAGCAGTTCTCCTCCCGTGACCCTCTCCTCATTAACTGGCTGGCCGTCTTGAAGCAGGGTCAGATTAATGTGACGTGGGTAAAAACCAGTTGCCAGGCAGGTCATCTGAACTACACCTGTCTCACTACTCACTAAGCGTTTAATCACTCTCACTCTGGGCTTTACTGTCAGGGAAAGAGTGAACACATTAAACAGAAAACAAAACATGTTTTCAAATCCAAATAAATTAAGAGTGCATTCATGGAAGTTATAAATTCACTGACGGCTACCTCTTGCCATCACACGCTTCTTCTCCTTTTTTAGATATTTCCTAAGCTGGCTAATGCACAAAGGGCGGTAAAAGTGGGCATACAGCCATGCATCATACTCCAGCTGTGCTCTACTCTTTATGACAGGCCATTTCCAGTGAGTGTGTTGGTCTCCCTGAACGTTATAGTGTCGTTCAAAGCCACTCTCGCCATTAAAGGCCTCCAATGTCATCATTTGGCCAGGCTCATCGTGAAGAAGTTCGCATCCAACCAGCCTCTGCTGCACATGAAGGCCTTGGGAAGAAATAAGAGTCTTAGATGCACATAAGGATGCAATTCACAATTCCAGCAACTCTTGACATGACATTAACGTAAAGAGTGCAAAACGTTCAGAGTGCAAAAAAAAAAAAAACGTAATTTTGCTGACAACACTAATAACTGATGCTTTCACAACAGCTCACTACAACAATAAGGTTATACGAAGAAAGATTTTTTTTAACATTTTAAAAGAAGTCTCTAATGTTCACCATGGCTGCATTGATAGGATCAAAAATACAGCAAAAATAGTAATATTGTGAGAAATTATTTCAATTTAAATAACTCTTTTCTATTTCAATATGTTTTAGAATGACATTTATTTCTGTGATCAAAGCTAAATTTTCAGCATCATTCCTCCATTCTTCGATGCCACATGATCCTTTAGAAATCAATCTATATAATAATTTGCTGCTCAAAAAATGTATTATCAATGTTGAAAACAGTTGTACTGCTTAATATTTTTGTGCAAACCATGATACAATATGTGAAGTATCCATTTTGTCTATTTATTTTGTACTTTTTTTAATCCGTTTAATACACGTATGAATAAATGTAGGCCTATAAAGCCTTTTAAAAAAAAAACTTTTGAATGGTAGTGTATATTGTATGCACACAATGGACAGATCTGAATGAAAATACTTTTGTTCATGCACTCACAAGAGAATAACACAAGACCATTAGAGAATAATTACCTTTTGTATAATTTAAGTGATCAATTAAGTAGTATGCTTTGGTTTTCATGCCCTCGTGAATGCCTTTACAGACTGTTGATATAGTCATTTGCTCCGTGACATTAACAGATTCTTGTGCTGTCACCGGGACAAAACTTCTCTCATCTGCATTATAGTGACCGATGACAATATCATCCAGCATAATAATGGCAGTGAACTCTGGGTATGGGATTGAACTGTCTCCAGTCAAAAATGTAGCAAACACCCATAGCGAATGTGACCCTGTGAGAGAGTAGAGTTAGGCTACATATATTAGATTATTTTGGTGACAATTTATTTTAAGGTGTCCTTGTTACAATGTAATTATACATTTATGTACTGAGTTATATTAATTAACATTTACTTACTAAAGGGTTAGAGTTTGGTTTAGGGTTAGTTACATGTAATTAAGCATAATTTATAGTTATTACTATACATATAACACGTGTAACAAGGACACTAAAATAGTGTTACCGAGATTTGGTGAAAAAAGGTGAGAGTGCAGAGCAAGCAAGTCTTCAGATGAACTAGATAGAATATCAAAACATGTGCTTCAGGG
This sequence comes from Chanodichthys erythropterus, assembly GCF_024489055.1. NCBI lineage: Eukaryota > Metazoa > Chordata > Actinopteri > Cypriniformes > Xenocyprididae > Chanodichthys > Chanodichthys erythropterus. The sequence goes on along the minus strand of NC_090223.1, from coordinate 27,873,527 downwards.
TTAGTGCTGTAAAACTGTACAAGTTATCTTGCTTACCCGATTCAGAAAACACAGGGGCTGACAGTAAACACACTGCAAAGATGAAATAATAACACATGCCTTTTACAAGATGTTAAAAAAAATGTCCTTATTACAAAATGTGAAGAATTAGACACGGTATGTAAGTTTCAGCATGACTGTGATGCCAATATGCGGGTAAATTTTTGTTATGCATCCAGCATCGTCCCGTAGGCTACTAACACTTCCTCATTGTTGTGAACGCGCGAGGTTAGTTCATTCATTGGAGGTGTGGTTTCAACACGCGTATCTGCGGCCACTAGGGGACGCTAATTAAGTGAGTCTCAATGTATATTTAAAAAATTGCCAGGGTAATTTGATCCAAATGTAGACAGTTAACAGTGCATTGCTGTATTTTGCTGTTGTAAGCATCGATTGCTTCTCGATTTAGCAGTCAATTCAGCAATCTTGAATCAATTGCTGGTCTTTGCTGGTTTTACATGGGTTTGGAGCATAGAGCATTTTCAACTGGTCAAGATGAGAGACAAGGTTCCCAGCAAAATTTGGCTGATAACTCACTTGGCCAGTTTGGGAGACAATCTAACCAGTTAAGACAAGAAAACCATTTTAGGCTGGTTTATTTAGGCTAGAACGGGGAGAGATTAAGTAAGTGCAGGCACCAACATCAGGCTTCTGGAGGGGATGTAGACTCGTTTGAGTAGGTGGAGGTAGGAGGGTGCAGAGCCCATGACTGTACTATCAATGTCTTAAGCCTGATGTGAGCCGTAACTGGTAGCCAGTACAGAGAGATAAACAGATATGTGTGATGTGTGCTCTGAAGACCAGTCATGTTGCTGTGTTCTGGATCATTTGTAGAGGTTTGATTGAGCTTGATGGAAGTCCAGCGAAGAAGAGCATTGCAATAGTCCAGTCTAGAAGGGTCTGGACGAGACGTTTTGCAGCATGTTAAGAAGGACCTGATCTGTTGTGCTGTGTAAACCTGGATGCTTGTGCTGTCCTTGCAATGTTGTCTTTGAAGGTCAGCTGGTCATACCCTTAAATTTCTGACCGAACTTGATGGGATTATTGTTGATGAACCTAGCTGGCTGGTGAAATTGTGCTGTACAGATGGAGTGGCAGGGAAGAAGAGAAGCTCTGTCTTTGCTAGGTTGAGTCGTAGGTGATGTATCCGTGCCAATATGTCTGCCAGGCAGTCTGAGATCTGTGCAGCTACTGTTGGAACATCTGGTTGAAATGAAAAGCAGAGTTGTGTGTCATCAGCATAGAAATGGTATAGGACAAACCATGTATAATGGGTCCCAGTGATGTAGTGTATATAAGGGAGAAGAGAAGAGGAGAGGTCCAAGAACTGACCTGTGTTTTGGATACCCTATAATAACTGGGAATTGTGTATATAACGTGTATACAGTATCATATACTATAAATCGTTAGAGTGTGAAATGGGAGACCTTGAGGACAAAAATAGAACTGTAATTATCATTCTTCTCCACTAGAGCGCATTCTTTGCCAGGTTTATACAATTGTCATTCACAGTACTGCAAGTAACACTGAATATCATACATGTACTCAAGTACTCTTTAATATTGTGTAAACAGTAAGATTGTGATTCATTATTTGTAAGGTAAAGTGTACAGATTTATAAAAATGTTAATAAACAAGGTGTTTTTGCCTTAGCGGGACAATGTTAATTTGTAACTTCCCACAAGGTAATTAAGTAGTGGATAAGAAATCCCACACTCTAAAAACTCCTGGGTTATTTCTTTAACCCATTTTCTGGGTTATTTGTGTTGGGTTAAAATTATGGGTTATTTTTTCAGAGAGTAACCATTTTCTGGGTTATAGGGCTAATATTTTGACCCAATTCCTGGGTTGTTTAGGTTTCTGGGTTATTTTTCAAAGAGTAACCCATGTTCTGGGTTAACGCCCCTTCCCCCGCTCCCAGATGTTCTGGAATTTTCTCACAACAGTCGTTTGAAATAACCGTCACTTGAACTTGAACGCACTCGATCCGTTTTGGCCTGGGCTTCTTCGGTGCAACTTCGTCGCGTATTCAAGGTAAGCAAGTATTTTCAGTGTCAATGTAACGTTAAACGTCTGTGTCCATGTCCCCGTTGCTATTTTAGCACCATTTGTTAAAAAAATGACCATGGCTTACCATGGTAATTCTGTGGTGAGCATGTAGCCGCCTGCGGATATCGCGACAACATCTACATTAACTAGCTTAAAGTCTGTGTAAAGTCAAAATAAATATGTGTTTTGAGTTTGTCAGACTAAATAAGAAAGTGTTATTAACCACCCAGCCAAATTTGACGTAACGTAATAATACGATAAGTACAGTGCAGCTAGTGGCGACTTCATGCCGCGTTAAGGGGGTCGAACACCGGACGAGAAGCACCGCGCTGCGCCGCGTCTAGGACAACTCGAGGTATCATGTACTTTCTCAGTTTATGGCCAGCAATATTGTTATGTTTTAGGACATTGTGGAATTAAGATAATGTCAGTACTATGTTATGGTTGTACTGTATAATTAAATACAATTGTTGCTGAGTCTGCAGTCTGAACACTTTACCTCAGAGTGTCCGTTAACTGAATGAATTGAGAATATCACCTGAAAATCCAATAACATAAGCAATTTTTATTCATGCAGCTGATTACTGTAAATTAATGTAAAATTAACTTTATATTGCAGCACATGGTGAAGTCAGTATATACATTAACGACGATTTGAGACAAATAAGTGTAAATTTAATATAAATCTATGTACGTGGCACTGCAGGATTTTGAACAAGGTCCTGAACCGTTGCTGGGCGCTTCCGTTGTGTGTACACTCATAGAGAATAATGTGTTTCAGTTTTAAATACGCATCTCTTCCGGTGTGCGACCCCCTTTAGCCGCGGCTAGAGCGACGAGGCAACACAATAGTTGAGTTATGTTAACCAGCTGCGCTGTGCTTATCATATTATACAGTGCTCTACGGGCTTAAGTAGTGAGAGTTAAAGAAGTGTGTCAAGTGTTCAAATTGTTGCTAACCTCTATTGTTTTCTCCAGGTCATTTTAAATGGACAGCTTTGTTGCCGATAAGCTAACTGAGTGGCGGATGTCTGAGCTGATAGAATTTTAGAGGTGAGCGTTTTACTCTTTTAAGGGATAGTTCACCCAAAAATGAAAATTTGATGTTTATCTGCTTACACCCAGGGCATCCAAGATGTAGGTGACTTTATTTCTTCAGTTGAACACAAATGATGATTTTTAACTCCAACCGTTGCCGTCTGTCAGTCTTATAATGCGAGTGAATGGTAACACAATTTATAAGAGTCAAAAAATATGCTTAGACAAATCCAAACTGAACCCTGCGGCACGTGATGACACATTCATGTCCTAAGACACGAAACAAACGGTTTGTGCGAGAAACCTAAGCGATTGTTAAATGCAGTTGGACATGGTGTTTTAGAAGTAAAAAATTATATAAATAATTTTCGGCTTCTCGCACAAACGTGTCTTAGGACATCAATGTGTCGTCACGAGCCGCAGGGTTTAATTTGGATTTATTTTTGGATTATTTTTTGACTCTTATAAATTGTGTTACCATTCATTCGCATTATAAGACTGACAGACGACAATGGTTGGAGTTAAAAATCATCATTTGTGTTCTACTGAAGAAACAAAGTCACCTTGGATGCCCTGGGGGTAAGCAGATAAACATCACATTTTCATTTTTGGGTGAACTATCCCTTTAACTGCCCTCATATCATCTCTCTATACTTAAATATTTTCTTTAATATGGCTTTAATATGTCAGTGCAAGATTTTGTGACAGTCACAACTTCTTCGACAGTGGGGAATGCATCTCTATAATAACCCTTATAGTTAAAAGATACTTGTGCCTTGTCTTTAAACTGTTATGCATAATAATGGGCCAGATATTCACCTTTGAATTAATGTCATTATTACACTTGTTAATGAAAGAAAAGATGTACAGTATAGACTGTCATTCACACAAAATGGGTAATGCTGCAAAAGAACCACATTAGTTAACTAGCAAATTGGGCCACGTTTTTTTTTTTTTTTTTTTAACAAAACAACAACATCATTCCCTTAAAAGTGATTATTTGTTAGCTTGATAATCAAAGAGTGTCTGGTGAGTGGTTCACAATTGTCTCGACTTATTAACAATACTCATGTTGTCTTGTTTTCTGTCTTTCAGGTGAAGACAGAGATGAGGAGGCATTTCTTCTCTTAGATGAGGACACTATCAAAACTCTTGTCCCTCAAGTTCAATCCAGTTATTGAATGTTGTCAAATGTTTGAGAGAGAATGTGTTGTTTATTTTTCTATTTTTTCTAATGTCTAATGTTATTACAGTGTGACCTAAAATAAATAGGTCCAAGTGTGTAGAGTTTATGTAGAGTTTAATTTAATGCAATAAAAATGTAAAAGTGCCTGAAGTGTGTAAGTGCCTGAAGTTTTATTTTCTGAAATAAGGCATACTGGCATAGTAACCCAGGTTATTTTTTACCTTTGACCTTTGGTTAAAAAGGGACCTACTAATTTCTGGGTTATTTCAACCCAGATATTGGGGTTGTTCTTTTGACCCAGAAGTTGGGTTATATTAACTACAATTTTGGGTTATTTTAACCCAAAATTTGGGTTAGGTATTTAACCCAGAAGTTGGGTCAAAAAGAATAACCCATTTTTCTGGGTTGAAATAACCCAGAAATTAGTTGGTCCCTTTTTAACCCAGGATTTGGGTCAAAAATAACCCATTATGGGTTATTTTTGACCCAGGAGTTTTTAGTGTGCAGGAATAGCAGCTATACCGTATAGTATATCATGGTGATAATACTTATCAATATTATAATGCTGTATGCAAAACATGCAAGGTCAAGGCTAATATGTTTTCAGTTAAGCCCATGTGATAAAACTGACCTCTGTGAACTACAGAGAAACATCAGTCATGTTTTTAAGAATACTATATTGAGAATCTGATTTCTAAATGTTTGACTTATACATGTAAAAATTCATCTTTTATATGTCCTGTTACGTCCCAGGACATATTATTATGATTATTATTATTTGTTACACTGTGGTTTACAAAGGTGTGGGCATGGTTGAATGCCCTGTTTTTGCCTGCTCTCTCTGTGTGTCTGTGTGTGTGTGTGTGTCTCTCTCTCTCTCTCTACTCCTTCTCAGGCCAAATCACCACCACCTGTAGCTCTTTGGTGAGAGCATATTGAGAGTATATTGGGGCAGTTCAGAGCTTGCTGAGAGACACACTTCTCCTCTGCTCCAGATTGAACTCTGCGTTGGAGTCTCTGCTTGTGTTTGCCACTCAGAGACAGTAGTTGTGTGTTAGCAGTGGCTAACTGAGCCTAGCAGTGACCTGTGTTAACAGGAAGCGTTCAGTGATCTTACTGCAAACTAAAAGTTAGGAAAAAGGTATTGTGTTCCTTCTAACTGGTTTGATTTTTACTATTGTGAAGGAAGCTGTAGGGGGAGAGTCCCTGTTTTTGTACAGCAAGGGAGTTGAGGCAAGTGTTTTTTTTTTTTTTTTTAGGCCTTGCTCTCCCTTGAGCCATTGCTCTCCATTATCCTATGTTATGCTTTTTTTTTTTTTTTTTTTGTAGTAGTAGTAAATAAAATCCTTTCTTTGATATATCATCTGATGTCATCTTTTCTCTGGGACAGAGGATTGAAGTGTGTTCTCCGGAATAGGGATTAGGGCTGTGTGGCGCAGTTTGAGGTGTCTTGGCAAAAGGGGAGATTGAAACTTTGTTTATCAGTTTATAAGTGCCTTAACAGGTAGCAGACTTCCTAGCTCTTCCATCCAGATAGCAAAATTCTCTTTTTACTGTAATTTCTATTCCTTATGTTCTATTTTTTTTATCATTCTTTATGTAAAGCACTTTGGATTATCATTGTGTATGAAATGTGCTATACAAATAACATTGCCTTTCCTTCTTCTTGCCTTTTTTCTTGTTTATTTATGCTTTTTCCTTTTGTTACTCCCCTCCGGACCCCTAGACCGGTAGGGGAAAGTAACAGTCTATGGTAGCTCTGTTAAAGGTTTTCAGAGCTGGAAAAGGCAAACAAGGACTGAGTTTCCATGTCCATCAGATACTGAAAAAAAACCAACAAAAAAACCCTTTTGTTTTTAGCCCTTCTCTTGGTTCTTTTTGGTCTGAACAGTAGACTAAATACAGCTAAACAGCAAGTAAAGCCACTTGAATGTGAAGAACAAGACCACATTTATCAGCATGCATGCTTCACCAGTCATTAGTTATCCAGACCACACATTATGCCGAACAAAAGAGGAAAATCAAGTTGCTGAGCAAATGACTCCGTATCAGTTGTAAAGGCAACAGGTAAAGTCAAGAGGGAAAAGGCAGTAGATGCCAAGTAAACATGTTATTGTCACATGTGCATCAATAGGTTACTTGTTGACAATCGCACGCATTGTTCCACGAGTCCACCAAAGAGAGGGGAAAAAAATGTTTAAACAAATTTGTTAAATCATGAATGTGAATACAGTATATAGAAATCGTGTGTTTGCATGAATCCACGTTTAAATAGATCGACAACCCAAATACACGGCTTTAGTTTCCCTCCAGACCGCTGAGATGTTTACATTAGCGGATAACCGAGACTACCCGCTTTCCACGAAAAATAGTGCCGGGTCGACGCCCACTTTACTGTTCCACTTCAGAGCTGAAGTCGTAACAGCACCCCCGCACGTGGACCAGCCTGGTGATCGCGCGCATCCGCAGCAGTACATTCGGTGACGACACACCCCTATCACGCTCCTGTGCGTGCAGCACTGTCCTATGTGCGGGACAACTCACATGGCACACGGGGACCCTGCGACTGCAGCGAACAGGGAAGCATGTCTCTCCCTATGATGCCTCATCGATGCACCGGAGAAGTTTCTAATGTCGTTTTTTATATTTGCTTGAGGGATTGAACGCGAGCGTTTCCATCGTAAAGCACATGCCACAGAATAAGCTACTGTGGCGAAGCAAATAACCAGTCGCTATTTGAATTAAGAGTAGAGACGTTCCTGGTCCATTAAACACTAAAAGTCGTTTAAAGTAGGCTATATTAAAATATATGTTTTCATGAAATGGCGGTGTTATGTGCGAAATCATTTTTGTGCAAAACCAAAGAACATCAACCTTAAAATGAGCCTCGTATGAAAAGGATTAACTCGACCACCGGATCACTCCAAGTGCAGCCATTATTTAGCCATATGTGATTAAAGCAGCAACTGTGAGAAAGAAAGAGCGCCTCATTGCAGTCGCTGTAGCTTATTGAGTCACGCGGACAGTAGGTTAGGAGGCGGCTCAAAGTGACCTACATTCATAATGCTGCAGTTTAGTCGTGACATTTTGAAACTTTATTGTAATTATGATATAGATAGTTAAATACAGGGATTGTCTTTATTATTTATTTTTATGGAATTTATAAAAAAGAAAAATCTTTATTAGCCTTTAGGCTATATATTTTTTTTATATTTTAAAAATAATGCTTACAGGATAGGCCTATAACATGGGCTATAACACACATATTTGGTAAAAAGAAAAAAAGAGGAGGGGGGTAAATGGCTAAACACTAAGCTTTTATTATTGGTCTGGAAATTAGCAAAATTTAGGCCAAGCCATTGTCTCAGAAAAACACCAAAGACAGAATTTAGTTTTTTGGCAAAACATGGGAAGTTGTGTGTGGATCACAATGAAACACAAGCTCAATCAATGGTGATGCTGCAGAGCAGTGCCTTTGAAAATCAATATAATAATAAATGCATCTCTGCCTCAGTGAAGTCATTGTGTGGGGAGACTTTTAAACTGCTGGTGTTGGTGAGTTACAGTACTTCACTGTGAGAGTCATTTAATGCTTTGGAGTAGAGGAGAATATCGCAGAATGGCTTGCTTTCCACAAATGAAAAGTTGTTATATAAAGAGGGATGATCAGATGTTATTTTTCGACAATGCTCCTGCCCAAACTGCAAAGACAACCAAAAAGTGGCTTGAGAACAAGTTCATCAGGCTCATGTTTTGGCCTGATCAGAGTCCAGATTTGAACTCTATAGTAAATATTTAGTCTCACATTAAACTCAAATGCACTGGGAAACATTTTTCAACTAGGCCTACTCAAACTGTTTGATGCCATGAACAACACTGACTGTTAAAAAAAACTCTGGGGGTTTATCACACACAGTTTCTGCCAATCTCATGTTAATCTTGCTTACCTAGTAGTAGTGCATCCTTCATATCTCCAAAAAGTCTTTAGTTTTATATTTATAAATGATACATACACTGTCTTTCTGAAAACAGCCGAGCGCCTGGAGGCGTGCTTTTGAGCGAGCTAAAGAGTGATAAGCACGTGCAGCTTTTGTGTAGAGATCATCTACAAGCTATCAATGGTCAGCTAAACAAAATGTATTTACACACTCACAATACACCAGGGCCCGCCAAACATTTTCATCCGGCCCGCGGCACCCCAATCTCCCTCCTCCTCTTTTCCTGGCGGTGTGGCTAAATTTGGTTAGATAGGTGGCTGCAGTGGTGCATGCAGTTGTACGGCTATATACGCGCTGTTCATATCATGCTCCCCCGATTGACCTGAGAAACGTTTTCTGTGCGAATACTTCAGCAATTATGCATGTCCCGTATTTCTGACTTTCTTTTCTGTTAATTGGCCAAACACGCTTGCATAACTATCTGAAACGATTTGGATTCGTTCGGACCGCTCTGTACCCGAATCATCTGTAGATGTTTCTCGGTCAGTAACAACAAATAGCGTTGTTTTCATGTGTTTCACTAGTTTACTTTGAACTACGCAGCACGGCCCAGTGGATAACGGAACGAAAACTTAAAGTAGTCGCACGTTTATTCCCGGTCACCATTATTAAACAACGTTGTGAGATTAGCGTTTCAATTCGACACACACCTCTAATTTACAAACTACAAATGACTCAATGATTAAACTAGTTTTAAATCGGATAAAAACAGCCTCAACATATAGTGTATTGTGAATGATGAACGTAGAACTGGGCCATGAGAGCACAAAACTCTCAGCTCCACTTAACGCTGGGTGCTTTGGGAAGCAGGGTTATCTTTCCCTCACAACCAAAAACACACTTCTTTGGTGACATTGTTGATTTTGTGAAGTCCGGTGACCTGTGGAGAAGCGCTTCCAGGAGAAGTGCCTGTACAAGGAATTTCCGACCCCGTTGATGTCACAGAGGCCCACACTCGAAAAAAAGACTGCAAAGTTTATGAGGATTTGGAAGAGTATTTTTGGTCATTCGTCCAACTCATGTTTTGAAACTTTGGCCATGTTTAGCATGAGAATCTAACTCTTTAACAGTGTAAATAAGTCAGAGTGCATGAAATAGTATAAGACACCCCCCTATTTCGTGCTAATTATTTACTTTATCTAAAGTATTTGTGCAATTCTTGCTAATTTCCTGACCAGTGATTTTTGCATTAAAGGGTTAGTTCACCCAAAAATAAATTCTGTCATTAATTATTAGCATCATGTTGTTCGACATCCGTAAGATCTTCGTTCATCTTTGCAGCACAAATTAGGATATTTTTGATGAAATCAGATGGCTCAGTGAGGCCTGCATTGACAGCAAGATGATTAACACTTTCAATGCCCAGAAAGGTAGTAAAGACATTTAAAACAATTCATGAGACTACAGTGGTTTAAACCTAATGTTATGAAGTGACGAGAATACTTTTTGTGCACCAAAAAATAAATAAAAATAATGACTTTATTCAACAATTTCCTCTCTTCTGTATCAGTCTCCGACGTGCGTTCACTAGAGCACCACTACGCATTATGGTTGAACCACTGTACTAGTCACATGAACTGTTTTAAATGTCTTTTCTGGGCATTGAAAGTGTTAATTATCTTTTTAAAATGCTTAAGACCATTAAAAGACCACTAAATAAGCCAATTTTGGCTTGGCCCTTTGTTTGTTTGTGTCTTTTTGCCCAGGAATGACATTAGCCTACTTATATGCTATTTTGTTACATTTCAGTCGGATCCTGAGAAAAGCGCACGAGCGGCTCACTGTTGCTATGGTTACCTATAGAGCCCTTTTGCTAGAGTCTGTTTAGCACTAGGTGAAATACGCGATAATTTGCTAACTTTGGTGATTACTGAAACGTTTAAAACCCCTGTCTGTTAAAAAGTACTTCTATATCATCATATTAAACATTCATTTTAAGAATAGATTTTGATCAAACATCTCTCCTACTGATTAAAACAGCTCTGAATGAACTCGATGTGTGGCCGATTTGAAATGCAGTGTTTGTATTCTCCGGCTTTGCTCGCTCTAAAGGCATGCATCAATATTTTACCAATACATTTAGATAGTCTTGGCTGTCCTGCCGCCTTTGGTGCGCTCAGAGGGAGGAAAGCCGCAATGATGAGAGGCTAATGAGTGTTCGCCAAGCAAAGACTTCCTCACGTTGTCGAGCACGGGCGCTGTTGCGCCAGACAACACAGAGGACAAATAGCACAGGGATAAAACTACAGCAGAATAGTTGAGATACACAGAGCTGTAATGCCGCTGTGAGTCCAATCATGGTTATCATGATGGTAATACGCACGGCTGACAAGGTGTGGTGCTTTCTGGAGACTCGAGATTATTTTTAAGGTATAACTTGTATGTTTTTGATAGGTCACCTCCATTTTAAAACGAACAATAATAACGTAAATAATGTTATTTATTTATTTTATTGTGATTAAGAATAAATAAAGAACATTAGTTATGTTATTATTGTTCGTATATAAAATATTAAATAAATAACTAAAGTAACTGATCTAGTTTTTGGCAAGACTTTCAATACACGGACTTTGGACACTGAATGCTTTGTTATTCTTTTGTAGTACCACATAAACCATAGGCTGCCACCCTTACAAAAAAGTACTGTGACAGACAGTACCATGCATCAGAAGGTAATACTAGTTGGCCCACTGAAAATCATTATCTACACCCAAAAAAACTTATATGCCTACATTACACATTCAGCTCTTAATGCGTATTTCTAATGGTATAGATCAGAGTACCATGGCATTGCCATATGATGCTCATGAATTCATAAAAGCAAATATAAGGATAAAACTTTATCATTACCGGATTTCCTCTTGCAACTAAATCTTTAATTCTGCTGTATTTAACTGCAGTTGTGATCACGTGCACAATCGACATTTGACTTTCAATGGGGCGTGTCGGGGCGTTAATAACTTCAAAACTAATATAACTTTAGCTTTAGGATTCCTTAAGCTTTTCTTCATTATGGCATAATAAAACTATTGTTGATTAAATCGTTTTTAGTTCGTATCAGGTCAGTTTATTTTGCTTTTTTAAATCTAGCACTAGCCAAATACCTGCTGGTCGGATTATGTTAGGCTACACCGGTGCGTTCCGAGTGAGTTGTGTGTGTGTGTGCACGCGCGGACGGAGTGGTTTTGCATGTGGACTCAGCGATATGTCCAACACAATCGTGCATTTGCTGCGAGACGCGGGAATCTATACGATTACCACTCATGCGATTACGTGGTGCGCGCGCCCGGTCTCATGGTGTTTGGTGCAGGTAACGTGATGTGCAAACGTGACGAAAACTTCACCATCTCGCTTTTGCAGAGGCACTGTTATTATCCCATCCCCGTGATAGACTAAACAAGCACAAAGATTCAGAAACCTGCCATAAAGATATGGTCCAAAAATAGAAGCGACAGGCGTGGTCAGTTCACAACATCAGGCAATACTTGGTGCAAACAGCTCTTCGCCACACCAATGAATCATCTACGTTTATTTTTTATTTTTTTTTCACCCGCTGGGCTGAAAGTCACGTGCAGTGTCACGCAGTGTTGTTGTACAGGTGAGAATGATTAATCATACCTGCAACAACGCGCCCGAAAGATTCACGTGAATGCAACAAGTGGCTCGTGCAGTGCCATGGTCACTGTAAGTGATGTTACTGATATTAGACTGCTTATTGCTGCGAGATGGTCTATTTTTTTTTTTTTTTTAAGTAGCACGACTTTGTTCTCAGGCACGTGCCTGCATGCTGGAGCCCCGAAAGGAGGATAATGGTCTTCCAAAAGCTGGTCAGTTTTTCTCTAAGGGAGGCGCTCTATCTGGGACACAGTGAAAACTTATTTTGGGGGTGAATTGCTGTTTTTGAAAATAACCTTAAATAGCATCAAATGCTGAAAAAGCACGTGAAGTGCCAAAATAACGCTATACATATAGGTTAAAGTTATTATTGGTAACTTTATTATAGGCTACAGTTGGCCTATATAAATTGTGTTGTAAAATATACTTATACCTCACCTTAAACTCTGGTTTAAAGCCGTAATTTGTCCACATTAATTGGTCACCAGTTAAAAAATTCCCAGCGTCGCCTTCAATACCTGTTTGAACAGAAACAGAAGTGCGTAAAAGCATCTTTTGCGCACAGAAAGCATTTTGCCAACAAACAATCGAATCATCTCATATTTCATGGTTTTACAATCATGTAAATGAATATATTTGTCATGATTAGGTCAATTTTCATATATTTTTCTGTGTGTCAGACAAAAGTATCCATGTGTGAAAACTGCAGTCCCCTGCACATAACCAGATCCTCCTCATCTGAGACACTTTTCCACTTTCTACTTCTGTAATACACTGTGATATACTGTATATTCACTCTCGTCTTCGCTTAGCTATATGGAATATAGCAATCAAAATATCAAATCAATATATTGATCACTCAAACTACTTTTGCAAAGGTGGTAATACCCAATGTTCTTATACCAAATATTAAGATAATATGAGACATTTAAAAGTTAGAAATGCCACACTATAAAATTATTATTTTTACATTTTGGAGAGGTGGACAGTTTTATTTTGGGAAACTTTTACTTCACCATCATTCAAAGGCATATCGTACTTCATAAAAACAACATATCGTTCCTTCTTATTCCGAACTGCAGAAATCTCCACCCCCTCTGAGACGCGTGAATGAATGTGTTCAGTCTTTCCAATGAACCTGATGAATTGCTTTACAAATCGCACTGAACGATTCATTCGACATGTAAGGATTTGCGTGTCACTGTCTGGCGATTGTTGGTAAAATAACGCATATTAATATCCATGCATCTTCTGCGATGCTGTAGCAGTTTCAAGTGATAAAAAACTACTGTTTGAATAATGTTTCTCAAATGTTAACGCATTTTTGCCCCATGTGACTTACAATGTATTGTATTTGTAGCCACATATTTAGCTATACTCTAATTTATTTCCTCACTTTAAATATACTTTATGGAATATTCACTCGTTTGCACACTTGAATAATCAGTAACTTAATGATATTTTTGCATATTTAAGTTTAATGTTATATAGTGTATAATATAGCCTACCAAGTTGAGGTAATAAAATAAAAAGTTTGACTATTTGCAGATCAATAGTAAATGCACTAAACTCACGTATTAGTTCAGACTAATGACTGCTGGCTAAATAAATAATCAACATTCATCATATAAAAACGGTCAAGTATTAAAAATTGAGTACTTTGGTACTTTTACTCAAGTAAAACCGAAAATTAGTACTGGAGTAATAGGGTATCTGTACTTTTACTCAAGTACTTGATGTGTGTATTTTGTCCATCACTGCCATTTTGTCTTTTTTGTTTGAATACTGGGAGCAATGGGATGATGGGATCTTCCCATCATGAGATTGAAACCTTCAAAATAAACGTGCAAGGAGTGCTGACAAGTTTCACATTTACTGAGAAGTCTACATCCCTTGCACTGAAAACTTCTTATATAAAAACATATTTCACGCGTAAAACGCAAGCACAGTCATACAAACGTTTCCTCTTGACATCAGGCGATTTCAAACTCCTCATTTTAGACATTTCCCAATACTGAGGCACGCACGTGCGCGGGGAATTTTAAACTTCGTACCAAAATGTGTTGTGGAGAAACTGTGTCACTGGGCCACGAGGTATTCATCGAGGTCACATGGACACATTTCTAGCCTCGTGCAGCGACTGTGAAGTGGGTGCGCCTGCGCTCGTCTCATCCAAGCATGCTCCTTGGAACGAGGCAGCCTAAGCAAAACCGGGCCGACTTGACAGAACAGTTCAGAGCGACACAGATTGGGCGAAGTGACAGGACAGGCGCACTGGCGTATGATACATTTTCACTGAATGATCCACATTTCACATTCGTCTTTGCGCAGCCTTTACCATTTTTTTTACCAGCATTTAGCAGACGCGCATCCATTTTATGCGATTTCAGGAGAGCCATTACTTGGCAGTTATGACTTTATCGTAAAGAAGAACCGATAAGCAAAGCAGAAGTGCATCTGAGAGAGAGAGTGCATCTCCTCTCTGGGTGTTCCATTGAAGATTGTCAAAAACCTGCATGACTTTACTGGGGCTCAACATGACGACAGCAGTAGACCCAAACAACACAGGTAAGACTCTCTGGATGCTTGTTGACCAGTCTCTGCTTAACCATTAAAATGCATGTTAATAAATGTGTTGTATTACGCACCACTGAATGTTGGGCAAACTGATTCAAACTAAATGTATAATCTCTATATATATATATATATATATATATATATATATATATATATATATATATATATATATATATATATATATATATATATATAATGTGTGTGTGTGTGTGATTGATCTATCTGCCGGATTTGACAGTAAATCGACGTAGCCTATGATATTTGGCGGTAGGGCTCAACGAATTATCTCGTTTTTTTTAGATTTTACGATGCATGTTTCTGAAACAAATAATCGCTGAGGTAGGCTATAATGACGAACAAAATATTTCTAATGTGTAGATACTTCATTATGCCTTTATAAAAGTGCCTCCGTGTGTGTGTGAAGACTGATTAGGTATGCATACTTTGCATGTTTATATCGTATTTGGCGTGCGTAATGTTCTCGATATATACAATGTAAATGGCAGACGAAGGCAAGGACATCACGGGTTAAGACACAGTGTTCGCATGAATTTCGGGGAACTAGGTCATAACTGAAAAGTCAGGTGTACGGACATCCCTGTGATGCAGGCGAGCGTCGAAGATCCTCTCTAGATTCACATGTACCGCCGTGCCTAGCCATGTGCTTTTTGTTTTCATTCTTCGCTCTCCGCCTACAGCCATTGGTAAGCGCAGGCGCTCATTACATAATTCCGCCTTGCGATGTGTCTGCCCTCCCAGCGCGAACCCGTGTGTGACGCTGCAGCGTGAGCCATGTGCGCGCTGCGATTGGACACAAGAGCGAGACGCGGGGCAGGACATCACGTTAACCCGTGTTCACAACAAAACTGGGACATGAAATTGATCCAGTTTAACGTAACAGTTTTTTTTCTCCCCCTCTGACATGAATACAGCGTCTCAAAAAAATTTATTGGACCTAACCTAGTGTTTAAACATAGCTTATTTAATAGATTATGAACAGAATATGATGGCTAACTTTAGTTTCTGAAACAACGAGGAAAATGTGTCAGCGTATTTTTATAATTGGTTTTATTTGTCGTTATAACTTGAATATTTCTTATTTAGATTAATTTCATAATTTTAATTAAATGCTAATAAATGTCTGACTGCAAATTCTTATTACGGCTCTCTGGAATGCTCGATTGTGATTGGCCAGTCGTTCATTGACTAATGTTCCTCGTATCACTCCCCAGTAAAAATAATATTGGTTGTTATCGCAAATAGCAGCTATTTATATTAATATATCGCTATGTTGGAGTTTGTACTCTAAGAACATCATTTACCTGTCGTAAATTCACTGCAACGCCCAGTATCGAGTTTCCTAAGGGACACATATAATGATGAACCCTATGTAAACACTGACAGCATTTATTAATGTAGAGTGGAAAGGCTTGCTCATTGCGTGTTGGCGTGCGTGAATGAATGGCGAAGCGGGTGTGTTTTGAGAGGCGTGCCTAATGAACTGAGTCTCGTTGAAAGGCTGTCCTTGTGTGGCGCACGTGGAGGGGAGGCGTGCTCCCCCAATGATACGCCTGAACAGCTCACACGCGCCCCTGTTGTGCTTACACAAGTATTTCCTTTGACAGAATGTTTAGGAAAGTCTTAAGTGTTTGGATTTCAAAACAATTTAATAGCCAGAGAAAGCACATTTTTGAGCACAAGCAGGGTGAAGATCACACTGAAGCCACTTAACAACAACATAAACATCCACAATAAACTCACTGACTAAAAAGTTAAAATAGTCTAGTCTAAAAGAGTTTGACTGATAAATCTAATACATGACAGGAGCGTTTGAGGCAGAACAGGGGAGTCGAGGCTTCAACACGTTTCCATGTTGTGGCTCCACCTGACACAGTGACTTGTTGACCTTTTGTGCTAGTGCACAGTTATGCAATCTCTACACTGGTTTGCCTTTGACATTTAGAATGCTGTCAAGATTAAACTTGCAAAACACTTTGATATAACAACAACACTGCAGTTTATCCGTCAAGCAATTGTTGCGTTCATTACTGTAGTGTTGGTATAGACACTTGAATAATGCTGTATCATTTAATAAGAGAAAAATAAAGGTACAAAGTACACAAAAAATGTAGTTTCCATCAAGTGCGGTGATTAGGTGTGCAGGAGGAAACGAGAGCAATACTGAGTTTAACTGCAGGGGACCAAAGGTTAGGAAAGGCAGGAGGAGGTATCGGACACTAGGGAATAGTATACATGCTAGAGGTGTACACTCTTGCACACTGCACAGTTCCTCATGAGCAAAATTGACTAGTCTTATCTGATTTGAGCTGATGATGTGAACTAATGAGCAGGATATAAGTCGAACGAAAACAGAGTTGTAAATGTTATCAATTCACATGTCTAGGCATGTGCTACCAACCCAGTTGTGTATTTGATACACAGAAATAACATGAGGCAAATGTGGCTTGCTCACAGTGCCAGTGAAACTGTAAACCAAGCCCTCTGAGACACAAACTCAAGGAAAAAAAGGAGTGGTCGCTTTTTTTTTTTTTTTATGTCCCCATTCAGTTTACAATAACAGTTCCTAGAAAGTATCCCTATTTTCCACCGGGACGGATTCTCTCAGCTTCCTTGTTTCCAAAGCACCATCTGTTTTAGTGAAACTCCTTGTGTAACCGATAGAAGTATTTATGGGAACATTTTAATGAGACGGTTTTAGGGAGGAGAACAAAAATACCTGAGAACATTTCCAAATCCCTTCTCGGTGGGCCTCTCTCACTTTTTGTTTTCGCACAGTGCAGCGAAGAGGGAGCAATCTAGTAAGTGTGCTGTTCTTTTTCATCACTAGGTGGGGTAATATCATACATCGGATCGTGTGGGGGCTCTCCCAACCGCACCAGCCCCGTGTCCATGTACAGTGAGAACTCCAACAGCAGCCTGCAGTCCTTTACGCAACCCTGCTTTGGTTCTTCATTCCCACCATCCCCCAACGGATCCCATGATTCCTCTCGCATGTACACCAGCAGCAGTAGCAGCAGCAGCTCGAGTTCTGGATCAGGAGAGGAGGGAAACTCATCATGCTCTAGTGGATCCCCAAGAGGCCGTGATGATGGTGGAAGTGCACGCAATTCACCCAACAAATCAGTTGCCACCCTTACTAGTAAGTGATACTTTACCTGATTAATGTAGAGTATGGCATCCAGGAGAACGATTATTATAACATCTAACTTTCCATCCAGAGCTGAATGGAATGGTGTTGCTGTGCAAAGTGTGTGGCGATGTGGCTTCCGGTTTTCACTATGGTGTCCATGCCTGTGAGGGCTGCAAGGTAAGAAAATAGCATCTGTTTGCATTTGCAAGAGTTTAATAAACATTTTACTTTTTAATTAAAGCTTTTAAATAAAATTTACATTTACGTTATCTGCATTGTCCACAGGGTTTCTTTCGACGCAGCATCCAGCAGAACATCCAGTACAAAAAGTGCCTGAAGAATGAAACTTGTACCATTATGAGGATCAACCGGAACCGGTGCCAGCAGTGCCGTTTCAAAAAGTGTCTGTCTGTGGGAATGTCCCGAGATGGTGAGTATCTGTACAATCAAGCCTTGAGAAATACAGAGAAACAATAACAGAAGAATTTAGGGATGTACTGATATTAAAATTCTGACTTAATAAATTTATTAAATTATTAGTGTTCTTAAAAGATAATGGCCAAAGTAATGTTAAAAGGAGGGAAGTGAGCATATCCAATTTTAGCGGATCCCGATAAATGAAAAAATCTAAAACATCACCTAATATCAGACATAGTACCAATATTTCCGACATTCCTCAAAAAGTTTCTAAACAGAACATTGGCATACAACATAAATATGATACATCTCTGACATTTTCCGTACTCTCTCAACCCCCAGCTGTTCGTTTCGGCCGTATCCCAAAACGCGAGAAGCAGCGTATGCTGGCCGAGATGCAAAACGCCATGAACAACATGGTGAACAACCAGCTTCAGAATGAATTCCAGCTGGCGAGCATCACATCAAACACCCCCTGCTCTTCTTCTTCGTCCCCATCTACCGCCGCCTCTTCATCTCCTTGCCCAGGCCTTACAGTGGGGCCGCAACCCCAGCCTCCCGCAGTGCCTGTAGCACCATCCCCATCCCCCCCGGCCCCAACATCCCCATCGGTGCAACCGGCTCAGAGCCCCCCACCTCTTACATCTTCCCCAACACCGTGCTCCAGCCCGGGAGTAGACAAAACCATTGCCGCCATAACCCGGGCACACCGCGAGACCTTCGTCTACGCCCATGATAAGTTAGGTCCAGCGCTGCTGCCACACAACGGCGAGCTGGACAACCGAAGCATTAACCGCTGCATGGCTGGATACCACCTCAATGGCAACAACACCATCTTCCACCATGATAATAATGTCGCTCATCATTGTAACAACTTTGAGGTGCCAGCAGAAAATGGCCTCCATTTTCAAGCCTCCCAAGCACCTGGACAACATCAGCAGCATAACAACAATGACCAGCGATCTCCAAACGGTAACCTCTACGGCATCCACCACAGTCAGGAGTTAAACAGCAGCCAGGGTCAGAACTGTCCTTGGAAAAAACGCAAAGAGATTCTGCTGGTAAGACCTTTGGAATTCTAACGATGTATTATACTTAGCACCAAGGAAAGGAACTTTTTTTTTATTTGGAATTGATTTCTTTTTTCCAGGCTTGTCCAATGAACATGCATCCTTACTCAGACCCCAACAAAACACCCCAGGAAATTTGGGAAGACTTCTCTCTTAGCTTCACCCCAGCGGTACGAGAGGTGGTGGAGTTCGCCAAACACATACCAGGGTTTAGCACTCTATCCCAAAACGACCAGGTCACTTTGCTGAAGGCTGGGACATTTGAGGTAAGTCAATGGTATTTCAGATAAAACATCTGACTTTTGTCATATATAAAAGGCTTCAGTGTCAATTAGGTTTTACTAAGTATGTTTTATTTTTTAATCTCTCCTGCAGGTCCTCATGGTACGCTTCGCCTCTCTGTTTAATGTAAAAGAAAAAACTGTAACGTTCATCTCAGGCGCCACCTACAGATTGGAGGCCCTGAAAAGCATGGGGATGGGCGATTTGCTGGGAACCATGTTTGACTTCAGTGAAAAACTCAACGCATTAGAGCTCTCAGCAGAAGAACTGGGTCTCTTCACTGCAGTGGTGCTGGTTTCTGCAGGTAGGTTGCGTATTAGTGTTAAAGGGATAATTTACTCAAAAATGAAAATTGTCATTATTTACCCTACCTTATATTGTTTCAAACCCATAAGAATTCGCTTAATCTCCAAAACAAAAATGAAAATATTTTTAATTAAACCTGAGAAGTTGTTTCTATCCCTTCCATTGAAAGTCCAGGTAGAAAATCCAAAAAGGTCATAAAGTTGTTAAACTAATCCATAGGAATCAAGCTGTTTAATCCAAGTGTTGAGAAGAGATATCTTAAGTGGATCTTAATCTCGCTGATCTTAATTTGTGTTTCGAAAATCATCCAAAGCCTTATAGGTTTGAAACCATGTGAAGATGGGTAAATTATGACAATTTTCATTTTTGGGTTCATTCAAAAATCAGAAATCATGTCATTCCAAACATCCAAGACTTACTTTCTTCTGTGGAAAACAAAAAGTATATTTAGAAAAATTGTTTATACAATTAAAGTCAATGGTGCCCAAAACAACACATATAAACATATAAAAAAATATCTTCCACAGAAGAAATGTTTAAATGATGTTTGGGTCAACCCTCCCTTTAATGGTTTGACACTACATATGTATCATATAGTAATTAGCTTGATCCACTACTTAATTTGGTCTCATCATTTGTTTCTGTTGTACAGACCGTTCTGGAATTGAAAATGTGAATTCTGTGGAGATGCTTCAGGAAAGTCTAATCCGGGCTCTCCGAACCCTCGTCAGCAAGAGCGCCCCTTGCGACGCCTCCCGATTCACCAAGCTGCTCCTCAAACTTCCTGACCTGCGCACGCTTAATAACATGCACTCAGAAAAACTGCTCTCTTTCCGCATTGATGCCTGAGGTAGCAAACCACTGCCATGAGAAGCCAGTTAAAGTGGGTCACCACTGAAAGACAAAAAAAGGGTACGAACATTAGAACCCTTTCCAAGAGAACCAACCAGAAAACAAACTAATGCCTTTGGCACTTAAAAGCACTTGACACATTTGAAGGGATGCTTTGGTGCCTAATGGTCGGTCAGTAGCCTTTATGGCTAGCTAACCATATAGGGCAATTAAAAGGGTCTTTGAAACACATTTCATTGCTTACTTGAAATGGGTGGTAATAATGAAGCAGACAAAAACACTCACAAATTGGACTGCATCTACATAGGGAACAAGTGCAAAAAAACTCTTGCAAGGAGTCACAGCCAGGCCAGAAGGATCTCCAGGCCACTTCCAGAGAGGAGACGAGCGCAGCAGAACATCAAGCGTCTCCTCATACCCAGGCCTGGGTTCCAGCTACACCCACGCTCAGAGATTAAATGATCATTTTAGCTATGATGCAAATGACAAGATATATGTGGTATGAACCTTCATGCATATTCACCTCCCTGTGACTTTGTAAAATATTTGTAAATATGATATACATACTTTAAATGTTTTAAAATGTATAATATATTTTTTGTAAAGTTCACATGCTCAACGCAAATGATATATAAATATACGAGCACAGATATACAAGTAGAGTGAATGCATATTATAGAACAACATTCAGAAATGTATTTCAGGTGTCTTCTACTTCATAAAGCCATTTTATGAAACAAGAGTACAGTGTGTTGTCTTTAACTTGTCAAAAAAGTCTGTTTATCAGTGTACTTAATTTTATATATATATATATTTATATATATAAGTTCCTTTACAGTGTCAACAGGGTAATAAGCAAAATATATAATTTCTGTTCTCAATACTAAAGTTAAGGCTGTGTCCTCTAGTGGGAGCTGAAATGAAGCCAGTTCTTTTCTATAAGCGCTGCCACTGAATAAGACTGGAGAGTCCTCTGAAAATAGGTAATTAAATCAGTACAATACTCTTCAAACGTTTGGGGTCAGTACGATGTTTAAGTATAAATTAATACTTTTATTCAGCAAGGACACATTAAATTGATCAAAAGTGACCGTAAAGTCATTTATAATGTTACTTATAAAGTCTCTTATGCTCATTAAGGCTGCATTTATTTCATAATACAGAAAAAAAATTATATTGTGAAATATTACAACAATTTAAAATTATGGCTTTCTATTTTAATATACTTTAAAATATAATTTATTTCTGTGATCAAAGCTGAATTTTCAGCATCATTACTCTGGTCTCCAGTGACACATGTTCCTTCAGAAATCATTCTGATATGATGATTTGATACTTATTATCAATGTTGGAAACAGTTGCGCTGCTTAATATTTTTTGGGAACCTGCTGTGATACTTTTTTTCAGGATTCATTGATGAATAAAAGGTTAAAAAGAACAGCATTTATTCAAAATATGTATCTTTTCTAACAATATAAATCTTATCAATTTAACACATCCATACTGAAAAAAATAATTTTCAAAAAAAAAAAAAAAAAAAAAATTGACCTCAAACTTTTGAACGGTAGTGTATATTGTTACAAAATATTTCTATTTTAAATAAATGCTGATTTTTTAAAACTTTTTATTCATCAAAGAATCATCACACAAGAATCAAAAAAGTATCACAGGTTATAAAACAATATTAAGCAACACAACTGTTTCCAACATTGATCATAAATCATATTAGAATGATTTCTGAAGGATCATGTGACACTGAAGACTGGACTAATGATGCTGACAATTCAGCTTTCCATCACAGAAATACATTTTTATTTAAAGTATATTGAAATAGAAAACCATAATTTTAAATTGTAATAATATTTCACAATATTATTGTTGTTTCTGCATTTATTATGTAATAAATGCAGGCTTGATGAGCATAAGACACTTCAAAAACATTAAAAATAGTAATGTTTCCAAACTTTTGACTGGTGGTGTAAATGCTGTTCTTTTGAACTACCCATTCATCAAAGAATGCTGAAAAAAAGGTATCACGGTTTCCACAAAAATATTAATCAGCACAACTGTTTTCAACAATGATAATACTAATAGTTTCTTGAACACCAAATGATACTGAAGACTGGAGAAATGATGCTGAAAATTCAGCTTTGCCATCACATGAATAAATTAAATTAAAATAGATACCAGCTATTTTAATAATATTTCACAATATTACAGTTTTACTTTATTTTTTTTATTAAATTAATTCATCCTTAATGAGCTCATTAAGCTCACTTCTATAAAAAAAAAAAAAAAAGACTACGACGTTCGAACGGCAAATATATAAATAGAGAAACATTGGAAATATTAAATCCTGGAAATGTATAAAAATTAATGGGCCATTTAATAATACTGCAACCCTAAGAAACAAATTAACTCAAAATACCTAAAGCATCTAAAAGTTCTTGCAAATGGTTATTACTATATTAGTAAATATTATTCAAATATTTAATAATAGTAAATAAACAAGCAGAAAATATTAAGCAAATTGGGAAAAAATTAAAACAGAACAGGATAAGAATACAATGCTTACATCATTCATTAATTATAAAATCAACTAAGTACACTAATTTGAATTCATTTTAACAAATATTTTTTACATATGAAAAAGTGATTTGGAAAGAATGGGGTTAAAGTATGTTTCAATTAGCTATGCAAACAAATACTATATATTGCATAGGACCATATATATATATATATATAGCCAAGGTGATTACGAAGAACTCGGGAAAGTAAGACAGGTCTTAGCAAATAATGACTTTTGACCATTAGACACGGAATCTGATCTACAAAGACAATTGTCAAAGCACAACAGATACCATGCCCCCTCTCATTACAGACACTAGAATGAGCAGAGAATATGTGGAGTGATCTCCACACACATGGACCCAGAACTGGGTCATTGTGCCCTCATAATCGGTTTCACAGCTCCCTATTGGCCAAATCCAAAACAAACCTCACATCTTATTTGGCCAATGAGAGCAGCTCCTGTTGAGCAGCGCCAGAGGGCGGATAACTAGTACAGAAAGTGGAGTCATGCTCCAAGGGCCAAGTAGAGTATATCAGAATAACCCTGGGAAGAAAAAAATGATTGTGAATTTGATCTCTTGTTTCATAACAAGCTCAGGGGAGGACAGAAGCCAACGTGATGGGAGATTTTCGTGTCTGAGGTGGAAATGTACGGCACTTAAAAAGTGAAACTGTTGTGTAGTTAAAAAAAAAAAAAGGATTAAATATCCAGGCAACAGAAGAACAAACTCCAGTCTAAATTGTTACCTAACCTGTTATGTCAGACAACAGTGGATGGAATGTGCATGTGGTGCTACTTACAGAAAGTGCTGCCCTCTAGTGTTCAAAAACAAGTAGAAGTGTAAAAGTAAAAGAGTGAAGTGAAAACTAGATGCCATGTAATACATTTTAGATTTATTTTATTTACAGAAACTTGACATTTAAACAAACTATACTGCTGCGAGTCATGTGACCTCCTGTAATTACAGACTGAACAATGCAGAGCTCTTTTCTACTTGAAAACATGTAATGAGGCAAAACATTTAAATGCTGATTTGCCAAATCCTTTGATATGTGTGAAGAGCAATGCAAATAATAATTATAATGTATAATAATAACAGTCTGGGTTGGTTAGATAAAGACTGAAAGCACTGACTCACAATACACACACAGACACAATACAAACATTCATTTATATATCAATAATACAACTAGAACTGTACAATGCAGGTGGTGTACATGTAATGTAATAGACTCTGACTCAGTACATGACGTACGTGATGGAGATATTCCTTTCTGACTCTGGAGTAAATTGTGTGCCATCAGATGTTCGGATTGGAGGAGAGAAACTCAAGCCACTCTGTCAGGACAGGATGCTGCTCTGGGGGCTGAAAACAGTCACTTATGAATGAACAAACTGAACTGAGAAATGACATGTTACATGTTGATCTGAGCTGGTAACATCTTGACCTCTTATATCGGGGGATTTACCATTTACTTGTCTTGTGGGAAATGCTGGGTCACCATGCTTGGTGCAATTCATACAATAACTTGAATGCATCTCTTCTATGATGAGCAAATGAAATATCAATTTATATATATACTGTAAAAAAAAAAACAATGATAACATTCTACAACATTAATGAAATTCATAAAAACATTAAATTGATTGGAGTAATTTTATACTTATTTAGTTAGGAAATGATTGGTTAGTTCAGGTTGTAAAATGCCATGTGGTACGACTCCCCAAAAGTCTAATGATATCTATGAATGATATTTAACCCTTGTATGATATTCATTTGGGATGTACACAGAATCTGTTGACCCCAGAATATAAAATGTGATTTTGTAACAAAATGTTGTTGTTTTTTTTTATGTCATTTTACTTAATTTATTAATGTTTTTACTATACATTTGTGCCGTTTTACTCTACATTTATGGCATGCTTTAAATTTATATAAATTAATAATTTTTATTTTTTTTAAAAAATAGGTTTGTGTTGTTTTTTTCAAAATAAGCATTTATGTAAAATTCACTTTAAAGAAGACCCACATTTCTAACTTTCATTCATGGAGACTACATAGACAATTTGCCATGGTTTAGTGTTAAGATTTTTGCCATCTGTTGGACAACATAGTTTTAAAAATAAAAAATTATAACTTTAAACAGTAGATGGCTGCAGTACTCCACTATTTCCTATTGCTATTTGACTAATTGAAAGACATCTTTTCATAAGTTTTTCCAGTTGGATTTATATCTATAGATTATGAAATCATAATTATTACAATAAAAATAACTTTTTTGTCTAAGTTTAGCGTTTTTTTTGTACTGAAGTTTGTGCCAAATTGTATTGTATCATCCTTTAATCTCTCTTTCTCTCTCTCTCAGAGCGGGAGTGCATTGTTCTCCATTTTGGCGTCACCATGTCATTTTTGTGGTAATTGTGCATTTTGGCTGATTTTATTTGACAAATTATAACAGAGCAATATTTGTAGTCTCACTAATTTATTCCTGTGTGTGTGGGTGTGTGTCTGTAAGATCATTTTGCATTATGGATGTTTTAAAGTTTTTTTAAAGTGTTTTAAAGGAAAATATGTAATTATATTTTATTTTGATGGTTACATGGTGGTCATTAAACAGAAAAACACAATGGTTTTTCAAAACCATACCAAGCCAACATGAACAACACAGTACAATTCTAAGAACTTGGCACAAAATTTATGAAGTTTGAATATGGCGGAAACAGAAGATCAACTATGCAGCAAAAAGCAATGACATGGATATTTGCATATCTTGATGCTTTGCATCACAATTATAAAAAAAGGACACCTTTTCACTCTTCCTTACCTGTAGATTGGTGATATCAAACAGATTGCCGTCTTTTCTCACAGACAGAAGAGTAGCTCGGCCATGTGATGGGTAACCCTCCTCAACCCTTAGGTGACATACGGTGGTCGCAGTCTTGAGAAAGATCAGAAGCTTTTCAGCAGGACACCAATCAATTGCAAACCTGATGAAACATGAAAAATTGTAAATGAGATACAGGGAGTAAAATTATTCATTGTGTAAGACAAGTTTCCCTTTTTTTGCTGTAAAGTAGTAATGCTGAGTTCCAGTGTTGTTAACTTAAATTAAAACATTCGTCAGCAACTGAGATCCAATAAAACCATAAAAGGAGGGGAAATTCTTGCTGGTTACTTTAATGATATATTATATTTATGCATTTGGCAGACGCTTTTATCCAAAGCGACTTACATTGCATTATACTATACATTTGTATCTGAGTCTGTGCAATCCCTAGGATCGAACCCATGACCTTGGCATTGCTAGTGCCATGCTCTAACCACTGAGCTACAGGAAAGGGCCATCGTAATAATAAATCTGAGCAAAGGTCACGTTAACTGAATGTTTTCCATCATTGACAATGTTTTTTAAATGTGACAGAACAAACTGAAGGCCGTCCATCATTTTGACTGAGGGAGATCTGTTGTAACTTGTAACTGTAATTCCCACCCCTGTCCAGTTGGTGGCAAGTGCGCTCCAGTGTGACAGCAGAGCGTGGGTTCAGTCTCCAGAACAAAATTAAAACCGCCACTAGGCAAGTCTGTTCAAGGCAAAGACAACTGCCTCTGTATCAGTCTTCCTTGATGCATTTGATAACGCACAGGAGAGCACACAGTTTAGGTCGATGGGGACCAGGAGGATCAAATAGTGCCTGTTTGTCAGTACTGGGACATTTTGAGCTAACTTCTCAAAACATGCTGAATGAAGAATAGACTATGCAGCTGTCACAACATTTCACAAGTTACAGAAAAAAGATTTTCATTTTGAGGATGAGTTCTGTGACTTCACTGGGGTTTTTTGAACCATTTTCTTTATCAGCATCTAATATCAACAGACCTTTACAAAATAATAGAAATAAGTTTTAAAGAAACACTTCTACAAAGAATGTATGATTATACTTTATGAAAATGTACCTGGAGTGAAGAGCCTGAATCTCAGACAGCATCTCTCCTTGACTTATGTACCTCTCCATCACCTCTACAAGGGCAGCACTCACTTGCCTAAGTGGACCGTTCACCGCCTCCTCTACCAGGCCAGCGGTTCCCTGAAACACCTACAGACAGGAAAGAGATACATTCACAATAATGTAATGAAACGAAATGAAAACCAGATAAAACTTAAAAGAAATGTAGTTCTAGAGGAATATTAACTCTTTGCACTTTGTAATTTTTTATTTTATTTTATCTTTGTTCTGATCTTTTTTTTTTTTCAGTAATTAAATAAAGAAAAAAAAGCCCTAAATTGTTTTAGCATTTCCACACTCTTTAAGTTTTAGAAGTGCACATAGTAAAGAAAGCAAGAAAGAAAGAAAAATAAAAGAGCACTACAATAAAGCATTACAAAGTATAGTATAATTATAACAATGTGAGTGAATTTGAATTTAAACTTATACACACACACACACACACACACATATATACATATATGTGTGTGTAATTATATAATTATATATATATATATATATATATATATATATATATATATATATATATATATATATATATATATATATATATATATATATATATATATATATATATATAAGATGCTATATTAACTAGAACAAGACTGCAAAAAACATTATGTTCAGTTGCAGCACTACGTATGGGAGCATGTACATGTTTTATTATAAGAAGCATGCTCCTTTCTTGAAATCATCACTCACTTCACATTATCACAGCTCTCAGCATCACTTTAGGGAAATATTATGCTGAGACACAGTACCTGAAGATGAAATTCGTCACTGGTTGTCATGGTGATGGAGACACGCAGCGGTTCTAATGATTTTTCGGCTGCACGAGGCAAGAGCTCAAGGCACAGCTCAGAGGGACTGACTGAGAGCAGCCTATACTGCATATTTCTGTGAGTTGCTGTGACCAAGGTTTGCAGGCTGAGAGACAAAGAACAAGCAGTGTTTTAGGGAAACAAAAATCTTTAGTGTAATCAGTCACAGCAATCTAACAATCTTTAGAATCTTTGATGAATTCTGAATTTAAAAAGAACATTTATTTGAAATAGAAAACTTTCCTAACAGTATACAGTAAATGTCTTTGTCCTTTTAGAACAATTTAATGCATCTTTGCTGAATAACGGTAAATATTAATTTCTTTAAAAACCAAAACAAAAAAAAAATCTTACTGACCCCAAACTTTTCCTATATACAGACTCACCTTTCTCTTAATAGTGTCCAGTCACTAATTCGAGCCTGCTGTTTTTCAATCTCATCCTTAAGCTTAGACAGATGCAAATCACACACATTCAAGGCGTTCTGGGCTGCCTGCAGGGAATCTTCTAACTGAAAGTTGATTTGTTTCTGTTTGTGAGAGAAAGGAATGAGAATTTAAACAATTTGATTCAACCTGTTTGTCCCACAGAAAAGTTAAAATTACTGGAAGTCTAAAAAAAACAGGAAGTTTAAAGTGAGTGGAAGTCTTACCTCAGCTCTCTGATTTTGTTTAGCTGTGATTCTCTCCTTTTCTTTGCACTCCTCCTTCTGAATAAGAAAAAGATTTCATGTACAATTCAACTGTATGAAAATGCAAGTATGAAACTCCATATGTTTAGCTGCATAAAACTGCATCATAAAAGTGCTCTCATTTTATCATTGTTGGAGTTTATTAAGGGCAGCACAATAAATCAGATTAATGCATAACATAAATCAGATTAGTTTGATAAAGTAGATAAAAAGCCATTTTTCTTCATGTATTGAAAAAATAAAGAGACAAAGAGAAAAAAGAAAAGTCTGGCTACCTTTATCTGCAGAGTGGACAGTAGAGTCTCCAGTTTCTGCCGTTTACCCTGAAGCTCTTCCATGCGTACCTGGACAGCATTGATCAGCCCTTCCACCTCCTGAACTCTCTCCTGATATTCTGCTTTTAAAGCCTTCCATGCACAACGAGCTTCATTACCTGTGCACCCAAATTAATGGATTAGTTCAGAATTAAAATTTGCTGATAATTTACTCACCCCATGTCATCTGAAGGGTTGGATTCAGGAATCCACTGTCGCTTCAATATATATCTTTTAAGTGATTTATAATCAAGTTATTAATCAACATTTATCCTTCTAAATATTAAATTATTTGAATGACTTCTTCAACATATGTTAAAGCATTTATTTTCATCTTCAAACATTAGAGAACAATGATGAATATTGCCTGTACCTCTCAAAATGTACCCTAATTTCTGTACCCAGAAAAATACAACTTATCAGAATGTTTTGGGAATATATTTCCTATTATAGTTAAAGCCCGGCCAACTTCAGCCTTGAAGATGTGAATCCTTTGTATCTGTGTATGTGCACTAGTGTTCTGTGTGCAGGTCTGGTATTGGTACTAATGACAAATGGCATTCTGCTTGAGACCTGCAGACGCCTTGTAATGATGACATCCTGTACCTAAATCCAGGGTCCAAGCATCAGCATCATGATGGATAGAGATATTTCTTAGCCAATCAGAATTAACCTAAGTAGTAATGTAGTTAGTAGACTCTGTTAGAGTATAATTGCTGTGGAAACTGTGCTGTGAGACTTCTGATGACACTGCAAACTATTCTTCAGTCATTTTTTCTTTATTTTTTTAAACTCTGACTCTGGATGTTCATCATATTTGATCTTTGTGTCTTTAAATGTAAAATTTCCCTACAATTCCAAGAAACCTTAATTTCTTTTTTGACTGAAGAAAGAAAGACATGAAAAAATTCTTCAGTTAAAAAAGAAATTAAGGTTTTTGATGAAAACATTCCAGGATTATTCTCCATATAGTGGACTTCAGTGGGGTACAACGGGTTGAAGGTCAAAATTACAGTTTCAGTACGGCTTAAAGAAGGGCTCTACACTATCCCAGACGAGGAATAAGGGTCTTATCTAGCAAAACAGTTGGTCATTTTCTAAAAAAAAACAAAGATTTACATACTTTTAACCACAAATGCTCGTCTTGCACTGCTCTGCGATCCGCCACGCATTACGTAATTGCATGAGAAAGGTCACATGTGACATAGGCAGAAGTACTGCGGTAGGGTGAAAAACTCCTCATTTTCTCCTCCAACTTCAAAATTGTTCAATATTGTTGTTTTACCTTTTTACTGTAAAGGGCGTTTGGCTTAATCTTTGCACGTTCGCCGTGTAGAGACCGGATCTGTACTTTCACCTATGTCACGCGTGACCTTCCTAACGTGATTACGTCATGTGTGGTGGATCGCAGAGCAGTTCAAGATGAGCATTTGTGGTTAAAAAGTATATACATTTTTATTTATTTATTTATATAATCGTTTCCCTTATTCCTCGACTGAGACAGTGACGTGTAGAGCCCTTTGAAGCTCTAGTGAAGTCCACTATATGGAGAAAAATCCTGGAATGTTTTCCTCAAAAACCTTCATTTCTTTTCGACTGAAGAAAGAAAGACATGAACATCTTGGATGACATGGGGGTGAGTAAATTATCAGGAAAATGTAATTTGAAAGTGAACTAATCCTCTAAGGCAGTGGTTCCCAAATCTGTCCTGAAAGACCCCCAGCACTGCACATTTTGGATGTCTCTTATCTAACACACCTGACTCAAATCATCAGCTCATTAGTAGAGACTGCAAGACCTGAAGTGGGTGTGTCAGATAAGGGCGACATACAAAATGTGCAGTGCTGGGGGTCCTTCAGGAAAGATTTGGGAACAACTGCTTTAAGGCATTTCACTGTTTTGCAAACATAGCCACAATGAACAGTCATGTACAATTCACAATAATGTGTGTGTTACCTGGGTTTTGGGGACATGGCTCATTCAGCAGCTGATCCACTGACTCCAGACCTGCCAGCAGCTTGATCATGTCATCCACCACACACAGCTGCCTGAATATATGCTTCTGTTTCCGCCTGCAGTCCTACACAAACAAACAAATGCCTTAAAGTTAGCATGAAATGCAAGACGTGACAGTCTTTTCTTTCCTACTGTGATGCATGTGCAAGTGAAGCGGCTTTGAAGAAGAAGAGAAATTTAGGGAGGGACTTGATTTTGTCTATCTGGAATTGATTGGATGGTTGCGGTTTTGCTATTGGTCGATCTCATGTGAGTGACAGTCCCGCCCTCATGCCAGTAAACACTTAATCAGAGAAGAGATGTTGTTGCAAGAGGGAGAGGAATTTATTTTGATTGAAGATTACAGGTGCACATGAATTTAACAAAATAATGAGCATGGATAAATCATTTATAATAAATACCGCAATATTCCATAAAAAAAAACAAAAAAAAAAACTGTCTATACCGATTACATGTTGACTTTAAAACATCTATATTTTATTACATCATCCCATTTTGTTGTTTCATAGTAGTGAGTTTTTAAAAGGAAGATGTCATCATAAACTGCAGTTATACATAAAACTTTACCATCAGATAAGGAGCTATAATTTCTCCCTCTCCTGTTTCCTGCAGTTCGGTGGTGTTGCATGATTTCAAGAAGGAAGGGTCAGTCCTTTCCAGAAGTCTGAAAGCAGAGACAATTATTTAGTGTTTATTCATTCATATTTTCTGTCTTTAAAAAGTAAACTGTTAAAACAACAGTCTGAGCAAATTTAAGGGTTTTAGTATCTTTCGGTCATTTTGGTTAACCCTCTGATATGCATGAATTAGTAAATCACAAAGGAAACTTGACTCTAACGTTACTTACTTTAAAACAAAATGAAAACAATCCCTGTATATACATAATCTATCAACTGAAGAGGACATGCATTTAGGGTTGTCACACTCACGTGCATGTCTATTGTTTTACATAACGAAGGAAATTATTTAACTCAAACGACCTTGTAAAATTTCCCAAGTGTATTTCAAATAATGACATAGCCATGTTGAATTTACGCGGTCACAAACATAATGATAAGAGTTGCACAGTTATGAGAACGGGTGGTTTGGATGTATAACCAAACCCTGAATGGTTAAAATTGAAGTAACGTTATATATATATATATATATATGCGTCAGAGGGTAGTAGACATCGTTTAACAAAAATAACTGAAAACCACAATTAAAATGGAGACTTTGTAAAGGGAGACACATTTCAGGGCTTTGTACTTTCACCACACGTACTTTAAAAGTATAAAACACTATAACAAAGTTCTAATAAATGTTGTTGTCCTTATAGTTTGTTAGATAATACTCACGCTTCGACTCTCTCCGTCGCCATTTGTGTTTTGAAACTTACCCGCCTAACGCTGATTGGTCAAAACTGTGATGCCTGCGTCACAAACGTTAACCAATCATGTGTCTATGATGAAACCTTTAGACATTTTTTTAGACATACTTAAATATAACTTGAATTTACAGCCAAATAACAATACATTAGCGTATTTAAAATATAGGCTATTTATAGCATTAAATTATTTTTTATTATTATTTGTACAGTATGTTACATAATCTAATTCATAATTTTAATTATCAATAACAACAAAAAACGTTTCGTCGGTTGAGTTACGTCTTTTACATCCATTTATTTACTTAAAGACTTTTAAAGGAATAACCTTCAATTTTAATGTGTATATATTATGTTCATCAAAAGCATTGTCATTTAGTATAAATAAAGTTACACAGTTCTATTTCAGTTGCTAATTGTGACTTTAACTAAATAAAACTTAACAACTATAATGCTGTGCAAAAATATAGCCTATGTATTAAGTTTTTAAATATTTATAATTAATTCTACTCCACAATTAA
This sequence comes from Chanodichthys erythropterus, assembly GCF_024489055.1. NCBI lineage: Eukaryota > Metazoa > Chordata > Actinopteri > Cypriniformes > Xenocyprididae > Chanodichthys > Chanodichthys erythropterus. The sequence continues at coordinate 27,840,641 of NC_090223.1, read as the reverse complement.
ACTGGGGGAGAACAAATGTTTGTTCATTCCTGGATCAAGGCTCAAGTCTTCATTGCAAGTAATTGCAAATCTTTCAGAAGTTATTATTATTATTATTATTATGAAGAATATTAGCCTATAGAAGTTTTCTAATGTCAACACATTCTAATTTTTCAGGTTAATATGGGAGACCATGGCTAGTTGTCAGGCAATAGTGGGAAACTAGGATTTTCAGCAACATTTATACAGTAAAAGAATTATTTTTAAAAAACAAACAAAAAAGCCTTGTACTTCAAGTTAGTTATTAAAAATGCAATCAATTTAACAAATATTTTTAAAATGTCACAATTCTCCCTGATTTCTAAAAAAAATACCCTTATTCACCCTTCAGTATAAACCTGTCTTCAGTCTATATTAAGCTAAAATATTTACTCAACTATGAAAAATATATACATATATGACTGTTCGGATGACAGAATTCAGTCAAATTTTCCTGAAACCAATATACAAAATCACTGAGAAAATTTGTGCAATTGGACCTTTGACTCTTTCAGAGATACAGATTAATTACAACAAATCCAGGTGTAAAAAATGACCCATGTTTTGAAAATATTTTTGATAAGCATTTGTTATATGTCAATGTTATACCTCAACCTTAACATTAAAGGATTAGTTCACTTTCAAATAAAAATTTCCTGATAAATCTGTCATTTTCCAAAAAATTTAAAGGTATATGCTTTATATAAACAAATGATGACTTTCCAAGTGGTTACGCCAAAACCACACTTTGTGTATTCTTCAAGAAGCTTACGCTGTATGTCCTACGCCTTCCCTATTCTACTTACGGAACAAACGCGGCACCAGTTCCATTTTTTCCATTGCTTTTTATAAAGCATATAAATTTGATTGTTTCACTAGATAAGACCCTTATTCCTCGTCTGGTATCGTTTAAAGCCCTTTGAAGCTTCACTGAAACTGTAATTTTGACCTTCAATCATTTGGGCTCCATTGAAGTCCACTATAAGGAGAATAATCCTGGAATGTTTTCATCAAAAACCTTTGTTTCTTTTCAACTGAAGAAAGACAGACATGAACATCTTGGATGACATGAGGGTGAGTAAATTATCAGGAACATTTTATTTGAAAGTGAACTAATCCTTTAACATAAAATAGATATTGTACGATTTGTATTGTGTTCTTCTGTATTTAAGTACTGTAACTTAAATGTTTAATGGACAAAACTGACTTTCAGTCCATTCAGCTTTAACATATCTAACAGTATGTGTTTTATAATATATGACAGATGAAGCTAGATGTGCCCAAGCGAACACAAACACACACAAATACAGTCCAGACACAAGAGGACACCGGTTTACTCATCTTTTATTGTCACATTCATATCTATGCTCTGTATTCTTTACAAGGAGTTCAAAACAATTGTGGATGAGAATAAAAAAAAAAAAAAAAAAAAATCAGGCAGGCAGAGGCTGAAAGTCCCGATAATGTCTGTGGCACCTGCTGTAAGAAGGGTGAAGGAATAAAGGTAGTCTGATAAAGGTCTCCTTCCTCCTGTCTCATCCTCCTAAAATGTGCCCTATTCAATTCAACAGACCTTCACTCTCCTGTTGCATCATTACAGGTGAAATGAAACACAAAAAAAATGAAAACGATTTCAACATCATGCTGCTCTGTGTGGCCTGAAAAGATACTATTATGTTGCGGTTCACAGAGAAAGAGAGCGGATTCTATTGCAAACATAAGAAATACAATCCTATGTCAATTTTTAAAAAGCCATCAGAAATATAAATCAAATAGAAAGATGAAGAATTTGTAAGTTAAAAAATAAAGTCAGTTTAATAATAATGAAACAAAAAATAGACTGGATAGTGAAATTGACATTTTTTTATGTTACTTCCCCTCCCACCACGTCTATTCCATTTCCAAATTCATCCTGAACAATTTCAAAAACATCTGAAGAAAAATCATCTTTGGAAGTAAAAGACTCCTATCGACTACAATATGGAGATGCTGCTACCCAGTTGCTCAAATCATTTATTATTATTATGATTATTATTATTGATTTATTAAGCTTAACATTTTTTTGTGTCCTTTTTTTTTTTTTTTTTTTTAGATTTATGACATGTCCTATCCATTTGTCTTTATTCTAAGAGGTAGATCAACAAAAAAAAAAGAAGAAAAAAAAACATGGTTACAGGTGTCATGCCTTTCGATTCAGGCCGTGAAGTCATAAAATGGGACTACAGGTGGAGGACAGAATGTTAGTAGAAGCTCCGGGCAGAATGTGCCATTTTATTGCCGATTTAAATCTAGTTTCAGCAAAAAAAAAAAAAGAAAGAAAGTGAAGCTGTTTTGTGAAGGGCTTCTAAACAGGAAGGGTTGTACTCGGGGTCAAGGCTGCATGGCATGGAGGTAGTGTGGTGCCATCGAGGTGGGAAAGGACACAGAGAAGATAGCGCAACAGGCACAATTGTGTGTTCCGTCTACACAGCTAATATCAGTCACTCTACTAATGCTGGCCTATTAACATTTGTGCCATGATGTGGGGAGAATCCTAGCTGAGCTTAATTGTGCACTAACCGAATTTCACAGGTCCCTCCTCTCTCCCGTGCTAACCATCACACCGCACATCCGTTTTTTTCTGTCCTGCCACCTCACCCTCGAAAGAGTCCCAACTCTAAGCTGGAGTAGTATTCTATCCAAACCTCTACAGAAATGAAAAGCTAAAAATAAATTAAAACTCAAAAGTAAAATGTAACATGCACTTTCGCTCTCGTCTGCTTGATAAAAACAATCTTATGGCTAAGTCTTGAGGTAGCGTTCCTAGTTATGTGAGGTTTGAGTCGTCATTTGTAGCACCCAAATGTTTTCCTAAAGGAGAGGCCAGAAACTAGCACGGTGAGATACAACAGTGGCATGCAACGTCGATATGATAATCACACCCAACCAAGCTGCACTTCAACCTGTGGTCTACGTGTAAATCTATGCACTGCAATGCAACTTTTCCCAGTGGACACTTAACAGTCCGTGTGACAAACGACAGCCATTCGTTTGACTCGTCACAGATTTGCATAAGTAAACAACATACTATCTTTTTTCGAAGCTCAAGTATGCTAGCGAAACGGTTCGACTGCTTTTGTTCAAGCCCTAGCCACTAACAACGTGTGGAGGACATCGAAATGAAAATGAGAGAAGACAACAACATTTCCAAGTGCCAAACAGGAAGTCGACTTGCGGTACTCAGGGAACCGTATATATGTATATGTATATATATATATATATATACATACATACACATATATATACATACATACACATATATATATATATATATATATATATATAGCACTGCATCCATTCCTAATTCTTAATTAGTTCCTTTTTTTCTGGAGCACAACAACAGAACACAAAGAGAACCCCAGTTTGGCACAGGTATTACATGAAGAGTGAATCATTTGTTAGTATTTCAAATGAACTAGTAGCAGTGTAAGAGGTGTCTGTGCATAAAGAACTCTGATCGAGGAGAAACCTTGCTATAATCCAAACTAAACAAATGGAGAAAATTTGAGGGAAAAAAAATTAAATAAAAAAATAAACGATTGAGGAAAAATAAATTGCAAAGAAACTCAACATCCAACGACTGAACTGAACAGAGAAAACGGTCACAAACGAGGCCAGCGTGAGAGAGGGCGTTCTATTCCAGAACTGAAATGACGTTGCTCGCTAATGACTCTTTTGAATCGATACTAACGCAAAACAAAAACGAGCGGATGAAGGTAGCGAGTGGTGTAAAGTGATGAAAGGTAAGTACACGGGTTGAAAGGAAGGGGGCAAATGTGACATCTAAAAGCTTTACAAAATGTCCACCTGTCCATTGAAACGGTCCAGGGCATCTCCCTCTCATCGCTTATACCTTTCACCCAAATAATAAAAAATATAAAATAATAAAAATGCAATTACAATAACATATCTACTATTTCATTTTTTTTTCTTTTGTTTTTTGTTTTTTTGTCAACTATGTTAGTTCTTGGAGATCTGTTGTTATGTTAATAATTCTCGCTCACATATTTTCTTTTCTTTTTTTTTTTTTTTTTTTTGTCTTTTATTGATGAAACAGTTCTCAACCAGATGTCATGTCCAAATAAAGCTTGCTGTCAGAAATAAAAACAAAAAAGGTAAAAGCAAAAGGGCTGCTGCAGTCTGAACAAACAGAGCAGAAGTGTGTGAGTGTGTCTTGGTGTCTGACAGAAATCTATGGGCTGGAACGGGACAGACACTTCTTTCCCGCCTGGAGAGCAGTATGTATTGTGTCTCCATTGAGACGAGTCATTGACAAGTTCAATCCTCAAGCAGAAAACAGAAGACTGTCATCTAGTGTGAAAAAGGGAAGCTTTTGTAAAAAAACAAAAAAACAAACAAAATAAAAGACCTTGACCTGTTAAAGGATTAGTTCACTTTCAAATTAAAATTAGCTTACGCTTTAATCACCCTCAAGCCATCCTATAGGTGTATATGACTTTCTGATGAACACAATCAGAGAAATATTAATAAATATCCTGACGCATCCAAGCTTTATAATGGCAGTGAGCGAAACCAACGAGTATGAGCTGAAGAAAGTGCATCCGTCCATTTATAAACGTACTCCACACGGCTCTGGGGGGTTAATAAAAACCTTCTGAAGCGAAGCGTTTGTGCAAAAAATATCCATATTTAACAAGTTATGAAGTAAAATGTCTAGCTTGTACTTGTAGCTTATACTCGTTGGTTTCGCTCAATGCCATTATAAAGCCTGGATGCATCAGGATATTTATTAATATTTCTCTGATTGTGTTCATCAAAAAGAAGAAAGTCATATAGGATGTCTTGAGGGTAAATAAAGCTTGGGCTAATTTTCATTTGAAAGTGAACATGCTGGCAAACCCTTCGCAGATGTCTTAATGGAACCTGAAAAGGACGCGGTCTGGCAGTGTCCATCCATCTTTAACGGCTAAAAGTCTTTCCTTCCTTTATCCAATTAGTATTTTATTCTAAAAAAATACAAACAATTTTTTTTTTTTTTTTTTTTCCAGATTGTTCCATCGAACAAATTATTTACAGGTTTAAATTTGAGAGATGTGTATGCTTTCGTTTTACATATTTTTTTTTTTGGCTCCCGTTTTTCCAAAAGGTACCTTTTGTTCTCAGTCAGTTTAAAAAAATGAGTATGACCGAGGCCATAGAGTGTTTTCTATATTTCTGCCTTTTTAAAACACCCAAACCACTTCCCCAACAAAAAAAGATTTAACACTTAAACTCAATTAGAAAACACACTCACGCACACTTGCACAGGACAATGGAGAAGGACGAGACTCCATCCAAAAGAAAAAAAGAGAAAGATGTTAAATGCTTCACATTCGGTGTCTTAGGGCCGACGATGGTCGACATGCTTTTTTTTTTCGAGCAAGTCAAGCCCTTTCAAGTAAGCCAACCAATGATATCAAAGTGCAGAATGATCAAGATCACACCACAGGTGCAAAAATAAATGGCACAAGTTAGAAGAAAAGGCCATTTTTAGTTTTCTATAGTCAGCTTGTACAGCAAACATACGCATTTGCGTCAAAATGAGTTACCTGTGGTATGGCAACATTCATTATGCACCATTAAGAGATGGTAAGATCCGTCCTACGTCCCATTGGCCAATGATTTCAAGTGTGAATCTTTAAAGACCCCCAGGCGAAACAATTCATCACTTTCCTGGGAGTCCTTCTGAGCTCAGGTGAGGGGAAAAAAACCTCAATTACACTCTCACATACACGCATACCAAAAAAGAAAATAAAGGGAAAAAAATCTAAAATATTTCTTCCTTAAAAAAATAAAATATTCAAGACCATCAGCTTTTATATAAAACACCAGCAAGCAAAAAAAAAAAAAGTGGGGAAAAAAGAAAAAAAAAAGAAAAGAAGAACGAAATTAGGAATACTGAGGTAACAATACCCTGAGGTAGTATTTTTGTTTTTTTCTTAATTCATTTTATCTAATCTGTTCTAAGTTCAGTGAGAAAGGCCAGGACCCTGGCAACCTCATCGGCAAATGTCGAACAAAGTGGGCGAGAGAGAGCACAGAAACCATATTGCTATCACCTGTTCTTGACCTTTGACCTAAAGGCAGGTTTGTGGAGGCTGTACCTGTCAAATCAAACCTGGCATTCAGGACGACTGTCCTTACTTGATTCGGTCTCTGCATATTTTTTACAGCATTTCTATTCTCAGGAAAAACAGAACAATACGTCTGAAGACCAGGTTTACGGATGACGAAAATCACACATTCCTAAAAGAGAACACTTTTTTAAAAAATGCTCAAAGTCAGTTTTCTGAAATTACGGTACGCTCCATTTCATCGTCTGCCTGCTCCAATGCAATGAGGGGCCAGGTTAACTCACATATCATATATATATAATATATATAAAATATGCCGTTTAGGTGTGAGCGGCGCTGCAGCGATCATCGCCGGCGTGGTTTAGGGCAGAAATGTTGGCCTTCCGCACGTTAAAAAGCTGAGCCACTGCAATACAACTGCAAAGGTCACCTTTAGCCCACACGCTTACTGAACTCTCGCCGCACGCCCCGCCGGCCAAACGGCACGCGGCCTGAAAGGGAAGCCTCCGAATAACGGCGCAAGCAACCCTCTCAAACCAGGTGCGCGATTGCAGACGGTTAAACGTGCAGCATCTCAACTCAAAGTCATGAAGATTATATTTACAACCTCATTTTTTCATCTTTTTTTCATCTCGTCACCCCCACAGTTTAGCGTGGGGGACTTCAAGAGCAGTGTTAACAACTTTGGCCCCTCCCCTCATCTCTGATAGGTAGGGAGAAGTCACCTGATTGGTGACCACGCCCACTAATAAATTGCGACTGGTTCTCTGCTCTCTCGGTCTCCCATCTCTACCTCACTGCATTTCATTAATAATACCTCTGAATAAACATTTCTATACATATATCTCTATCTTTAAAAAAACACACAGTTAAAATTCGGAAGTGACTGCTGATGGCTGAGGGTCCTATGTAACTGAAATCCTTTAGGAATACACTTTTGCGGGACCATCATTATGCCCTATTCCTAAGAAGCGGCTATGAATAAAAGCTCTCACCAGAGGGTGCTCCGCTCTGACGGACCTCCTCGCCATCCTCAGTCACTCCACCTGGCCTGGCATCTGGTCTCTGTTTTCTAGTCATCTCTCTTCTTTAGAAAAATCACTCTTTTTTTTTTTTTTTTTCTTGTTCATTTTCACTAAACTTGTGTCTTCTTTCTCTCTCAGGCATTTTTTTTTTTTTTGTCTTTTGTTCTCTTTTTAATTCCCTCTCAGTTTGCTGCTCATTTCTCCCTGTCTACCGCTGGGTCTGTGTGTCACTCTCTCTCTCAGTCAGTCCACTCGTTTGTCCTCCCATTTGTCTGTCCGTCTGACTGGCTAGCGGCACCGGCCTCTCACTTCCTCCTGGGTTCTTGTGCCAGTCCCTGCGGCGGGGTCCCCAGCTCAGTCATGCCCTGTGGATTGGGCCCCTGCTGGACTCCCATACCTCCTTTCTGCTGCTGCTTGACTTGTGTCAAAATGTCCCTGATCTTCCTCTGTGCCAACTAGAGAGGAAACAAAGCATTTTAGCATTGTCTGCTGCATTCTTTACATATAAAAGTTTTTAGTTACGTTCAAGCCAAAAGAAATGTCATCCAAGCTCTTTGGGTGTCCACTCCTAACTAAGTGCAGTGCATTTATGCAGGGAATACAGAAAGATAAGCAACTCACCTGACTTGCGTAAAAATGGCCGATGATTTTGACGATGACCTGGTCGTGTTCATCAGGGGTTTGCTCTCGGGGAACCACTACTTCAGCAGCGGTGAGGTTCTGCAGCTCGTTCACCTAATGGGTAGTTTAAGCACAGGGGATCAATTAAATCAGTGGGATAAGTCTTGATCACCACATTCCATCATTTTTTTTTTATTATGTTCTCATATATGAATTTAACATGATATATTATATATACACACACACACACAGTGGCATGCAAAAGTTTGGGAACCCCTTGCAGAATCTGTGAAAATGTGAATAATTTTAATCAAAATAAGAGAGATCATACAAAACAAAATTATTTTTTATTTAGTACTGTCCTGAGTAAGATATTTTACAAAAAATATGTTTATATATAATCCACAGGACAATTTTTTTTTTATTGAATTTATTAAAATGACACCGTTCAAAAGTATGTGACCCACTGATTCTTAATACGGTGTGTGGTTATCTGGATGATCTACGTCTGTTTTTTTGTTGTTGTTGTTTTGTGATGGTTGTTCATGAGTCTCTTGTTTGTCCTGAGCAGTTAAACTGAGCTCTGTTCTTCAGAAAATTCCTCCAGGTCTTGCAGTTTCTTCAGTTTTAGCATTTTTGCATATTTGAACCCTTTACAGCAGTGACTGAATGATTTTGAGATCCATCTTTCACACTGAGGACAACTGAGGGACTCAAATACAACTATTAAAAAAAGGTTCAAACATTCAATGATGCTCCAGAAGGAATTTTTTTTATTTTATTTTTTTAAATTAAAACTCATTTACCAAGGATGCATTAAATTACTCAAAACTGAGGAGTAAATACATTTATAATGAAAAATTAAATTATTAAAATATTTTCATCAACTTTCTGTTCCATTCTTCAAAAATTACCCATTCTCAAATATACATTTTGGCTTAATGTAATGCGTTTTGTATCAAATTTATCATAATTTTCACAAAAACATTAAGCAAAAAAAATGTTTTTAACATTGGTAATAATAAGAAATGTTTCTTGAGCACCAAATCAGTGTATTAGAACGTATTAGAATGATTTCTGAAGGATCATGTGACACTGAATGATGCAGAAAGCAACATTTTTTTTTTTAATCGATAGTTTTTTAAATTAATGTCTTGATGTGTTTGTAGAGAAAAAGTTCACAGACCAAATAGTCTAAATTTGAAAAAAAGAAAAAAGAAAGAAAGAGGGTGGAAAAGAAAAGTCCACATAAAGTTCAATTTGCTACCACCTACTGATGAACCATTTAAGCATAAAAAGGAGATTCAAGCCGTTTATCATCATCATTTTTTTCATATTAAAACATTTTTTTTTTTTTTTTTTTTTTAAGAGATGCAACAGTATTACATTTCTCTGCCAATACCGGGAGCCAATTATTCAGAATAATATCTGCTGATATCGATAGTTTGATTGTCTTAAGGAAAAAAAAAGTTTTTTCCAACTACTGATGTAAACTATACAGGGAAACCTCTCATTTGGCACAATACTATAACATTAGAGGTTTAAATGTTAATATTTCGTGATAAAAAAGAATTTGAAAGCAAAGACTTTCTTATCATAAGCAACAAAGCTATTTACAATTTTTAGATGGGAGGCATGCAACAATGTTTGGTGTAGGGAAAAACCGTGGACTGGAAACCCTGGATTAAACTATGAGTGATTCATTGGGTCAAACATAGCCTGCTACATTGGTGCACCCCTAATATATATAAAATCATACACTTCAAGTGAAATTAGCCATAAAAACATAATAGATGACTAGAAAAGATACCTTTAAAGTACTACAGCTTGGTAAATAATTGCTGTACTATTAGCTGCTTCCAGTATTAGGGGAAAAAATATAATATAATAAGATTATTATTATTATTATTATTATTATTATATCTTTTGGATTGACAAAGTAATAATTATATATATAAAAATAAATTAAAGCCATAAAAATAATTATGGCTGATACACATACTGCCACCAATATATTTTGGCAGACCTTTTCTCTGTAATTATCTGTCTCCAACATTTCATATCATGAAGTAGCTTCCTCTAAGGAGGTGTTGTCATCGGACATCTATTAGCAATATGTTAATGATGCATGACTTACAGTTTTCCCGCCCTTTCCGATGACCCTTCCTGCTGCTGCAGCTGCTACTTTGATGTGCGTCTCCAACTTCACCTCCTCTTTGGGGCCAAAGAAGTTCTCTTCCTTCAGCTTACCGTATATTCTTCCTTGAGCCTAAAACGCATAGGGCTTGATAAATGACTTGTGTATCTACGGAGGGTCTTTCTGACAACCAATTCTTTTCAAATATTTTCTAAAATGACTTTGCAAACCATGCATTCATGCAAACCTTGAACTGAGCCTCAGGTGGCCCCGTCACTATGACCATTCGCATTTTCGAGTCTGGAGCCTCTGCAGGTGCGATCTAAAGGAAAAACGCATTTGGGATGTTTAAGGGATGTGTTGATTTCACTGAAAGACTCCAAGTAAAAACAATGATGATTCATTCAAAAACATTGCAAGAAAAAAAATTCATTTTTGGGTGAACAATCTCGTTCTCCTATTGAATTCAGCTCTGTTTTAACCAAGAAGAGGTACATCCAAAAAAAAAAAAAAAAAAAAAGTTTTTTTAGTATGAAGATGAAACTGCAAGTTTGTTACAACTGTCAAAATAAATGTTTATTTATTTTTCAGATTTTCTTTAAACAAAAATGTAATTGATGTAACCATTTAAACTAAATTGTTTCACCTTTTGTGTTCGGCTCCGTAATTAGACTGAAAGTGAACTGTGGCTTTACACATGAAATTATGTTGATTATTTTTTCATCTATTAATTAGATTTGTCTCAAATTACTTCTGTAAAACACATATAGCCTCTTTCCTACACTCTCATACATATTTTTCTTTCCCACTAGAGCTGCATTTCATTTATATGAAATGAAAAAACAAACAAAACAAATTAATGTCTTGATGTGTTTGTAGAGAAAAAGTTCACAGACCAAATAGTCTAAATTTGAAAAAAAGAAAAAAGAAAGAAAGAAAGAAAGAGGGTGGAAAAGAAAAGTCCACATAAAGTTCAATTTGCTACCACCTACTGATGAACCATTTAAGCATAAAAAGGAGATTCAAGCCGTTTATCATCATCATTTTTTTTCATATTAAAACATTTATGCAAGTAAAATAAATACATTTTATTTGAAAATGTTTCAGAGTAACATTGATTTTTTTGTACAAAAAAAAATATGTGGGTTTCATCAATTTAGACTATTGTTCATACTGGTAATTCTCATATTAGGTTCTAATACATTTCATCTAATGATTTATTCAAATAACATTTCACATAAAAATAGAATTAGAAATTTCTTACAAAATTTGAAATTTCAAAGAATCTCATTTTTTTAACTAATAAACAGGGGGTAAATTAAGTAATATCACAGTAAAAAAAAAAAAAAAAACAGTAGCATGCATTGTGCATTCACTCAATGAGAAGTTGCTGATTAGATACAATATGGCTTTAGTTGAAGTTATGTATTATAAGCTCACGTTGCACAGGGTCCAAACAGACCCTGAAATGCAAAAGGTGTATTTACAGTTTTTAAAGGGATGATTCTCATTTTTGAGTGAACTATCTCATGATTAAATCACCCTCAAGCCATCCCAGGTGTGTATGACTATCTTCTTTCAGATGAACACCATCAGAGATATATTTAAAAATATCCTTAGTCCTCTAAGTTTTATAAATGTTTATATTCCCTAAAGGTTACCTTAATAGACGCTCCAGCAAAACGGCTTAGCTGCTTGATATGCTGTCCCTTCTTGCCAATAAGGGCTCCCACAGCTTGGGCTGGGATGTACACATGGACAGTCTCCTGTTCAGAGGCCTGTAGGGAGATACAAAACAAATAACTTTCACACCACAACATATGGTGAACACCCCGAAAAAGATTTGTGTTAACAGACCATAATAAGATAAAGATGCTATAGAGGCATAAGTTTATGTGACACCGGTATCTATGATTTTTAAAAGTAATGAATAGTGAGAAAATTGGTCGTACCCCAATAGGGCCATAAGGAGGACCAGGCACAGAGTTTCCGAGGGCAGGAGGCGGCATGGCTGAGGATGGCGGGAAGAGACCAATGGCTCCCAGGTTTAGTCCAGGGATCAGGTGAGTCTGTTGCTGGATGAAATGGGAATGTTGATTCAGATTAGCCTTCACATTCATGTTTATTGGCCAATTAAGTTTTTCCACATTTTTCTCTCTTACACAAACTCACATTCATGGCAGCGATGTCATTGTCATATGCCTCCCGCACTTTCTTCATGATCTCCTGTTCTGCCAGGCAGCACGCTTCGATCGAGCCTTTCACTGTAATGGTCCTCTCTGGGTTATAAAGGGTCAGATCCTGCAGTCTGCAGTGAGAGACATTCAGAATAAAACTCTACCAATCGTGTTAAGGCGGCTCAGTATGAAATTAGGCCACTGGTGGGCTCCTTTAATTGTTTTGTGTCCTGTCATTGCTTACGGTGAAATTGTGATCTTGGTATCGGTGTCCTGTTCCACTTTCTTCAGGTTGCGTCCTTCTTTGCCAATCAAACGTCCAACAAAGTTGTTGTGAGCAAGAACCTTCAGAGGAACCTCGTCAGCACTACCGGAAATGAATAAAAATTGTTATTGGAAGATCTGAGAGCAGACATGAACTGACAATCCACAGAAATGTATGAAAATCGCAAGTTTGGGGTCTGTACGATTTTTAAAGGTTTTTGAAAGTCTCTTATGCTCACCACGGCTGCATGTATTTGATCAAAAATACAGTAAAAACAGTAATATTGTGAAATATTATTACAGTTTAAAATGTTTTCTATTTTAAATTTTAATTTATTCCTGTGATCAAAGCTGAATTTTCAGCATCATTACTACAGTCTTCAGTGTCACATGATCCTTCAGAAATCATTCAAGACACATTTATTATTATTATCAATGTTGAAAACAGCTATGCTACCAAAAATTTTAACACTTTATTTTAAGGTTCAATTCTCACTTTTAACAAGTTGCTTAATCGCTTGCATTTTACTAGGCTGTTTATTAGTAGGTATAAAGCACATATTTTGCATGACCATATTCTACATCCCTTAATCCTACCCACTACCTGAACTTATATGCTACAAAAACTAGCTTTTATTAAGCAATACATTAGGAGTTTATTAAAGGAAAAAGTTGTAGTTAATAGTGAATGTGTGTTCCCCATCCTGAAGTGTTACCCCTAAATATTTCTGTGGAAATTGTGATACCTTTTTCATGGTTCTTTAATGAATAGAAATTCAAACAAACAGCATTTATTTGAAATATAAATATTTTGTAACAATATAAAAGTCATTACTGTCACTTTTAATCAACTGGTTAATAAAAGCACAAATTTATGTTTTGTTTTTCTTTTTTTAAAGACCCCAAACTGGTAGTGTAGATTACAGTTTCACATATGAAATGTGCAAGGAATCATCATTCTGGACTTGACTGAGCGTGTAAACTTGTCATTATCACTCACGTTTTGGTGTCCTTGGCCTCCTGGTTCATGATTTCCAGGATCATGCGGCAGGCAGCTGAACAGCCCTCTGGGGTAGAATGGATACTTATGGGCTTTTCGGCAGCACCTGCGTTCTCTTTACGATGCACATCAATCCTAAGAGATGAGAGAAGAAGAGCAGGAGGTATCGTAAAAGTTAAGCCACAAACAGTGAATAAAGTATACAAAGGTACAAGCAAAATTAAAAAAAAAAAAATCTTAAAAATCTTAAAAATCATGAATTATTCTTTCAACCCTCTACTGCATGGTGTTGCCATATGGCACCTCTTTGTGTTCTACCCTCGCCACTGTCTCTTGAAGAGAACATTCTCATTTTTTTTGTTGGTAAGAGAAGACCTTAGTTTAGCCAATGATGTGCTTTGGTTAAGTCACATGCAATTTTTTTCTGTGGCGTGATTTCTGACAGACTGCCGTCTCTTGTCGGTAGTTGCTGGAAGCAAATTAAAACGTCAGTAACAAACAAGGGAAAAAATGTTAACATCATCTCAGGTATGTTATGATGACATTCACCACTCAAAAAAGTTATGAAATTAGTTTTTGGTAAATCGATAAAATGTCTGTGTTGCCAAATGGCAACACTGCGCAATGGAATGACTTTATTATAATAGGTTAGATAGCTAGCACAAATTAGCTGCAGTCTGTTAAGCTATAACAATAAAAACATTAATGCTAGTGATATAATGTTGATTAGTCATATGTTAAGGACTGCCGTGGCATTTATATTATGGATTAAATCAACATCAGAGATCTGCCATCACAGCCAGTATACTGGCCCAGACATACCACTGTCCTACCATGTTGTCTCAAAAAGGCAGGTGCAAGTGGATGTAAGTGTATTGTTAGGGTGAAGAGCACCAAATCTGATGTGTACCTGTGTCTCACCTCTGGAAAAAAAAAAAAAGGTGAAGACACAGGTACACATCACATTTGGTGCTCTTCACCCTAACAATACACTAACAGAAAAAAGGTGAAGTTTCAAGGATTATGGGGGATTTATTTTCATAACCTTTCTCTCATAAGATTGCGTAATGTTGAATTTTCATGAACTACAATATTTTTGGTTTTATGTCAATGTTTTATGATACATGATTTGCAATTTAAGTAATATTCATGAAAAAGTAATGAAATTCAAAGAATATACAGCATTATTCAGCAAAAGAGAATGGAATAAATAAAAGCACAAGATGTTGGAAAATATGTATAAGGTGTTGTTTTTAATTTCTGTTAAAGCTTATAATAGCACCAAGTGATTCAAAACAAACAACATTTCTGGGTAAAAATATTAACTATATACACTTACACTTATTCTAAGTTATTTTCACTATTATCCACCGTATGGCAACATATCATAAAGTACCTTAAAATAATATTTTTTCCATTTATTTATTTTTTTTACAACACTTCAAGTCAAAGAAAAGAAAAAGAGTCAAATATTTTTTCTATAGATTTATCATAATGCGTGCGGTAGAGGGTTGAATTAAATTAGTGTCTGTTCCTTTCCATGATATTTACCATAAAATCACACTTAGAGGCAATCACTCACTTGCTCTGGGTCTGCTTGGTGATGTTACGGATGGTGGCGCCCTCCTTGCCAATGATGGCACCCACGTATTGTGTGGGCACCAGCAGTCTGAGAGGGATGTCAGCATGCTGATGTTTGGAGGGGATTCCCGAACCAGGCGACATCTGGCGGGAGTTTCCTCGTGGACCGTATCCGGGACGACGGCCATTGTCTGGGCCTCGTTGAGAGTCGACCTCAGAGTTCTCGTCGGGGATGTATGACACACGCAGGGCGTTGTTCTCAAACTGGTAACCGTTGAGCTTCTGAATAGCTCTTTGGGACAAAATGCATGAATAATATGCATGAATGCAGGGTTTATAGTGACTGACATCCTCTTGGGAGAAAATGTTACTGCGGTGAGGATGAATGCTAACTGACTAAATACACAAAGATTAAATCATATGGATAATTTCACAGTGCAACATAAGTGATTTGCCTAAGAGGTTATTAAGAAACATTATGAATTAATCCGATGAAGAATCCAGGCTGACATCTCATATTTTGCCAAGCAGAATAAAGCTTGCAAAGCAGCTGAATCACCAGTAGGTGTCAGCCTCAAACAAGGCAAAATAACACAATGAGAAGGCGTGTGCCTTGAGGTAGTTTAATTTGATATTACAGAAAGAAATGTCATTTATAAAGCTGAAATGTGTAATTTTTTGTGTTATAATACGTTTTTTTTTTATCCCATCCTAAAATGCACACAGACATGTGTAGGTTTTTGGGGGTTTTTTTATACTAAAAATTTAAAACACTGGTGCTTTCAAAAGCAGCAACCCAGCACAGTGACATTTTCACAACCAATGCTGTGAGTTTGGGGAGGGGCTATCTGTTTGTCTGACCAGTGGCAGACGAGGAAATCTATGAATTCAATTTTAAGATACTAGTGGAAAAATTACACACTTCAGCTTTAAATTAAGGTTGCAGGGCAAAGTCCACTCACTGTCTAGCCTGCTCCCGTGTCCCATATGTGACGTTCACAACTGCAGTCTCACTGTCTGTATTCACTGTGAGGAAAAAATAAGAAGAAACATAGTGTAAATTACTTACTGATACTGTAAAAGAATTAACAACATTTCCAAGTGTTCAGTATGAATCTTTCTTCAGTATGAACAAGTCTGTCACAGCAATACAAATTATTGTATTATTTCATTAGTAATCAATGTCTATAATTCAAAACAAATGACACTCAAGGCATTCATTTACCTTGTTCACAGTTCTCAACAGTTCCATACTGGGCAAGCAGACCATCAAGAACCTACAATGGATAAAAGAGAACAAAATAAACACAAGAAAAAGAAAAGCACATGCACTACAAAGACTTGTTTTCCGGTAAAAATATTTAAATATTCTTAAAATCAAAACATTTATTTTGGAAGCAAAATTACTTAATTGTAACATTTTTGCAGAAAACAAGACCTAAGATTTTAAAATTAAATTTCTGTCATTAATTACTCACCCTCATGAACACAAATTAAGATATTTTTGATGAAATCTGCGAGGCATATGACTTGTCCATAGACAGCAATATAATCAACACTTTCAAGGTCCAGAAAGGTACTAAAGACATCGTTAAAACAGTCAACATGACTGCAGTGGTTCAATCTTAATGTTATGAATCGTCGAGAATACTTTTTGTCCGCAAAAACAAAACAAAAATAATTACTTTATTCAACAATGTCTTCTCTTCTGAGTCATTCTCTTACAAGAAAAAGTATTCTCATCACTTGATAAAATTCAGGTTTAACCACTGCAGTCACATCAACAGTGTTAACGATATCTTTAGTACCTTTCTGGACCTTGAAAGCGGTGATTAAATTGCTGTCTATGGACAAGTCAGCGATCTCTCGGATTTGATCAAAAATATCTTAATTTGTGTTCTGAAAATGAACAAAGGTCTTACAGGTTTGGAACGAGAACGACATGAGGGTGAGTAATAAATGACAGAAATTTACATTTCTGGTTGAATGCTTTCATTTTTCAGTTTATGCTTAAAACAAGAAAATTATCTGTCAATGGGCTAAGAAAAATAAAGATAATTCAAAGAGAAAACAAGATTATTTTTCTCACCGCACAATTTTCAGAAAACAAAACTACATATCTTAAGTCACTTTCCTTCAGGTAAATGTATCTTGATTTTTTTTTTTTTTTAAATAGTTATTTGTAATGCTTTTCAGGAAGGCCCCAACTTATTGGTTTCACTGAAGATTTTGAAACTCAAATACCCTACATCAGCTCTTTTTTTCTAAGTAGTGTATAGCTTGTTTAATAAAGCTACATTCTTAAAAACAAAAGGTTCTTTATTGACATCTTTAGATTATTAAAAAGTTCTTCACACTAATAAAAGAATGTTTCTTTTAAGAACTATTCATAGAGTTTCTTTGGGGAACCAAAACGGTTTCTTCAATGGCATCTCTGTGGAAAAACTCCTTCTGTATCCTTTATTTTTAACAGAGTAGCCAAGAGAACAAGCCATCTGTAATTTAAAACGTTTTTTCATTCATCAGGACCTCCCAGAATTCTCAAACTTGTCTTGTCCCAAACTAAAACAATCAAGTATGTTATTTTGTGTATGATAATAACAGGCTTAAGTTCCACACAGAACTGTACATCTGTCAAACTGAACTACACCAAACCCAGTTGGCGACTGGTTTTTGCCACCGGGGTTTCGCCTCCTAGTGGCTGACATTGGTGCAAGTGACTGGCAGAAGCGGGGCCTGCTGGAGACGTGCCAAGAAAGACCCCGCCCCACAAGAACAACAGTCAGGCAGTACAACCACCATCGGAGAACTCACGCACCGTGCCACACCCGCACACACACACACACACACACACACAGTCACATACCCAGACGCTGTATGTTGATGGTGTAATCACATAATCACACACAGATCACCTAACCTGAATGACATGGATAAAACTTAAGAGTTTAAACCAACACAGGGCACTGCCCTTGCCAGAACATGTAGAGAAAGTTCAAACTTTGCTATTCGGAGTCAGATTAAATCAACAACGTTGCTGAAATTTGCGCTAAAGTGAAGAATTACACAGAACTGCTTATTTTACAATGCATTTTTGTCCACATAAATACTAAAACATTTACATCTTATAAAGGCTGCTTGATTGTTTCTGTCAGGTTTCTTTTTGGAAGAGGCTGAAGAAAAATACAGACATTTTGTTGATACTGAAATACTTTCTCATATTCCAATGGAATGTGCAGAGACAGCGATTTTTTTGTTTTAGGCAGAAAACTCACTTAATTTTTTCAGAAAACAATCTTAAGTCATTTACCTTCTCAAGTAAAATACTTTCTTGTATTCCGACAGAATGTGCAGAGACAGGTATAAGTACACAATATGTAGCTTAATCTTCCACAACAAGTGTAAACTTTTTAGTAACTCAGAGAGTACCTGTTAATTTAGTTTAGGACAAGTTTAAATCTAAAAAATGCTGGGTTAAAAACAACCCAAGTTGGGTTGAAAATGGACAAACCCAGCAATTGGGTTGTTTTAACCCAGCGGTAGGGTTAAATGTTTGCCCAACCTGCTGGGTAGTTTTATTGAACTCAACTATTTTTTAAAAATTACTGTATTGCTTAATTAAAATTAACCCAAAGCATGTTGGAAATGAACATTTCAACATGTTCAGTGAATAATTATTAAACAATAAACATTTATTAAATTGCTTATTAATAAATTTATATTAATAAACTATTAAATTTATATTAATAAAACATTAAAGCTTATTAATAAACATTCACCTTTTGTCTATTATTGTTGTCTCTAATTGCATCTGGTTTTTAATTTCCCAACTATTTTGGGTTCATTTTAAGCTAGCCATATAGCAATTTTTAAATAATAGTTGGTTTAAATAAAACTACCCAGCAGGTTGGGCAAACATTTAACCCAACCGCTGGGTTAAAACAACCCAATCGCTGGGTTTGTCCATTTTCAACCCAACTTGGGTTGTTTTTTAACCCAGCATTTTTTAGAGTGTATGTATTTTGATAACAGGATTAATTTCTCCATATAACTTTACATATAAACTTTACATTTGTCAAACTGAACTACATTTTTCACCTATTAAAACGATTTGTTTTAGCATCCCGAACAGCACAAAACAGAAGCACTGGTTTGCAGCGAGATTATCTGAAATTTTGTTTGGTGACGTAAGTGTTGCACAAACGACTTGACATTTTACGTTGTTCGTGGTGCTATTTAGGCCAAACTTAGGATACTGTCTGAAACTATGAATGGAGAAGAATCATAAAGCACACAATAATTTATTCGAGGATTAGGCTTTAATCTGTCTGGAAAAACCTCCTTAAGAGCTACCCTTGCTCTTCAGTAGAACATTTGGGTGAAGAGCATCAAGAAAAACTGAAAATGTCTCACTGTCAGAACAGACACGGACACACCCAGACTCACCTCCCACTGTAGGTGTGGCGGAATGTTTCTGATCTGAAGTTTTCTGGTCCTGTAGAGGGAGAAATGAAGAGAAACAAGGTTTAGAAAAGGTTCCCCTCACAAACATTGCTTGATGAAACAATGGCCGTCATTATATTCAATACAAATTGACAGGAGCGGTTGCAGCCACAGACATTTTCAACAAAAACTACTCAAATTTCACACCCACAATCGCATAAAAACTAATTACACTAATGACATCCGTCGATTCATCGTCATCCAAATTCTGATTTACGCTGGCGGCTAGTATTCAGAACGGTCCTGGTCTTGTCTACATCTAAATGATGTGGCAAGAGACGCATGGAAAGGTGAAAGTCAAAGTCAGAACAGGGATAAATCCATCTGAACAGTAACTTCCATCATAAATGGTACTTAATTTTAGCTCGGACATTAATACTTTTATCCTTTCACATGCCATAAGAGTGAGCAGATATGAATCAAGTTCTTCTTTTAAAATTGCAAATTATGTGCTTAAAAAAAAATCAGTTTTTTAATTTGAAGGTATTTAACAACTTTAGATGCATCAATCAAAGAAAAGGAAAAATATTTTATAAGGAAGAACATATAAAACACTTAGTATCATATTGGATTCATATAAATTTTAAAATGTAATTTAAAACAAAGATTTGTTGTGATGTGAAAACTTTTTCTTACACATTGAACGCAAGTGTAAGTTTTTGGAGAGTTGCACCAGATAAAAAAAAAAAAATCCTTAGTCAACTAAACTAAAAAATACAAAAACATGTGGTCATTACAGAAAAGGTCATTGTATGTATTTTTATGCAAGCATATAGGTATACTGCATTTTTAAATTAAACCAAGAAGCTAAAATGCATAAAAATAAGTGACTTTGGTTCATTATAATCAAGTAAATAAATTCATGTAAATGTAAACATAAATATTTGTTGTGGATCAGTCTAAAAATTGGACATGGTGTAGCACATGTTCAAGTTTAGAAGAAAAAAAAAAAAGTGTTAATACTAGAGTCATTGTCATATTTCTAGAAAGACTTTCCTGGATTGACACTGTGTATGATGGTCTCGAAACCGAGGACAGAACATGATGTGAGATCAATGAAAATATCATAAGTGATCTGGAATCTCATATAATTTATAGTTATAGTTTATAGATTAAACGTTGTGAAGATGCTTGGGAGCATCTCTCCTGCTCGACGTTTGTGGAAGCGAGGTGGAATGGGTAGACGAGAGAGAGACTGAATGGGTATATTGAAACTAGACACTGATGTAGTTTAATGCCAGCTGCCCCGGAAGCTTCCAAAATCATTGGTCAAGAAAGAGAGAAAAAGAAGATCAAGCAATGAAAGCAATGCAATAAAAAGATGCAGAGAGATTAAAAAAATAAATAAATAAATAAATAAAAAGTGAATCAACTATAAAGTCCAGCAGCATGGCTTTGCTCCATCACCATAACTATGGCATGGTTAAGAGGAGACGGTCATCCAGATAACCTACACACAGCTGCAGCACTCTGGAACCTCTAGGGGGCGTAGCAGCAAACTTCTGATGCAATGCATGCATGTAGGATCAAGGAGGGAAATGGGTGCCAGGGGTCATTTGGGAGGGGCGTGCAACTCTGCTCTGGTGACTGAGATCAGAAACCCTAAAGACCTCTGAACTCCGCAAGGCTGACGCCCACCGGTTGACCAGCAGAGAAAATGGCGGCGTATGCTCACTTTCTTCCTCCCTTAATGCAAATGGCGGACAAAACAGCCAATCAGGGAACAAAGAATCCAGCCGGGGTGTTTCACGCCACACAGATCAGCAATGCGAGCGTGGCCAGGCCAAACGAAACCAAACAAAACCACGTACTGTCCAGTTTTGAAAACGGCCATGTAGAATTTGGAGGCCTTGTTTAAGATATTAGAGTATGTACTTATTTTTGTTGTTGTTGTTGGTGGCGGTGGTGGTGGCGGCGGCTTTCAAGATCATTCACAATTCAGGATGAATGCAACATGTCTTCCAGTGAGTTTCAAGTAAATTGAGAGCAGTTAAGCACCCAAAGGTACAACAAATGTTAACAAAAGGCAAAGGCCACACAAACACCACCAATCTGTTCGCTCTCCCACTGATCAATCACTTTGTTCCCAAACCCATCCCCCAACCCGACGCATCCGCATCCCACCCACACTCACCACACACCCGCAACACAGTTTTTCATCCCCACCCCCACTGATGAAAAACATCCCTCTTGTTTGGCACCTTTGAATCCATTTAAACACATCATGTCACGTCCCACCAAGTCTCTGACCACTCTGATTGGTCAACGGCAGGGAAATCCTGGCCACATGAAAGAGGCGAAGAGGACTGACACCCCTTTTGGTCTTTTTTTCTATTGTTTAAAGACGAAAACATGCTTAAACTTTGCATTTCTGAATTGACCTGTAACGCTGCAGGCGTTACGTCCGACCATGGAGCAGTGGATGATGGGACACCAACCACAAATCTGTTAACATGCTCAAATTCTCCAGAAAGAGTTGCATGGGATTTCTCTGTATTTTATGGTGTGGCAAATAAAATCTATGTTTAGATTTGGCTTCAGTTAAAACGGGAATCTCAACACACACTGAAACATAGAAAGTTCAATCACACAGCACTACAAAGACGATAAAAATGCCAATTAAAATACCAAATAACAATAACAGAAACGAACAAGAGGAGAAAAGATTGAAAGAAAACAAAAATGAAGAGATTCACCCCCTACAAGGGTCAAAGGTGAGGGCCCTATAGGCAAGCGAATAGCATTGGGGGAGGGGGTGTGTGCGTTAGGGTGAGGGTCGGTATCCGTCCTATAGGATCGGCTCAGTGGTGCGTTACTGAAGTTTACTCCCATGTTCAACTTGTAAACGTGAAAGCAAAAGCATAGATATGACTATATGGCTTGAGATAAGATTCACCAGAGACTATAGCAGGAGTTTGGAATGATTTATGCGTTTAATCAATAAATAATCGTACATAATTGTTATAATAATCATAAAATGATCCACAAATTTTTGGTCTTTTAGTAAAGAGATATTCATACTAGCTGGAGCGTCTAGCAAAACTCCATCCGTAACACACACACACACACACACACACACACACACACACACACACACACACACACACACACACACACACACACACACACACACACACACACACACACACACACACACACACACACACACACACACACACACACAGCATCACATGAGCCAAAAAAAAAAAAAAACAAAAAACACACATTAAAGGGAAAAGAACTATACGTCCTGACACAGTTAAGCACATTCAGTTCCTCCACACACCATGCAAACATGCTTAAACACACACACACACACACACACACACACACACACACACACACACATACGTTTACTTCATCTAAATGAGGCCATACCATACACTCCTATTAAGTTTAAGATCAGTTTAATTTTTTATTTTAAGAAATGAATACTTTTTTTTTTTTAACAAGGATGCATTAAATTGATCATAAAATAAGTAAAGACATTTATAGTGTTACAAAACATTCCTATTGCAAATAAAAAAAAATTTTTTTTAAAAATCATGAAAAAAATGTATCATGGTTTCCATAAAAGTATTAAGCAGCAACATTTTCAACATTGAGAATGATAAATGTTTCATAAGCATTAAATCAGAAGGATCACGTGACACTGAAGACTGGAGTAATGATGCTGAAAATTCAGCTTCACAAATAAATGAACAGACCCCAAATGTTTGAATGGTAGTGAAATTAATTTATATCTGATTATATATATTGCTAAAATATTACAGTATGTTATTGTTAAATATAGGCTATATATACTTTTAGTATATGTGAACTCATGTATTAAATGTATTACACCTTTTTGTTTTGTTTAGTTAACAACTATAGCCAAGTAAAGCCACAAACACATATAAAGTTGGTGCACCTCCACCACAGTCACTGCTAAACATTAGCAAGACCTCCAGCATATCCAGATGCATGATGGGCCAGTCTCAGCTGGCTTGGAGGAATCAGCAGGGCTTCAAATAGAGACGCATCTTATATTCACAAACACGCTCTAAAAGCCTAGACTAATCAAACACACACACACTAAACTCACGTAACATTACTTGCCAACTATCTCTTACATGCGCCTTAGGGTTAGTTTGCTTATAAATCAAAACCTAAACAGAATTTACAGTGGTTTCTAAAAGGTCTTTATAAAAAATTATAAAGTAATAAGCAAATCTGCTCCTTCCGTGCATGAAACACTCACAATACACTAACAAAACATTTGTTTAAAAAAAAAGTGCAGGGAACAAATGTGTCACAGTGACATTAAACACACAGGCAGACTCCTACACCGTCAGCTCTACACAGGTGCATGCAAACGTATGTCTGTATGAAAGGCGCTAAAATCCTCCAAACCACTTTTGATGAGCGTAGGCCTGTCAAAAAAGAAGAAAAGACACAAATCTGGAAGACAAATGCATGTTGTCGAGGATAATAAACGTGCTTCCCAAAACATTGCTCTCCATTTAGTCTCAACGGACACACTGTATTAAAAAAACTGAATTGTGTCTGCTCTACAAGCTTTACCATGCAATCATCTTAAAAGCTTTAGACACTGGGAATCCTTTTCTGTCAACTGTGTGTGTGGGAATTTTTTTTTTTTTTAAAACAGAACACTAGTTGGAGGAAAGAGGTGGGAGAAATGAAGAAGTCATGCAAGAGGGTTTGAACTAAATACAGGGAAATACTATTTTTTGAAACTAACAATTTCGGAGATTACATAACAGACAAAAACATGTTTAATGTGATTTGTAGTGAACATTCAGGTCAATGTCTCCATTTCAAAGTCCAAGAACAAAGTCATAATTGACATTTAATTATGGCATTTAAAGCTACAAGATGTAGTGATCTGACAGTAATTAACCAATTCGAGGCCCACAGTGTGAGCGGTCCAACAGGAAACCAAGCACACAGGAAGTCAAAAATCACCCTTTAGAAGTCAAAGCGCTCATCGAGCAACTTCCTGTCTTGCTTTCAGCCATTTCCACCTCAGCCAATCAGAGGTGAAGTTGATTTAAAAAAAAAAACGGGGGAAGATAAGCACAGAGAGAGAGAAAGAAAGAGGAAAAAGAAAAACAATATGTACAAGAATCACTTACATCCTTAACCCCTCCTCCATCATTCATTCACCTCTCTCACACACACACACAAAGCGCAGCTGATTATGGATACCTGAATTATAAGATTATGAAATATGATGCCAGTTAAACTAAAGAGTTGTCAAGGTTTTTTGGAGCTTTGCAACGCATCTAGAGAAAAAAACTACACATAAAAGGCCAGTAAATCAACCTAACTTACCTGCAAAATATAGCAAAATATCAAACTGCATAGTAATTGAACTGCATTTGGGCGTAAGAGGGATCTGATATGAAATGGCATTTCAGATTCTTTCTAAAAGTGTTGCTCTATACACACTATGTGGCTATACACACTAAGTTATTTTTGGAGAATTTATTGAATTTAAAAAAAAAAAAAAAACTTGATACCTCTAATTTGAGCTTTAAAGACCTAATTTGGTCACACTGCGAATTATATACAGTCAAGCCAAAATGTATTCAGACACCTTGAACATTTCATTCATTATTACAGTTTATTCACTATAGTTTAAAAATTGTAATAAAATGACAAGATCTCAGAGTTAAATTGTGTCAGAAAAAAATTAATCTTAATTATGTCAGATAACACTTAATCAAAACATGGTCAGGTCAAAGTGTCTGAATAATTTTTGTTCCTACAATGTTACTGGTAGTCCACTGTATGAAGAATTTTTGGGTATAATATGTCACAGTTTACTTTATTTTGTTATCCTCACTTACATAAATGAACTATAGTGTCCTGCACCCACTATCAAAAATCTAAGCAAAAATAATGTTTGGTTCTTACAATATTGCTATGGTAAACTATGGAAAACATTTCAGAAGGAAGGGACCCATTTTCTTCCTTAAAAAAAATTAACCACATTTAAAACAAATAAAAGGTTTTAATCATTTTAAAACAAAACGATGAGATATTTTTCAAAAATACACTCTTTCTATAGTCAAATAATAATATATTAACATATTATAAAAGTGGTTGCGCCTTATTTCACAGTATGTGTACTTACCTAAGAAAATACTGAGTAATATAAGGTAACTGTAGGGGTTAAGGTTAGGTTTAGGGTTAGTACCTAGTTATTACCCGGTTATTGTAGTCATTGTAATAATTGAATTGTATGTACATGGGGAACAGTACTGTAAAAAAAAGTGCTACCATAAAAACATAGAAACAAAATATAATATTTCTTCAATATAAATCACTTTTATTATACTCAGCACAACTAAATTTATACTTAGAGTTTTGCAAAAATGTTTGCTATAGCACTTAAAAATATATTTTTAATATATTAAAAATAAAGTAATAATTTTTCAGCGCTAAATATTTCTTTTTTAGCTAAAACAAATATTTTTTATTCTTTCAATAAGCAAATCTCATTTTACTTAATATAATTGTTGTATTGTACTAATAAGTTTAAAAAAAAAAAAAAAAATCTAACCTGCATTCTCCTGAAAGCACAAAATAATATTCTACAGCACTGAATGCAGCTATTAAGATAATGAAACTGCATGTAAAAATGTATACAGCCATAACTGAAATGATATATTGCTAAACCTTTTCAACATGATACACTGTGGTTTTACAGAGGAACGACATGAAACAGAACTTCAGACATGCAGTAAACTGCCAGTGGAGCCTCGTACAGCAAGGCCTCTGCAGCCAACACTGAAAATGGCGGGTAAGTGTGGGAGGGGAAGGGGTGGATCCTAAGTTCCACACACCTCCCTTTCCCGCTCTTTGCGTAACAACGAGTCCACGGAGGGACGTTGTAAGCTGTTTAAGATCTAGATGGACGTGGAGGTTCCTCAAGTCAATGAAAATATCTTCGTAACGAAGGATCAGATCTCAGTTTGTTGGCTGTGTAGAGGCTAAAGGTGCGAGACGCCATTGAAGATACCCTCTCGCCCGAGGGGACCAGATGCGGTGGTTCCAGGCGTTGAATGAAACAGCAAGGGTTAAGCCATAAATCAAAGTGGTGTAGAGAGTAGCAGCAATGGTGAGACAACTTTACCAGAAATAACAGACGTCCCATCCCCCCTTTTTCCTGCTTTCTTCTCACTCTGTTTCGCGTTCCCTCTTTCTACACTCCTCCCTGTGGAGCTTTCTGCTCTGCATTACCTGATAGGCCTTCCCACCCCCTCGCCGCTCTGCTTTTTTTCCCCTTGCCCTATTCCTCCGAGAGGTGAAAGGTCACTCCAAGCTTAGCAAACAACACATGCTGATGCAACCCGTAACATACCAGAAGAAGAGAGTGAGGGGGGGCGATATATTGCTTACTGCCGGCCCCAGCAATACAGTCGTATAACAATGAAAGCAATAAAAATAAATCTCCCGCCTCTAAAAGGTGCCTCTTGCCATTGAACATTGGTGATGGCCAATAGCATGGCAGTGGTGGACACAGTCCATCTTGAACCATCAAAACTGAGACTTGAGCCTCAGACACTATGAGAAGATAAAGTTACTGGTCATTTTTGTGAAAATGTATTTTAATTTTTCCACTCCTTGATGAAATAACTGCTCACAAAAAATAAAAAATATATACTCTAAAAGCTTTTTAATTTTTAAAATCAGGAAGTTATGATGAGAATATAAAGCTTGTAAAAACAACTTAACATCATGAACATCTGCAGGAGAAAGTGTATAATTCAAAAACGCATCACATTATGAACAGATAAATTCAGAAATCGGTAAATGCAAATAGATGCACTCTGAAAACAATGACAACACTGTAACTACACAATTTGGTGACACAATTACTAAGAATAGAAATGTATCTGTTGCCATTCAAATCATTCAAATGTAACAGTAGAGAAGAGGACATTGGCACTGTGCAAATTTGATCGGAGACAAATTATAGACTCTCATTAGACTGCATTAGAGCAGTAAGAGTAAATCAGAGTAAATGTTTCATAGTCCATGCAAAACTGGCCAGTGACTGTAAAGTGTCTTTTTGACAAACACAAAGATTTGAGAAGCAAGATGCAAGTTCAAACCTTCACAGACACGCAGACATCTAAACAGTTGCAAGGATGTAAGAAAGCAGCCAAATGTCTGGCTATTAGATTTATAAAATTAATGAAATAACATCACAAGATTATGCCATTCTCCATGTACACCACGCTGTGTATACTCTAAATGTGAAAGTCACACATTGATTTAAAAAAAAAGAGAGAAAGAGAAACTAAATGTGATGACACATAAACAGTATAATACTTTAGCAAAGTTTGAAGCTTATATATGCGACTCTAATGAAATCAAACAGAAGATCCTTAGTTTATGGGACATGCTCTAATAAGATCCTTTTTTCTTTTTTTTTTTTTTGCCTAAATCCTGTTGTTGAACTCTTAGAGAAGTAGAGAATTGCAATTAAAAAGTAAAAATAGTTTAAATTAATTATGAATGCACATATTGTAAAAAGCAAAAAGCATTAGATTGCTAGTGGAAAACAAAAAAATAAAATACAATTGTGCAAATTATCTTGATATAACAAACTGTTGAACAATAATTTAAAAATATATACAAAATTCAGAAACATTAGGCAAATACATCATTGAAAGTAATTGCAAATAATTCGAAAACGCATTTAGAATTTAGAATTAAAATTATTTTTTACTTTGGTCTAAAAGTATAGATTATAGTACAGGGAAACCACTCTGCTTTCGACTGCTAATTTTTAAGCATGTCAAAGTATGCAGGGAGCGACATGCTCAGCTGAGGAATGCAATGCCTCTGAAACGGCAGCCGGTGGGGGTGAAGCGAAGAGAACCTGAGGTCCTTTCCTGCACATTATCATGTGAAACACCCCTCCCTCTCATCCGTCATCCTCTTTCTCCCTCCCCTGGCCATCTGAGTGAGAAGAGGAACCATGGGGAATGGAGAGAGAGAGAGAGAGAGAGAGAGAGAGAGAGAGAGAGAGAGAGAGAGAGAGAGAGAGAGAGAGAGAGAGAGAGAGAGAGAGAGAGAGAGAGAGAGAGAGAGAGAGAGAGAGAGAGAGATTTCATCTCATCGACAAAGAGTTTTGTCTGCAAGTAGTTCTCAACCTTGCATCTCAACCTTTGACCCCAATGTGGATGGGGAATGCATTGGCCGGGACTTTAAAAAGATCCGTAGGCCAGGGCAGGGCAAGGGACTGGGGTTACTAGCAAACAATTGAACTTTTCAAAGAGGCTGCAGATTATGCTGAGGTATGGCAGCTTTTTTTTTTTTTTTTAAGGGGGGGGGGGGGGGTTACAGGACATAAAACAGCAAATATTAAAATCTTTTTAATATTTGGTGCACTGAAATAGACAAGCTTGGAAATCAAAATATTAAAAGAATTTAGCACAGAACAAGCCCTCAGGCAAGTAAAGAGTCTTGTTGAAAAGGGGCGTTGTCTGAATCATAATTCATCAGCAATAACTTTAGACATTGTCTAAATGTTTTATTAGTTGAACACATTAACATAATTGTAGCAACTAATCGTTACTCAACTTGTACGATATTTACGTAAATAGTGCGTATAGCATAGGCTATTCAGAGTAAATCCGTTCAAGCCTGTTTGCGTCTTTCTAAAAATTCCATATGTATAGGCATTTCACCATAGGGTGGGGTGGGGTTGGTTTGGTGGGTGGTACGTAAGAAACAACTGTAGAGAGTAACAACTCCGGGATCTATTTAGTTTACAAAGGAGATATGCCCTTAGTGTGGGTCAAAGTTCACGCTTTGCTCTGCTGTGCCCTACTCAGCGTGGAGAAGATGGAAGCGTTGCGCGCCTCCATTTTGTGACTCAGGAGTAGAACACGGGACAGCATGACTGACTACAAACTGAATGAGGACACATGCACTGAGCTCATTATAGCCAAATGCATTTGTGCTATTATTATTAGATTCACATACAAAGTTATTTTATAAAGAACAATCACACGATATCAAAACGTATTAAGAAGACTGACGCTTAACGAGACATAATCTGACAAACATCTTAACAGGCTGTAAATACATATGTCTGTAGGACTTCTGTAAGTTAATCGATTTTGTAAGCTAATCAAAGATATAAATCATCCTGACGTTACAGTGTTGAATTTTGTTTACCTAAAAAAAAAAAAATCTGTATAAAATTAAGCTTCCCTCTGCATGCATGTGCGCCATTTCATGAGACCAAGTGCACAGGAAGAAATGAAATGGCAGGTTGCACTTCAAAACACGCCAGTTGAGCCTCAAAAGTCACCTTTGAGCTGCTTTCAGAAAATACACATGCTCAATTTAATCAAATAATCACATTTGTTAATTGATTTTTTTTTTTAAGTTTCTCTGTCTCATGCCGTTTCATTTACTGCCACTCGCTCGCAGTGGCGGAAAAATAAACTTGAAAAGCAGCTCTCTCAGTCTATATTTTAATGGCTCATATTTAATTATACACCATGTGGGTTTTTAAAGTGGTAAAAATCTCAAATAAATAATAAAAAAATTAATTAACTGCATAATTCTTAATGTTTTACATACGAGACAACTTGCCTACTTGACGAAAACAACACTATCAAGGGTACACAGGAGCCAGGATTATTTTGGGTAATATTCGGTCACATAATGCATGAATAAGTGATTGTTAAAAAAAACAAAAACATGCTTTTTTACCAGACGGCTTTAATATTACAAATAACTGTTTAACTAAATCAAGACAAAAATGAGAAAATCTTTATAAAATAAACACAAATGCTTTAAATGTGAATCACGAAGCGCATACAATAATACACTAAAAAATACATACCCGCCTCTTAACTAGACGAGCTCTTTTGTTTAATGTATGGTTAACTACGCTATATTCCTAATATCTCCAATGCGCACAGGCACACCATGATGTTTAGGCGAAGCAACACATATATGTTCATTTGATTCTCTTATCACACCAGACTACAAAACCAGCAGGAAATTATAGTTCAGAATAACGAGGGCCTGGATTTTCATCTCAACCATGTGTACGTTCAGCCATCTTCCACTGCCAACGCCCACAATGAATCGCAGTCACATGGGCATGCGCAGAATGTGCTAGAAAACTATAGGTAACATATAGGAGCCGGATAAGCATCCATGTCAGCATGTGGCGTAGTGTGTCGTAAGCATGTTATTGCAAAAACTGCATTAAAACAAAGAAGTGCATGTAAAAATTGCGTTTTATATAGTTCCACAAAATCAGCCTACCTAAAAACCACAAAAAAGGTAAAGTATCAGTTTTATTTGATGAACTCATACACTAATACCATCCTTCCCTTTGAAACTACATTATAATGTACAGCTGTGCCCGCTGTTATATAAATGCAATGACAGATCAACGCGCATAGCCTTTAGCTGCTTGTTCATGCAACTGTATTCCGCGTTAACAAGCGCATTTATTGGAGCCACGTCGAAGTAATGATGTCCAATGTGAGGATCTGCCTTTAGATTGCTCCCTGCAGTGCAGCAGAAGCAAACGCTCGTGCTTCTCAGGATCACTCCCCTTTACGCGCGCCGCGCTGTGGCTTCAGCTTCTCGCAGGCGGTGAGGGGGAGACCTGCCTTCATTCATAAAGTCACCGGGCTACTCGAGAGTACTACAGCGCCGTGAAAGAGGCGGCGCGCACAGTCACTGTACCGCCCACCCCGGAGGAACGGAGGGGGTTGGTCGAGAAGAGGAGAGCAGCACGTTGACGAGGAAATGGGGTGTGTGTAACGGAACAGAAACTGTCTCTTATACAGAACCGAGCATCCATGCTATATGTGCCACAACGCAGTGCACCTGACTCAGCACGGCTTAATAAGGATTTTGTTAAGATTTGCATTGCTTTCGGTGCCGAACACAGCTTGTTATTAAAGTAGCCTATGGATTTACCGTGCTGTATATCATAAAGATTAGCAAATTAATAGTTTCCATCATGTTCTGGTCATAAAACGCGCAATAAAAAGCGTGGCAATAATTTTAAATAAACGATTTCGTTCTATTGTGAGTATCTAGGCTATACGAATGTAAATAATTTATTCTTTCATACTCAAAGAATCTAGACAAGCGAGCCGTCACGTGCCATTTCATATTCTTGGCAAAAGTCACATAATTTGACTGACTGGAGTAACAAAGTCTACATAGGCTATCTAAAAGATTGCAAATGTGATTGAACATGCCCTGAGTAGGCTATGGAAAAGTCTGATATTATATATTTATATATTTCCCAATACCTGCTCATTTTCGACCTGCATAAAGCATCGTTCACATATCGTTTTTCACATGGTCATCTATTTCGTCAAGATCATTCAAACAAGAATCAACATGTGTGGTCACATTTCTAGAAGTATATCTTGATCCCACATGTTATGTATGCTGTAGAATGAACGAAAAATGTGCATAGTTTATACGTAAACTATGTTTACTAGGCCAACGCATCATGTAGCAATAAAACACTTTCTCATTTTGTATGGCTAAAACTGAATCTTTGCATGAAACATTTCTTACATCATTTTGATAAACTGAACAAACAAACTGCATTATTATACACACAGAGATACTGTTTGCAAATTTAAGGTAATTTCAAAGTCTAAATTATTTGAATTCAAAGAAATATAAGACTCTCATACAAGACAGAAAAGGTGTTTCTTTTAATAAAGTTATATGACTATCAAATTCAAAAGGATACTTTTGTTAATCTTCCTATACAAACTAAGCATTATCAAAAATGTTCTAATTTAAAATAAATCTAACATCCAACAAATTACATTTTTTTTAATTCACAAAATGTTTATTGCTTATAATTATTTAATGTGTGGCACTTTTAGAAACAAAACTTTAAAATACAGGAGTGCACTTCAAACTTTGTTTTCAAACAGTTTTGAGTTTAATTTAAATTAAATTCATTTCACAGATTTGTTCAATTAAAACAAACAAATAAACATTACACTTAAGCAAAATTAAATTAAATAAGACCAAACAAAATAGCAAAAAAATGAAGAACTCTGAAATGTTGTCTTAAAGTTTATTTTATTAATGCAGTTTTAATACATAAATCTTAGAGCTAAAAATGCAGTTCTCTCTCTGACACATACTTTTTTCAGTACAGAGAGATAGTAATTATATATACACATTTCAGACAAAGTAAAAAAAAAACAAACAAAAAAAACGAATTCCATTCTAAATACAAAGAATCGAAACAGGGATTTAACTCTAAATAAAAACAATTTGTCTAATAAATAATAATGTATAATAAATTGGTTTGTTTTTTTTCCATACAACTCACAACTATGAAACACACAATTTTTTTTCAAAGAAAATCCAGCAAATGTGTCTTGAAATCATAAATTCTTTACTTCAAAGCCAGTTTCTTCCTTTGTTAAAAATGAAGGACCCTCTTCTTTGCAAAGCATGACGTCAGACTCTGACTTTTTATTTACTTTTTTTTTTTTAATTCACCCAACTCTGAAACTGAACCTCTGTGCATGGAAGCAACTGACATCTTCTTACCCCTGTCTTCACTACTTTCCTATATCCCTTATTCCAGTTACTTACAATCATTAATGATTACAAATTGACATTTGTTTAAGATTTGGTTGGGGGGGGGGGGGGTAATTTTCTACTCCAAAGGGTTAAAATAAGTAAAAAAAAAAATGCTCAGTAGTCCACAGAACAGGGGCCTCATGAGTAAACACAGATGATACTGTGGGGAAATCAAAACAAAGTTGTCATAAGAAAACAATAAGCTACACAAAGTAACAAATTCAACATGTGACCACAATTTTTTCCCCTAAACAATTTTTTCCTAAACACTATACTACTACATAAATAAATAAATATATATATATATATATATATTAGATAATCTAGAAAAAAAAAAAAAATTATATATATATATATATATATAATTTTTTTTTTTTTTTTTTTTTTTTTTAAATCTGTATAGAGAAAATAGCATGGCATACCATCAAATCACCACAAAACAAAAAGCCAACACCATTTTTTGAAAGAGACTTTCTTTAAATCTGAAATCCATTTCTGGTCAACTATTTCACAACACTGTGAATTAAGTTATATCTGAATGGACAGCTTGATTGCACTGAAATTATCAGTTTGACTGCATCGAGTTATCAATTTTCATAAAGTCCACTGAACTGTTGCTCTGATTTCCATCACATCAATGTCCAAATGAGAGCACCATCAGCCAACTTATCTAAAAAAAACAAAACAAATAGTCACATATGCACACACACACACGGCTCTTCTCGTCCTGACGAGGATCCGCTCTATCCTGCATGTTTCTGTTTTAAGGGGAAGGTATGACTCCATGTAGGTCTAAGGGGGGTATTGGCAGCCCCTCCCCCTCTCTATGCTTTTAAAATGCATGCGTGTAAAGGGGGGATAGCATGACCATACCAGCACATGCCTGTTATGAGGCCATGTGATCTAGAGGCTCCATTTTAAGTGATTTGGACTAAGGAGGGAATTGCAATGTGGAGGAAAAGAGGGAGGGGGAGGAAGAGGGATATAGAGAGAAAATAGCAAAAAAAAAAAAAAAGGGAAGAACAGTGTTGACTGGCCTCACGAAGGGGAAAAGGGTGAACAAGCCATAGATTCTCTGCCACTTTCATGCTTCCACACCTATGGTGAATTCTTTAAGGTGAACAGTAAAATGAACAAAATTACACAACTACAAACTTCTGTTCATTTAGATTAAAAATTGACTGCTCTAATAATGGTAATAGCACTTAACTACAAAAAAGCATATTAACCTCACTAATAACTTTTTATTTCACAGACAGTAATCATCCTTCAGCTAATGGAGGAACATAGATTGAACATGGACTAATATATTGGGCTAATTTCATTTCAATGTGAACAGACTTTAAAGTTGCAATGTAAAAAGTAATGTACACACAAGTGTAAAGGTTTAAATCGCAAAAGACAAAAAAAAATGTAGAATGGGAACTAGGTTCTATCCATCTATCCATTGATGTTGATTGGATTTTGAGACGTGGGCATTGAAGTACGAAGTTCAAGCGTACCAAATGATTAGAGAAGTTACAGTCAAACCAAAAATGATTCAGACACTAGATATATATATATATTTTACTAGTGGGTGCAGGACACTATAGTTCATTTATGTAAGTGAGGATAACAAAATAAAGTAAACTGTGACATATTATATTCTTCATACAGTGGACTATCAGTAAAATTGATAATCTAAACATGGTCAGGTCAAAGTGTCTGAGTAATTTTTGGTTAAGTGTTATCTGACATAATTAAGATTAATTTTCTCTGACACAGTTTAACTCTGAGATCTTGTCATATTTTAGTACCATTTTTTTAAACTATAGTGAATAAACTGTATTAATGAATGAAATGTTCAAGGTGTCTGAATACATTTTGGTTTAACTGTAAGTCACCAGAGAGAAGTCTGTCATTTCACCACAAAATCCAGTTATGATATTTGAATTAAAAATCACGAGGTAATTATTTTCTTCATTTTTAAAAATGAAACATGGATGAATCATTCGCAATAATATTAATAACATGCATTTTCAAAATAGATGGTGAATTTTCATTTCACACTGACTTCAGGAGTAGAATTCAGTTTACAGAATGTTCTGTTTATTAAGTGTGAACAACTAGCAATGGCAGGTCAGCATCAAATTAATATAGTTTTACTGGCACACTCTCTATAACATACATTATGTAAACGCATGCATTATTTATGCATACAAAGACAGAGGGAAGATCACTAAAGAGAAAATAAGCTACATTTTCCCTGTTCTAATATGTGGTAACGTTCTTGTGATGATTAATACAGAAGTAATGTGATTCTGTAGGACTTGACTCATATCCTCATTTTTAAATTTTCCGGGATTTTTCTCATTTTGAATTATTAATGAAACAGAGAAAGAGCTTTTAAATAATTTTCTGTTGCCGTTACACTGCAATGTACAAAAACAAATGGAACCTAATAGGACATTAACTAAGTTTATAATTATAGGTGCAAGGAACAATTATTTGCTTGGTCAGTAAAGCTATTAATGGGAGCATACATGATATAAACTTTTTTTTTATTCTAGTGCTGGAAGATCACATCACAAGAAATCATTAGAAGCCACAAGCCAAGTTGTCCCCATCCTATGATGGTGACCAGTTTATGTCTATTATAATGCAATTCCACAGAAATGCTACTATAAATGTATGACCATGTTTCAGTAACAGGAGAAAAAATACTCAGGACTGTTTAGGGTGATCTGTATCTTAATATAATAGCAAAAAAGCAAATGAATAAGTCAGGGATGGCATTTCAAAGAGAGATGAAAACATTATAAAAATAAAAAAATTAAAACATACAAGCTGAGTAGAAAAACCAACAACTAGCTAGCCACTTTTTTTTTTTTTTTTTTTTAAACTCATTCAAATATATAGAGAGGTTAAAAAATATAACCTAAATATAATAATATGTAGAATAATCATCATTATCTTAATTGCTGTGCTTGTTGTGCATGAGTTTGTTTCACCCAAGCAGGATCAGGAGCACAAATAGCTCAGGAATTTAAGCCAACGGCATTTTAACACACATCCTGCAGAAGAACAATGTGCAAAATAGCTTCATTATTTACAGTGCAACAAAACCAATTTGGAACAGACTTCATTTATTTTTCTCTTAAACAAGCAGAGCAAATATTTAAATATGCAATGAGAACTTGAATGAATATTAATCAGTTCAAGTTGCTTGTGTCAACATTCTGTCAACATCATGTGTACTATGACCCCAAGCACTCAATACACGTTCATTGGTCCATTTTGGGAGGGGGGAGGAAGAAAAATGTAAAGAATTTTAGGTTGAAGGGGCACCCCCCTTCACCAGTGTTTATGATGGCGACGCCTTCAGAACAGCCAGTTCAACAGAGAAATAAAGAGTCATTTGGTAGGGGGGTGGGGGAGGGGGCAGGGTCAAACAGGGGGCCCATACTTCAGAGGGGTAAACCACCATGAAGTTTTTTCCCCTTGGGAAACACCCATAGTCTCACATCTCTCCTACCTACACATGCACTAAAAAACAAAAATACAGACCCACATCTATATGTAGACTGCTCTTTAATGCCACATTGCACCTTTCTGTAGAATTACCGACAATGCTAACTGAACATTCAAAACAAGACAAACCAAAAAAAAATAAAAAAAAATTGTTTTTCTCAAGTAGGCCTATTTCTTATCCAGAACATCAAGCCTATCAAAGAAGCACAAATAGCACAGTTTTTGGAGAAACATCAACAGTTTTATTTTTTTATTTGCTCCTACTGAAGTCAAATGTATTCAATGTTTACCATTTAAATAAATATGTAAATGCTTAAATTCTGTTCCAAAATTAAGTCAACATTTTACATTTTAAATATGCTGTAAAAAAAATAATAAAATAAAATAAATAAAATATTATGAATCAGGCAAGACCCTGAAACCCATCCCACAGCAACTTGGGCAGCCATGATGCAAAATGGCGCCAACTAATGATTTGAATTTCAAGCCAAGTCCCATCCACCTGTTCACGCTGCCTTGTGACAGCAAGACTCTGCTGTTAATATATTCATCTCTAAGAGAGGGTTTCTGAAGCCCTAGTCACAAATGTTGTCAAATGGACAGTGAGGGAGAAAATGTTCTTATTAGGGCTGGATGATTATGACCTAAAATCAAAACCTTGATTAACTGAACATTTTACCTCGATTATGATTAATGAACGATTATTTTGTTTCTGGGTTTTTTTGTTTTTTTTTTTGCCCTTATAGTTCACTTAAAAGGTTTGTACTGTAAATATGCCTGACTATTAAAAGGTGGTATATTTTTTCCTATTGAAAGAGTGCTCTGACATAACAGCTCACTATCAGCAGTTATTTTATCTATGGTTCATATTTCTTACAGATTTCTGCTCGTTGTAAATCAGATACAGATATATTAGCACAGTACCAGTACATAATGAGAGTGATTGCGTGTGTGAATTAGTCACACCATCTCTCTATTAATTGTGAAGCTGTGGGTTGTAAATAGTTACTTCAAAAGTAGAAAAATATATGCTATAAGTTTTGCGTTTCTAAGTTAGTGATAAATCACATGACAGAGCTGACAACTAGTTTCTGTGTTCCTCTCTGTGCATGCAATCTCCACAATGCAGCTGCGTGAGCACGGTAGCTCGAAATAATAATACACATCCACTAATCGCTTGAATGTCCAAACTGTAAAACACATACAACTGACAACGTTTAGTGAAGACGCAAGGCTCACCGCTCTGTGCGTGTTGACTTTGCATTCACCTCCTGTTGCTTCCATGCCACTGACTGGACAGGGCGGAGTCACGTGGCTACACACGCGGTAGAATGTTTTTAAGAAGGAAGTATTAACAGGATAAAAAAAACAAAACAAAAACGAAATAAGCGACATGGGAAAATTACGTCGGTTAGAGGCTCTGAATTTCAGTTTCGATTACTTTTCGATTAATCGTCCAGCCCTAGTTCTTATGCTTCATTACTAGTTCCTTGACCTTGGAGTGAATGAGAACCAGCTCTTACCAACTTTCTACATCCTTCCTCAACACAGGCTCTAGTCTATACACATCAAAAATGCTAATTGGGAGAAATCTCTCCATACAAACACTCATTATTATTGCCTATTTTAACCCCTTTACACAAATTTATCTATTTTTTGACCAAAAAACCCCTTGGGCATGCTTGTGCTACTGAATGAATCGTCCAAAGCTGAGGTAAAGGGACTTCGATCCTTTTCAAATAACACAGCACAGATGGTTCAAAACAGGGAAAGGGGGAGAGAAGAGGACACATTGGTAAGGGGTTAAAATGGGAGGGGTGCTCTTAAAGGCACAACGCACACTTAACCTTCACATTTTTAGCATGTATACGTGCCATGAACATTTTTTTCCCTTTGTCCTTCATTCTCCATCCCCTTTTCTCTGTTCAAAACAACAGCCGTTTTGAGAGAATCGCTCTCTGTAACGGCAGAAAAAGGGAAGCCCACAAGGAAGTGCTGCTGTGCATTCCCTCTTCAATCCCCACCCCCTCTTCTCCTCCTCTCTTCTTATCTCCTCTCTTCTTTCCTACTCTCCTCCCTCTTCCTGCTCAGGCAAGCCCTACGAATAGGATGTCATATGACCAAACTGACACGACTGCTTGCCTGCATGCATGTTCTGCAAACCTACAAATGTGGGAATCAATCAAAAATGCATGTCTTGCAGCAGAAAGACAGACAGCATATGCACTACAGAGGGACAAAGGGAGGGAGAGAGCAAAAGAAAGAAACAGACAGGGCATTAGTGCAAGCCAGGAGAAGAAAAGGGAAATACGGCACGCTAGCAAGCACACTGCTGGGGGACAGAGAGAGTGAGTAAGAATGAGAACGAGGTTGCCTCGCGTGCAGCACCGTCAACGGCTTCTGAGAAACTGCACACAGGTGTTCCTGGCCCCTGATTGGTCGCACCTCCTTCTCCGTAAAAACCCCTCCCCCTGCCTTCTGTAGTACTACGATCACAAGCGGAGACAGAGAGAAAAGGACAGAGAGAAAAGGAGGGAGGGACCCAGCCAGAAAACGAGTGAGGGAGAGAGAGGACAGAGCAGGCAAGTGTGGCTTCAGACTGCCTGAGCATGCAATCGCAACACGCTCGTTTATTTACCCGGCGAAACGCTGTGATTCAATTTAAATCCGAAGCTTTCTTTTTTTTTTTTCCCTTTCTCGCTGAATCCACTTTGCAAAGGTCTGCTGAGACGTAGCTTCTTTAAAATGCACAAATCCTTGCTTTTACAAAACTGCTATTATTTCAAGGAGAAGATACCCTGCTGTAAGCCTGTAGTTTTTTTCCTCCAGTTAAATTAACCAAAGCATTTGTTAGATACTGGGAGCATTACTTAAAATAAACACATTCACATAAAACAGGCTATTCACAGCACTCCCTAAGTGAAAGATAGCAGACAATCCATTTTTTGTTCTTTTTAAAGATATTTTGTTCTAATTTAATTCAAGTAGGTGTGACAGCTAACATGGGCCATGGTAAATGTGGTTCTCTAGCTTACTCCAAAATTAGGCACTTGAAAGAAAAATCAGCAGAGTTTTACTGAACGGTTATAATACAGAATATCATCAGACAAAAGGAAGAACCTACCAATGCTACACATTTATGCACACATCAACAGGTCTTTCCCATCACTATTTAGCAATAAACCTGAAGAAAGTTAATAACAATTTTACTACTACTACTACTACTACTACTACTACTACTACTCACGAATACACATAAAAACAAATGAGCGGCTACATTGTTTCAGAAATAATTATTCACTTTTTCACAATTATTAAAGGGTTTGTTCACCCAAAAATTTAATTTCTGTCATTAATTACTCACCCTCATGTTGTTCCAAACACGCAAGAGCTTCGTTCATCTTCAGAACACAAATTAAGATATTTTTGATGAACTCCAAGAGGTTTTTTCTCTCTCATAGAAAGCAACGAAATTACCACATTCAAGGTGCAAAAACAAAATAAAAACATTGACTTTATTCAACAATTTTTTCTCTTCCCTGTCAGTCTTCTACGCAGCTGACGCAATGTAGAGCTTCCGTGTTTACGTCCGAATGGCGGCTCATTATTGGCCGAATCTGTTCACGTGAGCAGCACTATGCATGCTTGTGATGCTGACACAGGAACCGGCCAATAATGAGTCGCCGTTCTGACGTAAACACGAAAGCTCTGCACTGCGTTCACTGCTTCAACCACGTATACGAGACTGACAGGGAATAAAAAAATTATTTTTGTCGCTTTATAACATTAAGGTTGAACCACTGTAGTCACGCTGACTATTTTAACAATGTCTTTAATACTTTTCTAGACCTTGAATGTGGTAATTTCGTTGCTTTCTATGGAAGAAAAAAAAAACTCTTGAATGTCATCAAATATCTTGTGTTCTGAAGATGAACGAAGGTCTTACGGGTTTGAAGCGATATGACGGTGAGTCGTTTAATGACAGAATTTTCATTTTTTTTATGAACTAACCCTTTAAGTTTTATTAGTACATTTACAATACACATTTCCTTTGCAGTTCTAGGCCAACGATTTATGAAATTGCACCATACTGGTCCAGCTGCATTGTTTAGTACACACAGAATTTGGCATTGCCAAAATTTGTCAATATACGTCCTTGTTCTGTTACTATGAGATTTTTTTTTAAATGCAGCAAAACCCATGGTGCTTTCTAGATCTTGATATGTATGTGCTTACAAGGGGAAGGGAACGTGCAGACAGAGTTGCATTTGGAAGAAGGGGGAAGGGCAATTGTTACACTTATAACACCCGGTATTGTCATAAAGGTGTGGCTCTTCCCCTTGTCTCTGAATCTCTCCTGCCTAAGAACTTCAAAAGTGGCCCATCAAGCCATTGCAAATGGCCCCGTCACACCAATGCAACATTACATAAAGCAGGGAGAAATTCAAGGCGTGAGACGTGGAGCCGCCCACACAGCTCTATGCACAAAACATTATAGCTTACTCACTACACCCTCTATGGTCTTCACTGTATTCTTTGCACACATATTTAACTTCAGTTTTACCAACAACTACCTTACATGCATCTTACTTTAAACAAGAAGATAAAAAATGCACTTAATACCAGCTATTGGTGGCTTTGGTGTTTTGACAAGAATAATTTGCTTATTTTCAACAATAAGATGTCTTCACTAAAATACATTTCTGATTTTACATATGACCACTTACATAAGACTGACCCCATGTTGCCAAACACAAGGGGTGTGCACAATAGGAAAGGAGCTGCTCTGACCCTGCACCCCTCCCCAAATGTTGTTACTCATCCTGTATTCACACTTCTCCAAACCAACAAATGAAACTTATAGCAGTTGAAAATGTGTGCAATGTGTAAACAAAAACGTGTAATCAAAAAAAAAAAAAAAAAAAAAAAAAAAAGAGAAAAAAAGGATTTGTTCGTAGTAACAATTTCACCAGCAACTAAGCATACAACATAACAAAGGGTCAATGCAAACGCGACATATATGCTGACCTGGGGGTGTGCGTTGCTTTTTAAAGTCCCGCACCTCAGAGGCCAGCCCCACAAAGACCTTTATCAAAATGGCGACTGCAATGCACTAACAGTTCCACTCTAATTAACATTTCTAATTCATTTTCCACAACTCTGGTTGTTTGTGTGTGTGCATGTGTTCTGGTTACTTGGAATTTTCAAATCAAAAGAACCACACAGCGTCTCACTAGAACACACTATACGAATTCTAAAATTATCATACGCACACAGGGAGAAAAAAAGTCCCTTAAGTACAAACGTAAATGGCAAAATTTGCGAGTTTACGAGCAAAACGAGTTTTAACTTAAAAAATATATATCACCTTGCAATTATATTGAGGGTCAGCTCACGGATTAGTAAACTGTTTTACATGGCGCTATCAAATGAATACGCAAATATGTATTCCCACCCATTCCTATCAATGCCCCAGTGCTTTCAAATGGAGCCTTCGACAGAGGGCTACATTGTACGCCATTTTCTCAATTGCTGACGTTGGTTACTCTTCACACTAATGGCGACCACGTGTCATACTATCAGTGTAACGTTGGCCTCAGCAATAATCACAACGTATGCCATTAAGGTCTTTTTAAAACATTTATCCGTTTCACAAAATAATTTTAAGACGCCCGCTTTATCAGCATATACGTTTGCAGACACGTTATGCATGTGCATCACACATATACAAAAATCAAAAACAGCTATATTATACATATAGTGTAATATCAGGACTTCTGTCACTTTGGCAAAGCATGTTCTCACAACTGTCAACAGATGTAACTTATATTGCTAAAGTGCGTAAACCAGGGGAACACGAACAAAGAGCTGGTTCAACTGTTGAGAAAGCGACGTAAATGTATAAACTGTACCCTATTCAAACATAGCCTATATGATAAAACGAATTAAACATATTAATTGCTAATGATTTAATAATGTTATTTAGCACAAATTACCGTCTTCACATGATGCAATATTTTAAAACATTACACCAGCGAATTATACACCACAGGTGAAGCTCGGGCGTTTCAGAAAAATTCGTTTAGGGTGTAAAGAGGTAAGAAGGAGAGTTAAGTTGGGTGGGGACGAAGGGGGAGACCCTTTTTGTTCCACATAAACAGTCTTCTGCGCGCCATGCAAACTCCCAGAGCACAAATAAATATATTTCTGAAGATAATTTTAATTTCAAACAACAAAAGTTATACTCAGATACTCGTAACCTTCGCAGAAATGCGGATAAATTATCATTTAAGCAACACTTATTTAAAACTGCACAGTTTGTGCAACACTATATTATATAGGCTACGCTTTGTTTCTCCTGCGCTGACCTGAAGCGCGTTCCCTACAAAGTCTACCCTTTAAATACCCGTACAAATGCAACAACAACGATGGTGTTCTAAAGTAATAGCAGCTTTTAAACCACAGCGGGCTAGCAAACTAAATCTGTGTAGCATGGACTGTTTAAACGAATCAAGCAAGCACCGAGGCATAGGCCTTGCAGTAGGCCAAGGCCTAATCAACAGGGAACAAGTGAATGAAATGACACGGAGACCAGCGTTGTTACATGTTTGACAAACACACACGTATATGGCTAACGTAGGAGACGTGCTATATAGCGCTGTGGTGACTGTGAATGTAACAGCACGTGGTGTAATGCTGAGAGCATATGCCACTTGAACATCCAAGCACTATAACATCCATCACGTGAAGAAAAACAAAGAATATTCGTGTATGAAGAGCTAGACTGTTAAAAAGTAACTGTTTCAACCAAACAGATCCACAATTTAAGCACACAGCGAGATCCTTGTGGCATAGTACACATATTTGTACCACCGCCACGACATATATACATTAAGATTTCACAGCAAACATTTGTTGAATTATGAGAAAGCAAATACCTCTGCTTTTTAGGGACAGAATGTTCGACCTCAATGCGTTTGCCGTGAAGTTCCACTTTACCTGGAAAAAGGAAACAAATTATTTTTTTTTTCTATTTTTTTAAGCCCCACTAACAATTGATGCCACTCAAATGGCCCTCATAATCAAAGTCAACTTTAAAACTTACATTGCGTTAACAGATTAAATGCGTGCCTTTAATGCTTTGTTATACTTTACTGTGTAAAGAGAAACGGTATTTTTTACTGTATAACTTGCTTTACGAGTGGTCTAAACGAGCTTTCGAGGTGGGGGTTGCAAAGGTTAGGCCTACGTGTTACTAAAAAGTAATAATTTTTAGTTGGCACTGGTTGATTGGCAACATTCTTAGGACGCTTTCAAGGTTCACTGCTCAGGGCTATAAACTATTTAAGTCAGCTATATGACAGAATCCATACGTGTAGTGCATTATTTGTTGTTGAGGTATATAGCGATGAAAAGAACAGCTGAAGATGAATTAATCTTGACCGTGACTTCATGTGGTTGATAGTTTTAACTGGATCCTTATCGGCATGGCGACCTTCGTGCTATATAGAGCACACGTCACATGCTACATATGTGGAGAAGCGAGGAGAGACATATTTTGTGGTCAGTAGGACAGATGCATTGTTGAAGTAAGCATATAAGAATGCTATATGGTCGGATATAATAAAGACATGAAGGTATCCCTCGGTATTGTGCCTGTTAACTCAATAGGGGTTTCACGAAACATGTTTCATTTTAGCTCCACTGGCCTATTAGCCAAAAGGGGGAGGGGTGAGACCTGATTCTATAGCTGTGCCGGGTAGGTTGGACTAAACCTAAAGACTGAGTTTAGGAGAGCTACGTCCTACAGCTTAAAACCACAATGACACCAAATGTACAGATATTTAGCAAAGTAGAATACAATGCACGTTTTAAACCTGTCAGAGCAAAGTAAGTAAGTGTGCATGAATGCTTTCAGTGTCTGCACTTAAAAAGTTCACTATCTCAGGCACATTTGCACTACAGAGCCTTACATTGCCTTGACTTACATGGCAAAAAGTGTAAGCATTGATTCACTTTCACAACAACCCCGAA
The DNA here is from genome assembly GCF_024489055.1 of Chanodichthys erythropterus. Classification (NCBI taxonomy): domain Eukaryota; kingdom Metazoa; phylum Chordata; class Actinopteri; order Cypriniformes; family Xenocyprididae; genus Chanodichthys; species Chanodichthys erythropterus. Next base: position 27,796,035 of record NC_090223.1, on the reverse strand, counting down.
ATCTTTAGTAAAACAGTACAGTTTGAATTATAAACAGCCAGGGAGTAAGTCATTAAAGAAAACCGGCGAAGAAGCAAACCGGTGAAAGGCCCATTAAAATCAATTTACTCACCAGAAAATGTTTCAATCGCTTTCATTGCCCATTGGTCGTCCGGGCAATCAACAAACGCATAGCCAGTTTTCATGAGAAACTGTCCAGAGTATGGAATCTTGTAATCTTCAAAGGTTTTAACCAAGTCTTCTGCGGTCACGTTTTCATTGAGATTTCCAATGTATAGCTTGTTCATCGTGAAACACTGTAACGCTCCCCCCCAAAAATAGAAATGAAAATAAAACTTTCCGCAAAAACGCTCCTAATTTTGAAAAAGGACTAAGATACCCGCAGATTAGGAAATCATGTAAATGTCAGCCGGTTGGAATTAAAAACGTGAAGGACAAAAAAAAAAAAAAAAAAAAAAAAAAAAACAAACTGCAAGACAATCCAAAATAAAATGGGGAAAGTTCGACTAACAGTAACGTTGTAGTCTGATTAAGTCCTGCAGGCGAGTGGTAAATATTCTTCACTGTAGCAAGCTTCGCGAATTCCCAGCACGGTGTAGAAATGATAACACTTTGAATTAAGCTGATGTTTGTTACGATGGAATAGTGGTACGAGTATATAGCGGGATCGGGAGAAATTCTTTCCTCTCGCTGCCCCTCAACCTAAAGCTGTACCCTGCACTGTCACACAGATCCTACCGCTTGGCGATGGCACCGCCTCTAAAACCGAGTCGAATTTACTAATTTTTTTTGTTTGCAAAGAAGAAACCACGTGGTCTCAGAGTAGCTAGAGAAGGGGCCGGTCCTCCGCTCTCTCGTGCGTGCGCGCTCCCTCTCTCAATCTGGTTGTGCTTGGAAAGACAGGAACATTCTCTGTACATTGCACCGTATATCTCCTGCATGCATTGCATACTAGCCCACACATGCTCCAGTTTTACTTATGTGCTTTACGTCACGTAAACTGTTTTTCTTTCAACGTTTTGGAGGGTTTTTTTTTTTTTTACATTCACCAGAATTTTTCATATTCCACTGAGACACAATTTAGGACAAAATGCCATTTAGGCTAGTGTAATTTTACATTTGTTGAGAGCTTCCATGCAAGTAAACCCCTATGTGATGTTGCTTTGCTTTTGGTAGTTACCCTTTTCATGCTCGCTTGATGGTCTGCATTACGCAAGTGACTTAAGTTGATCATGGAACGCGTATTTCTAATACTAAAACGAATAGCCTTTATGATATTGTTAGCTGTGGGTCACGAACAGGGTGGTTAAGTAAAATATTTAATTAGAGTAGTTTTACAACCAAAGTTTATGGCAAACATTTTTGAGGAGGAGTACTACGCAGTAACACACATATTCAATGCATGGTTTTATTGAAACACTGTATCCTTTTTAATTCGGCTCTTGGGAACTTGGCCATGCGGGTTACGCAGAATCCAGTTTTACTTTATCAGGTCAGCTCCGAAACTAAAGAGACTCATTTCCACTGACATCTCGAAAGTTCTCGTGCTCACCTCCATGTTGCGCCCAAACGAGACATGAGAAGGTCCAACAACTGATTCAAAATGGGGGGTTTAGACAGCAGGGCCTAGAGTCGAGGATACCGCCTACCAACAGGAAGTGAGCAACTGTTGCATTGCCTATTGTCTGTACACCCCGTGTATGATGTTTCTTTGCTAGGCTTTTTCCAGCTATATACCCAGGTCTGAAAAATCCGACCTCAAATTCCCATTCAAATGAGTTAAACGCAAATCAGATGGGAATTTCAAGCGGTTACTTTTGTTACGTGCCTCTGAAATTGTACACGTGGCGGCAGTACCGGCTCACTGTGAGAAAATGGCTTCCCGTCCATTACAACAAGAAGGAGGAATGATGCACGTCTCGCAGGACACTCTACAGTGGTCCTGTTGCGTAATGAAGAGTTTTTTGACCAACATGCCATCTGAAATAAGGCGCAGATTCCGTATAAAACCCATTTATCCTGTTTCTCGAGCTTTGCGCATGTTTAAATCACTCATGGCGTGGCCATTCAGTAACGAAGCACAACTTGGGCGCAAGAATTCAAGATTGCTTTCGATGAGTTGACAAAATAGGCGTAGTTGTTTGCATATCTGAACCGTGTAACGCATCTGTGGTGATTAATCATCGTTTTTTATTGTTTGGATAAATATAAAGTATGCCCTTTTGCGCACACGCATCTCGAGGTTCTCTCGCGCAAGGTTTCCTGCAATGTAAATAAAGGCTGCTTTGTGCACACTGTTCCTGAATATTACTGTCTCTATTTTTTATACGTCCATTCTCCACAATTCATAAACGCACACGCCCTGTCGAGCCTCAGGGCCATACTTAAGTCTATCAGACGAAGCATTCAGCTGCACATCATCGACTTTAACATGCTGATGTCGCTGAAGCAACATCTGACATGCCAGGTAGAACTACTAAGGACTAAAGGGGTTACTGTTTTGATGGCCTCTGTCTGAACGCAGCTAGAAGCTGTATTTGTGTGTGTGTGTGTGTGTGTGTGAGAGAGAGAGAGGTTGTACAGTTAGCTTTAAAGTTACTAGGTCAAATCCATGGGTAGCCCATATTCTATTAATTGCAACAATAGCTAAGCAATACTGCAGTTGTCATATCTTGCATTGAATATGAATTTCCTTTCATAGTCTTGTTACACTCTGTAAAGAAACTGTTGCAAGGGGGTGCAGTTTGTGGTCCTGTGAAGAAATTGGCATGTCAATACAACCCCCTGTGAGTTTAAGAGGGACTCTGAGATTTGAGATTGTGACCTGACCACACACTGTGAGGGGGATGATGAGGAATGGCTGGTGTGGGGGTAGGGCATCACTTTTCTTGGTGAGGAGGACCACAGGCATGGAGCTCATCCAGGACAAGAAGGACTTTAGGGTTTGATGGTGCATCAGTGAAAACTGTCCATTGATGTTCTTTACAAAACGCTGTTTATTATACAAAATAATTATACTATACTGTTTTAGATACTATAAGGTATGATCAAGGGCTTTGTTTTCATTTGCATCATGTATAGCTCGTGATAAGGCTCTGGATCTTGCATGGTGGGAAGGAAGTTCTGAAAAAAAGCAAGAATGACTCTATAAGAATAGTGTGAATATGTTTATTTACCATTTACATGTTATTCAACTGAAATAAGTAACTTTGTTACCTTTAGGAGAAAGTAATGAGCGGTGTATCAAATTAATTTAAGAAAGACACAAAATTATACATACATACCAATAAATAAAGCTCAATGTGAGAAAAAAAAAAAGTTTGGTCTGGCTACATATACATTCATATATGGTTGTCTGAATGGCTTACACCTATTGTAAGGCAAGTTAGGACATTTGTATACTAGAGACCAGAGCCAAAGTCAGTCTTAAACATGGAAATGGAAACTATAGCTGAAAATCATAGACAATTATTATTTATGTTATCAGTGGAAATGTAACCAGCCTTTTTACATAAAGAAAAAAGTAATAACTTAAAAAAAAAATTAAATAATTAAAAGTATAACCATGGCAAGACCGTGTCAATCTAGGGACAGAAATACAACGTTATTGCATGTAAATGACTTTCATTTTATTGTAGAATTGTTACATTTTTATATGACCCAAAGTACTTTTTCCCCCTATAATGGAAAGGGAAGATTTGTCATATTTGTTTAACTCACATAATCACCTGAAGGCTTTCGCAGAAGAAGGTCTAACAGACTTCATGGTTTCCCTGAATTTTATATTTGTTTGCTTTGCATTCTTGCATCTACGCAGCTCTCATCATGGAAGAAACCGCTAACAGATCTTTACAAACTTTATTAACTTCAGTCATTTAACTAAGATTAAATGTAAGAATAAAATATTGCTATAGTTGCTTAACATAAACCATTTTATATTTATCTGATTTTTGTAAATTGTAAATAATTAAACTTTGAATAAAAGTATGATATATATTTTTCGATGTGGGATATTTAATTAGCACTTTAAACTACTTTAAATTAAGCATGTACAAAAAGAGAATTTTATCTTTTTAAAATAATGAAATTTTAGTTCTAATTCATGCATGCTGTGAAAATATGAACACAAAAGTTATACAAAAAGTTATCAAAACATGTTGATCTCAGTCTTTGTTTAAGCAGTCATATGCATACTATTGACAACACAAAAATAACAGCAGTATCAAGACTGTTTTTTGTTTTCTCCCTCTGAATACCTTAATACAAATAATGTTTTATATTCTAACAACTTGTTAGAAAGCAAATTGGACTTTTTAAACTGGATAAGAGTGATGTAATTTCTGCCCTCTTGGAGGAAGCTGAGAATGATTGTCAGTTCTCTGTCATTTCCCATGATGCCACTCAAATGATGTGAGACCCTCTCTGCTGTCTTAGCAATAACACAATATAATCTGGATTTGTAAAACCCTGTAAATCCAGCCTTATCAATCTAAGCAGTAAGCCACATTGGAGAAATCCCCAGCAATATGTTTAGGTGTTGTTTTCAACTCCTGAAACAGTTTTCTTGTGTATCTAAACGTTGTGAATTTAGAATTAATTGTTTCAAACGGTTTTCACTGTTATTTCTAAAATATGTAAAATACATCTCTACAAATGTTCCCCGTTTTAGCCCATCAAATATCTTTTTAAAAATGTCTCCTAAAATGTAAGCATAAGTTTATCCAACCCACAAAGAGACTTGTGGGTTTATACAAATATGTTTGATTGAAAAAGCTATGTGCAAATAAATAAATAAATTAATAAATATAATTTATTTACATTATATTACAAGCAGTGTCATTTTACATGCAATTTCAATGTAAAAAAAAAAAGTAAGTATATTTGATACAATCCAGCCCCTCCAAATAAAGGAAGTTTCCAGATTATTTAGTTTAATCTAAAAGTATAATATAGTCTCACAATAAAATAGGTCACTAAAGTTTGATAAAATAAGATATACCTTTCTCTTACAAACACATAGTGTACAAGTTAAGAGTACAACAACATATTTGTAGCCTATAGGAAGACAGTCATTTCCAACTAAAACAAAGTAAAGCACAACAAGCAAATTGAATTATTTAAATATGTAATTAACACGCATAATACAAGCACTTTTAAAATAAATAATTAGCACAATTAAAAATACCACTGTAAGATTTAATCATGCAAGCAGTTTTGAAAAATAAAGTTTTGTTAACAGATTTAAAAGCAGAGTGAATGTGACTTGCAATCGTACAAAAAAGGAAAATAAGACAACATAAATTAACAAGAAAGAAAGAAAGAAAGAAAGAAAGAAAGAAAGAAAGAAAGAAAGAAAGAAAGAAAGAAAGAAAGAAAGAAAGAGTAAGGGAATGATCATCAGGTTCAATGCACACGCTGTTGTTAAAGTACCTGACTGATTCATATCATCAGTTCCTCTATTGTGTTTAACTTCTCGAAGAGAATACATTAAATATTCGATATCCGTTTTGTAAAGACAAAGAAACAGTTTTAATGATCAGCAACTTGAAGCTAAAATGCGATTTCCCACAAAATGGAGAGGGGGAGGGTGTGTCCAATCAGAAAAGTGTTTCGCCTCTGAGCTGGTGACGTACATAACACACCCCTGCGCGTACAATGTGAACAATTATGCTCTCCAGTTGTTGTATTTCTTCGTCCCTATAACTTTGCCTATGTTTCAGTTCGCGTTTATAAAAGTATATGTTTTGTCCACACATCTGAAAAATTATGCCTTACTGGGCGCATGAACACAATAAGAATTTGTGTGACTTTAATAAACGCCAAATGAGACCGGTTTACCAATAGCGCGCGCGCGAGAAAGAAAGAAATGGAGAGCGCGCGCGTTGGAAAACAAGCTTGGGTCTGCTCTCATATCAGATATCCTACATATCAACTGATGCATCGACAGCTCTCTGTTTAAGTTCATACAAAACAAAGTATGTTTAACGCTCAAAACTGAGAATACACCGACAGCTATGTGGTGTTGGTGTTTGAAGTATAGTATGCCCACTAGGGCAATGACTTGCACGTGGCTGCTTCCACCAAGTGGGCATTTTGAGATAATGCAATTCCCGAGAACTGAGACTCACACAGAATTGTTTGCTCACTGTAAGTAGCGTAGCTACATTTTAAGTGCACATTATCATTTATTTCTTGATACAGGTACCACGTGAAGCTCCATTAACTGAATTAATTTATGAAAGGACAATTAATGTAATCAAATTTCCAGAGAACAACAGTGACATTTTCTTTAGCTATATTATGTGAGCAAGTCCCAAACGGCTGATAAATAGCTACCGTATACGTCTTTGGTTGCGAATCTTGATGAATTTCGTTAACTTGAAAAGTTTGCCAGACTGATGTCACGTGCGCTATGAAAACTGTGACGTTTACCAGACATTTCATTCATAATATGTGACATGGACACGACAGTTGAGTTACACTAGTGTTACACATAACTGATGCTCAAAGTTCGTGCAGGCTGTATTGATTTTATTCATTTGGTCATGTGAACAAATGCTCACTGACGAAGACATGGCGCTTTAAAGATGGTCTATATAGAGAGTTTCATCGCGACAAAACAGAAAAATAGCTGAACTAACGAAGTAAAACGAAATATCGTGTCACTTTTGCGTGCTTAATTCTTGTATAATTTTCCAGCATAGCTGCACATTAGATTCTGAATCTTTTCAGCATTGCCACGTTTGTTATTTACTCTGAGCACATGCTTAAAGTAAACAAACAACGGAGACTAAAAGAGCTTAAAATTGCACGCTTAATTACATACATTGTGAGTTAAATAAAATGTATTATTGAACCCAGACCGTGAACAAGACCAATCAAATTGTTTAATTGTGTTTTGAGCATGTAACGAGTTATTCAAATGTTCTGAAGGTGCAATTGCAAAGTAAATCAATTAAGACGTTTACCTATTTATAATAATTTTTAGGAATTGAATAAACAGTTAGCTATAACGAAAGACTAAAGTCTGAGGCAATCAAGTAAGTGTTTTAAAGTGAATAATAAATGAACGATTTCATAAATGAATGAATTAAGTGTGAAACTCAAACTGGCGTTTTCAGAGCAATAACAGTTTTGTGGTTTAGATAACGCCTTCATATTGCACAAACAATTTTTTAATGTAAAAAGCATTAAAACCATAAAGACACCCCCCAATATCTCACCTCATGACTTCCTCTGATAACTTCCTTTAACGGAACTGCTGTTTGTTAGTAAGATGTGTGTCATAAAATCGTGGTTTTCCGCTCATAGCGATGATTTTTGTTGTCATGTTTAACTGGTTTTGTTTAACTTGTTTTGTTGTTTGTTTGCTTAGAATTTCTGATTGCTTAAAACTAGGGAGACTGTGACGTCACGAAACGTAAAGTTCCATCACCCCTCCCCCTGGAATTCGACCGTTGTCATGGTTGTGATTGTTGTCGTGACTCGTGAGGGGGAAGAAGTCTTGCACATAAAGTAAGTCACAGTTCATGTGGCAAAATCAATCAGACACAGGTGAAACGTTATATTTATGATGTAGGAGAAAGATATCATACAGAATTAGGCTACAAGTGACCTTATTACGAAAGACATATGGCTCTCTCTTAACGAATTTAAAACCGAATTCGATTGAGAAGGTCCTTCTTGTATGGACATTATGTTTCTGTTTACCAAAAATCATTTTTCAAAACAAATAATTTCAAATGAGAAATTTTTTAGTTTGTGAAGTCAATGTAGGCTAGTTTCTTAAAAGAAGAGCTACAATTCTTTAAAGTTAATTACTAGCCTACACAAAAAGTGTTTCTGTGTTCACAGTTGAGAACAACTGCTTCACTTTCACAGTTTCTCGGGAATTTTGACCAAGAAAAACTATTAAAGGCTAAGTAAGGTTAAATAAAAAAAATCTCTGTGACACATCTAATTCCACATGAAAAAATACTATAGTCATTTATAGCAAATATTATATGTTTTTGAACCATACTATAGGCTACTTGACTAAATTTGTTGTGTAGTTGCTGTGTTAATATTACATCAACTATAGTAATATAAACAAACTACTTTACCCAATACTGTACTGAGTTTTCTAAAACTATCGGGTATATTATACTACAATGAATACACTAGTTTACTGTAGTACAAACTAAAGTATACTAAAGTATTTATTACAGTTGATCAGTTCACTATAGTTAACACTGCAGTATGCTGTAGCATTCATTAACAAAGTGTTGTAAATACTATAATACATACAGTATTCTACAAGTTAATAGCAAATACAGTCAAACCCAACATTTTTCAGACCTTTTTGATAAATTTTTACTAGTGGGTGCAGGACACTATAGTTCATTTATGTAAGTGAGGATAGCAAAATAAAGTAAACTGACATATTATACACAAAAAATCTTCATACAGTGGACTACCAGTAACATTGCCGGAACAAAAATTATTCATGTTTTGCTTAAGTGTTATCTGACATAATTAAGATTATTTTTTTTTTCTGACACAGTTTAGAGATCTTGTTATATTTTATCACCATTTTTTTAAACTACAGTGAATAAACTGTATTAATGAATGACATGTTTGATACCATATTCTGTGGTGCTTATCAATATTTGTTATTAATCGTTGTGGTTACTGTAACTTAGAAGATGTTTCAGCTGAACATTTCCACCAAGACAATTTCAATTGTTGTCAAACAGATTGTTAAATCTGTAGCTGCTCTTACAGTCAAGAGTCTTCTCTGATGTATAGAGGGCAGAAGATATAAAACAGCATGCAGAAATTACATACGACAGAGATGTGGTCTTTCTCAATTATTTATGAAACACTTTTTACTACACCATGTTACACTTCACTTATAGACTATTCACATATAAGTGAGATTTAAGTTTTGATATAACTTCAGGATTCATATAAAGTTGCCTCCATAAAAGCACATCTAAGAGTTTAGCCAAACACCATTAACAGTTTGGCAATCTTTCAGACCCATCTTTCATTGGGTTTTTCAACAGGATTAACAGGTTTTTCAACACGAGAGAGTTGGCTTGTGCTCTGTGGTGACAATAGCTGCGCACTACTGCCCCCTAATGACCACTCAAATGCTTCAAGACAACACACAGCGATTATACTTGCATTACTAAAAGTGCTCGTTTAAAGGATAATCATGCATGTAATAAATTTACAAATATTTTTTTAATTAATTGTGTAAGATCAGTGAGATTTTAAATTAAATGAGGAACATTCTTGTGCCCTGAAACTAAAATGCATCTATTTTTTGATGTGCACTGAACATTTCAACTCAAGGCATTTAAATTAAAATCCTTATCGTCCAAATCAGTCACAGTCCAACATGTTTTAGAAACATATGAATATGTGAATTGTGTTTTCACAAACTCAGCATAAAACTGATTGAAAGATAATGGCAAGGGTTATTTCAATGTGTCATATGACCTAAAAACACTGAAACCTGATGACATTTTGAAACTGAATTACTAAAATTAAGCATGATTTTTATACACTACCTTTCAAAAGTTTGGGGTCACAAGTCTCTTATGCTCACCAAGGCTGCATTTGTTTAACCAGAAATACAGTAAAAACAAAAGATATATTAAATATTATTAGTTTAAACTGTTTTCTATGCTAATATATTTTAAAATGTAATTTATTCCTGTGACAGCAAAGCTGAATTTTCAGCATCAGTCTTCAGTGTCACATGATCCTTAAAAAAATCATTCTAATATGATGAATTGCTGCTCAAGAAACATTTCCTGTTATTATCAATATTGAAACTATTGTGAAACAGTTGTGCTGCTTAATATTTTTGTGGAAACCACGATACTTTTTTTTTTTGTGATTCCAAAAAACTCATCTTAAAATTAAGTGAATTATAAGTGAAAACAGTACATCAATGAAACAAGTGCAATCAAACAGAGGCACAAGTAATCAGAATCAGTTTTATATATATTTTTTTCTTATAGTTGCAATTGATACATTAATTATTTACATAATTCATTCTCATTTTGCTAACAAGGGAAAAGCATTAGTACATCAAAAAGTCAAACTCACAGTTAAGGAACTGTTTCCTGTTGCAGGGCGTTCTAGAAGACACACAGACTTAAGAGTCAAACAATCAAGCAACCTAACAAGTGCTGTCTTATCAAAATATGATGCCCTAGACCAGAATATATTCTCTGTCGCTTAAGAGAAATCAACTGCATCAAAATGATAGCACATGCAAAAACCTCAGAACTGTACTTGGGCCCATCTGAGAAAATAAAACTTTGCTAAAGGATTTGTGTGTGTGTGTGTGTGTGTGTGTGTGTGTGGTTAATCACTCAAAAGAGAACCAAGAGTATCTGCTTTTCCATGGATAAAATGCATCATAAATGTAAATGTATACAGAATAGTAAAGGCTGCCAGTTTGGTTGTGTTCATCATGCTGTGGGAAACTATATTTAAAGGGATGGATTGCAATAGATAGTTGTAAAATATTTAGGTGCACTCTCATGAAAACTATAATTGGAGCATAGATAGAACCATGGTGTCAAGAAATGGTTAAATATTATCCCATTCCTCTTCTCCAAATCTGTACTACGCAGCCTAATCCTGTTGCATATGAGGACACCAGTGACCACAGTATCCCCGGTAAAGAGAAGGACATTTGTAGCAGTATCGAGGCTGGTGTGCAACTGCTGTCTAAGCATTATGAGTGAAATTACAACAAAAAGCATGTAAAAGTACGTTTCTGCATTGTTGAAAATTCAGGATTATTCCCAGAACAACAACAGAAGAACAGATGTCTCTTTTGACACTCAACAGCTTCACAATTAGAGACAGACTTAAGATCACCAAACGAAACTGTATTTCCAACGAGTCGACGACACTCAAAAGGCAACCTTTCCCATTAGTGCTTGGCAGGCTGCTGATACTTTCACCAGTTCAATAGCATTTTAAGAACATTGAACATTAAAATAAAACTTCTCTATATAATTATATGTACATTTCTTTAAAGTTGCATCCATTTTTCTTGCTCTTAAAGTGTGGTGTTCAATTCATTGTGAATCTGTATCTCTGATTTCATTAGTGAAAAACAAACATTTGGATTAGACTAAACAGTGGAACAAAAAGAAATGTGTGCATTTGCAAGTAAACAGGTTTGTTTTAGGAGTGATTTTATTATCATTATGAATTATTTGACTTCATATGTCTTCTTTTTTCTGTTTAGCTCTACAATGGATGCAGCAAGAGACAGAAACATGGACTCAAAAGGTAGAGGCTGTGGTGACCTGCTGAGGAGCCGGCGTATACATCTCTGTCACTTACAAATGTACACACGCACACATACATCTATATGCAAGGCCCTCATTCCCCCTCCTGCCTGAACCTCTTCTCCATCAAAGAAAAAAAATAAACAGCAAAACAAAAAGGCAGTCATTGGCCAGCACACAAGAGCAAAAAAAAAACAAAAAAAAACTCTGTTCTCCATGAGCGGATTCTCCAGGGGTTTTTTTTCCAGCTCTTCTTGCATCTGTGCTCGCTTGAGGAGTCCGGAGCTGCAGGTAAAGGGAAACGATCTAACCTTTGTTTGCTTCACACCCCTAGAGGGCACTCTAAGGCTGTGAGCTGCCCTGACTGTCCGGATCGGTGCCGGACGAGCTGGTATCCGAGTCAGAGTCGCCGTCATTGTCCTCTGGCGGGCACTTTTCCCGCAGTCGCCTCTGGATGGCTCTGAGACGAGTCAACAGACCTTGGTAGTCAAAACGACCTCTCTTCTCCCCAAAAGGATCCTGCAAGACATGCATCAAAATACACACATTTGACGGGGATCAAAAAGGACATTTAGGATATTTAACTACTTTAAGGTAACGATTGTAAAACACCGAAAAAGGTTTTTGCTAACAAAAAAAAAAAAAAAAAAAAAACAGTGCCAATTTTCAACCAAACTATTTACGTTAAACTATATAAAACACTACCATACAAAAGTTTGGGGTCAGTACTTTATTTTTTGGGAAAGAAATTAATACTTTTATTTAACAAGGATGCATTAAATTGATCAAGAGTGACAATAAAGAATTATAATTTTACAAAAACATTCCATTTCAAATAAATGCTGTCTTTTTGTACTTTCAATTCATCAAAGAATCCTGAAAAAAATCCACAAATTTTAAGCATGATAATAATAACTGTTTCTTGAGCAGCAAATCAGCATGTGAGTAATGAAGCTGAAAAGCTTTGGCATCGAAGCTTTGACAACCAAAATACCCCCCCAAAAATTATATATTTTACAACACAAAATCATACCACTATAGAAAAAGTTAAAATTAAACAAAAACAATACGATTCAACCACAGTCTGTGCAACAGTTCCACTTTAATACGTGTGACGCGACTACAAAATGCCTGAAAACTGATTCATAGCAGGACTTGAGAACCATAACAACTCTGAAAATCCCACAGAAATGGCTGCGGGCGAATGGAGGCTGTACTCAGTGATTCAGCTCAACTCAAGTTCTCTTTGACTACGAGGTGTGATTGAGCGTCACGTTCTTTGTTCTTTTTGGTCTTCTGTAAATGCTGACATGAATGACTCACCACAGCTAATAGGACTATTTGTAAAATCACAGTGCTAAATGTTTACATAAGGTTGTATTTCTAATGTTATGATGACAATCGAAATGACATCACAGGGCACAACATGAAATGTAGCAAAGTACGTTTGCATTACCTGCATGTTCTGCCCTTGGAGATGCAGACGTTCCTTGCAGACCCCCTCATAGAAATCATAGTACTCCAGGAAGGATTTCTCCATCACGCTCCTAGGAACAGAAAAACAATGCTCTTAAAAGGGTGTGTTGGCCATTTAAAAACCTATACAAGTATAAAAAAAAAATTCTAATGGATTCTGGGTTGATTTAAAAATTCTTGTTTTTGATAACTAATATAATTTCCAAAGAAAACTTTAACCATTTAATAAATGGCAATACTAATTCACATTTATTTGTATAGCGCTTTTCACAATACATATCGTTTCAAAGCAGCTTGCAGAGAATGCATGTCAAGATTACAATTTAAGAAGAATGCAGTTAGCTAGTAATGTAATAATTTGGGCAATTAATTTACAAACACTGTTAGCATTTAACTTTAAGTGTAGAAGCAATGAGCTCCTGGAAAAATGAATAAATAATAATAAATAATAAATAGTTTAGTTCGGGCTACAAGCCTTTAAAACAGACCCAGATTATGCGAAATGGCGAAGGGATCATCACTCACCACAAAGCCTCGGGACACGGCACTTTACCCTCTAGCATATCGCACACAGCTACTCGCATGGTTTCGTGGCGGATACACTCGTTGTAGTTTTTGCTGTCACCTGGATGCCTTTCCTAGCAAATAGATGACATTGCAGAATAAACTATAGCGTTCACTGTGAACCAAATAAAATAGATTACAGGAGGACCGCATAGGGACCTTCTAAACCAAGAATGTGGGAGAAATAGTACCTGCTCAAAGCCTGGCTCATTGTGGTAAGGGTTCTCTGTCATTAGGGACTGTATGGATATGAGAACAGAGGAGATGCTCTGGGCGGGACTCCACGCTGGACCAGTCCAAGTGCTGTAGAAAGAAACAGCTGGGATCTGAGTAAAAGCTCATTCATACCAAGAATGATAACTATAAATCTAACTCTATTAGCATCTACTAAGGATGAAGATAGATGCTGCGAAGATTGATACATCGACATCGAAATATATATTATATATATATATATATAAATTAAATGTGTGTGTGTGTATCAGTAAGTTTTTGGTGTATATTTAAAAATGTTTTGCTGATTAAGATAAATTATATCAGGTTGTATTGTGATGAAGTGTTTAAAGGTGCTAAAGAGGATCATTTCGTCGACTGAGAATCCAAAGACTGTTAGTGAGTTTTTGAAATGAGCGCATGCGTAAGAACAACCCCCTCCTTCACAGCTCATTTCGAGGGAACGCCTCCCAAAACTCGTGCACGAGTATTGGAACACGAGTGTTTACCACCGGCATTCGCTGTGTCGTGTTAGTGGATTCATTATGTCGGACTCACCGCAGGTAACTCATAATCTGCAGTTGTTACTCCTGCATGTGGTGCCTGTGGAGTGTGGAAAGTTACTGGAGCGCGCAGCCGCGCACGTCTCTCACAAGGAACGTCACGGCAGTGATTGACAAGCCAGAGGGCCAATCGTTTACACGATGATCGCGTAAACGATTGGCTGATGTTTTTAAGGCCCTACCTCGTGCACAGATGATGTATATTAATATTATTCCTTTCAGTGTACTTAATAAATAGTCTTTTATCAGTTAGTAAAGACCGTTTCAAGTAATATTGCAAAAATGTATAAAACAAAACATCCTCTTTAGCACCTTTAATTGTTTTTTTTTTTTTTTTTTTTCAGAAATTGATTCCAACAATTCTGATTTTATTGTTTTTATCATTTATCAGCTGGAAAAAAATAACTCAAAGTGATTCCAACGATATTGATCCTCTGTCATTATTGTTATAGTTGTGGTGTGACAACCTACTCTCAAATAATTAGAATGATTAAAACTTTATGGTTATCGTCCTTGGTGTGAACAGGCCTCAACTCTGGAACTAAAAGTGGCTAAGTAAAATATCTGAGAATCCAATAAAAGCTTAAACAAGAAACCTGTCTTACCCGAGGATGCTCAGGCAAACTTTGCCGTTGCGGTAGAAGTTGGGGTTGAAACGAACAGTATTGTGCCCTGTAGTGATTAGTTTGACGCGTGGAGGGTGGATGGGATAGTCAGGGGGACAGCGGAACAGGAAGAGGAAGAAGCCACCCTCATATGGTGTGTCGAAGGGGCCGGTGATGAGGGCATGAATCTGTGGAGACAAGAGGAGGAAGAGGGGTTATTTGAAGGGTTTCACCTTTCTAGGCCACAACAGAAAAACTAACCTGATACATTCATACACTACAGCAATTTTCATGACTTTTTAAAACACTTTTACAGCATTTCTTAATTTAGTATAGTGTTAAAGTATACTACTGTTCATTAATTTATGCTTGAACATAATACTTTAACACATAATATACACAATATATACACAATATTAATATATACAACTTGTTTAAATATTAATACAAAATGTTAAAAATATGTTTTTTGCACACTATAGTCTGTAAGGTATTTTAAATGTTTTTTTTTTTTTAAAGAAGTCTCATGCTCATCAAAGCTGTATTTGTTAGATCAACATACAGTAATATTTAGAAATATTACAATTTAAAATAACAGTTTTTAATATGTTTTAAAATATAATTTAATTAAAGCTGAATTTTCAGCATCATTCCTCCAGTCTTCAGTGTCACATGTTCCTTCAGAAATCATTCTAATATGATGATTTGCTGCTCAAGAAACATTTATGATTATTATCAATGTTGAAAACATTTGTGCTGCTTAACATTTTTGTGGAAACGATAATGCATTTTTTTCCAAGATTCTTTGATGAATATAAAGTTCAAAAGAACAGCATTTATTTGGAATAGATTTTTTTAACATTGTAAAAGTATTTACCGTCAATTTAATGCATCCTTGCTGAATAAAAGTATTTTTATTTCTTTGAACACTAATGTATATGTAGAAATGAACATTAACCTAGCATAATAAATGCTGTAAAAGTATTGTTCATTGTTAGTTCATGAAACCTAATGCATTAACTTTGCATGTGCAATCAAAGCATTCATTGTATAGTAAGAATATGACAATACAAGGAAGGATTGAGGGAGGGAACACAGGAGAGTGAGCGAAATGCTCAAATATCATCATAATTGTGAGGGAAATGTCTACTGATGCTTACCTTGGTCATGTCGTGAGGATCAGGAACCACAAACATACCCGGAGGAGGTTCTTTATAGATGGACATAATGTCTCTAAAAAGAGGAAAGAAGAAAAGAATATGTTCACAGAATCATTAAAAACAAACAGGCATCACTCACATGAAGAAATATCAGTGGCAGTGTGCACCATTTTTCTCAAAGCACGAGAAAGGAAGCAGAAGCCACATACAGACCCTGCCAAGAAAATCATCAGATCACTGAATGCCTGTAATACAAAGCCAAACTACACAAACATAACTGACTCATTGTAACCAAGTGCTTTCATTTTCGTGTCCACATTTCCATTATTAGTCCTCTGGGGACGTCTGATCAAATTATGCCCAGGCCAAAGTCACTGCCAAGTGATAATTCCCTGAGAGTGTCAACATTGTACCTTATAAATGCGGTCGCCTATAACAGATTAATCTGCGGGCAGGATTGTAACATTTGGCTGGAAAATGTTTCAGAATGCCAGGCTAGTACAGATTGACAGGTCATTAGTTTGAGCAATATTTTTATTGAGAACTACTTTAAAAGTTCATGCCATTATTTGGTAGATGTGTAAAGAATGATACCTAACTGCACAATTACAGCACTGTGCATTCATCAGAAAATAATAACGCTCACAGGTGAATAAAGTGCATAATTTTAACATAAATTAATCAAATTTGAATGCATCATTCTCAAGCAAGAAATGCATACCTAAGATGAAAATAAATTAGAACGAAACAACTTTGCATTAATGTAATAAGATAATGACTTCTATAGGCTCTTTTACACTTGAGCAATAGCCGGAAATTGGCTCTCTTAGACCTAAATGGGATGGAAAAGGACTGGAAGGCCAAGAAAACCTTCAAAATCTGATGAGTAGGTTCTCAGATTTTCTTCTATGAGAAACTGGAAGATGTCCAGGAGGTCACACTAAAGACTGATTTTTGCTTAAAGAAGCCGTTTATTTTGATATTTTTAAATTTTTTACATTTTGTATACATGTTTCCTGTTTGTATCACAATAAAGTCCAACAATTAAATATGGATGGTAATTAAAACACAACAAAGTTGGTGATGGCTTAACACATATATTTTATTATATGTGAAGACTTCAGATGCAAAAGCCTCTAAGTGCCGTCTGAAATGTTCTTCTATCTTAAGCATTTTTATCAAGCTTATATGTTTAGGTTCAGTAATTCCACTTTAAATGGCAATTAATAGGTCCTTTTCATTGCCATCAAAGTGAGATAACTGAAAATAAACATACGAGCTTGATAAAAATGCTCATTTTAGAAGAAAATTCCAGACGGCACTTAGAGGCTTTTGCATCTGAAGTCTTCATATATAAAAAATATAATACTTATGTTTATATGCATGATATGATACACACACACACATACACATACACATACATATATATATATATATATGCTATTTATTATTGTGCCAAAAAGCAACAATTAGCAGTTAAATGTAAATGTGTATCTGAAGTTCATTCAGCATTCTGACATATGTTTGGATGGGACAGTAAATTAATAATGCACTGCAGCACGCAGGCGAACTTAAAAAAAGTTGTCTTACACTTCCTAAAACAAACACAGACCATATAGGATAGTCTATCATTACCTTTTTATCCGGAGAATACACTGCTGAGACGCCTTTTCGTTGTCCCAGTCGGTGCTTAACGTGGGATCCCAGGAGGTGGCGTGAATTTGGGACAGGAGGCCCGCTCCAGCCGGGACTCCTGATCCAATACCGGGCGGCAGGGATGGAGGAACGGCCACGGGGACCGTGGAGTCGAGCGCATGGGTCAGAACACCGAGTCCGCTCTCCACGGCCGGAGTGATGGTATGCGCGATCCCGGGAGCGACCACCGACAGGCCGGTCTCTGCCGGAGGCGGGGAGGCTGATGAATGCCCCGGTATAGAATTACCCAAACTCGCGGAGAACTGCGCTCCGTGGTCCTGCGCCATCCCTACCGATCCGTTGGCCTCCTCCCCAACGCTATCCGCCATCGTCGATGAGACCGAAGAAGCCACAAACTGTCTGAACAGCTGTCAAATCAATCAGTTTCTTCAGCAGTTTCTGTTTCTCCTCGCTCGGAGGCAAGTAGAGGAGGGCAGGAAGAGAGAAATGACTCCTACATGTTCTCCCTTTCCCCTCTTCTGACCTCAACTATAACAACCTATGTCGAGAGCAGCGCTGAATTTAGTGTATTAACCGAATTAGCTGAGCATTTAACATTCACATCAATGAGCAGCTGAGTTTAAGGTCCAAACGCACGTAAACGTAGTTGCCCCTCGCTCGGCCTGGCCTGTTTATCAGTGTTGTTTCATTTCTCTCCACTTCCTCCTCATTCAGCAGGAAATACTGCCATCTAGCGGTGCACTCCTGGAGGAGGTTCAAGCTGAAGGGGAGTTCTGAGGAAACGATTCTGGTTTCATTAAAGATTCTTTTACAATATTTGGATGACAGAAATGCAGTTCCACTCAAAATGTGTTTTAAAAGTGCAGTACGCGAGTTAGTATTTGAGTCACTAAAAATAACTGGGAATCAGTCATTTTTGGTCGCGCTGCATGTTTTTGATTCACTAAAAAAGAACCGGCTCATAACAGTCAATATTAGGTCGACTTCTCCAAGCGGTGCTCACTGCAGAGCCAAATGACGTCCAGCTCACACCTCTCTGGACGTCCTGTGTTGAGCCTGACCTAGTCGAGCTACACCTCCGTGGATCTCATGGGTGGAGGGATAGTTTTGGGTAGGGTTAGGGTGTGGTTGGACTTTCTACATCTAAGAGAGACTTCACACTCCACCCATGACTCTGCAGTGAGCAGCCTGGACTTCACTGGCCTCCCAGTTAAACCACCTGCGCACCAGCTTGACCAGTCAGCAGCTGGTTCTGAAAAAGTTCAAATCAACCCACCTAAGCTGGTTTAAGCTTCTTTTTTTCCTCTCTAGCAGAGTCAGTGGGGCTGAGATGAGAAATATATCATTTTTATGTTATTTTGTTCTGTAAGATGAAGTCAGGAACTCACTGCACCTTCAAACTAGTTGAAATGAGGTGCATAGAAAAAAACTTGTAAACTTGTCATTGACAAAGGTTACGTTCGCCCTTTTTTCAGTCAAGTATTGATTTAATTTCACTCGATGACTACTTAGAGCATGCACTCTTGAAGTGTTTCATGTTCTTGTAAGATGAACCATGAATGCAGTCAAACTCTTGTGTCAACTTTTTAGTATCACTTGCTTCTGTACTGCCCTGATTTTCTTTAAAAAAAAAGGTCTTTGAGCAATGTTTCAGTCATGTTTTTGTATTGCAACTACAATTTAAACTACATGAGAACAATTAAGTTAACTTTAGATGAGCACACCACATATTGCAAGTTAAAGAATGTGCATGTCAATAGAAAGCCCCATTTCTCCATGTTGTCAAACACTTGTGTTCTTTGGGTCTTGATATTGCATACAATCAGGAGGTTTCATAGCAAGCTAGTAAATGATAGGTGAATAAATGGGAAAACAAATCAAAAGCAAGTAGCGTTTTTAAATATGTTAGATTTCAATCTAAATCTCTACAATGAGTCTTCAAACATTTAGATTGACTTTGGGCAGGCTAAAGAAGTTTTATAGTAGTCAATATTTGAAGTGGATCAAAAAAGTTCAAAGTTGTCCAAAGAAGGTTTCAGGACAACTTTGATGAAAGGTTTTGCTCCACTTCAAATGTAGTTTTCAAAAACACCAGGCTAGTCTGCATTCCCTCAACAGACTCTACATTCTTATAGCAGAAACAACACACAAAAGCAAACAGATTTCAACCATTTATTCAGATGGTCTTATGTGAATTGAGTTCTTACATAAAACGTAGAGAGAAAAACGGTACAGGGGAACATAAAAAGGGAGAGTTTCTTGTAGTTTTGTTGGAATGGCGGTGCCACGGCCTAAGCTGCGCATCAGAGTTCCAATCTCCAGATCAAGGGAGTCGAACTGCTTGAAGAAAAGACATCCAAGTTACATGGCGAACAGGATGAGGAACGCCACCATCAGACAGAACAGACCCATGGCCTCAGACAAAGCGAAGCCCAAAATGGCGTAGGAAAACAGCTGCTGTTTCAGGGAGGGATTCCTGTAAATGAAGAAAAAGATTAGGCACAAGCTACATGTACAAGAAATAAACAAAGTTTAAGAGCCTAATTTTAAAGATTACCTGGCATAGCCAATAATAAGGCTGCCGAACACAGTCCCGATTCCAGCTCCGGATCCGGCCACACCCACCGTGGCAGCACCAGCACCAATGAACTTAGCTGCTGTGTCGATATCTCTGGATACAGCACTGGTCTGGAAGCCCCGGGTTACATTAAGGAGGGTCGCTTCACTGACTGGCAACAGAGCTGCCTGAAAGGGAGGAAAAGACATTTGAGCATGTGCAAGAGAAGCTGCAATGTATTTCAGGGCATTCACATTTTTTACCTGTTCAGTTCTTGCTTCGGGTCTGTTGAACAGGACTGAAACAGGCCGGGCCAAAACCCTGGATCCTCCACGGACCTGATGGGAAGAACGAACAAACTTTCAGAATGAGAAATAAATGCTTTGATTACCTAATCTTAACATTAAGCATATTTCTGATTGAAATTTTATGAGAGTGCAAGGATCCAGGGTACATCAATCAATTAAATTTCAACTAATAAACCAAATTAACACTATACTATGGATATTGCTGGCTCCGTGAGGAATTGACCAGTCGCTGGGAGTTTGATTGGCAAGCGATCTAATGAATCATAATGCAGAATCCGCCATTTTGTCCGACAAAGCAGTCAGGAGTTAGAAGTTCGACTTGAACTTGAAAAATGGTGTGTATTGACAACATTCCTTCTGATGTTCATTCATGTTTATTTGATGAAATAAATTAACTAGTAGGAAGAGATGATCGGTTCACGAGCTGCTTGAGCTGAGGCGCTACAGCAATCTGTCACGACACATTACAGAGCCACAAAATTGTTTTTAATGTTTGATTTCTTAAATTACACAATTTGAAAGCTGGGACTTTAATATCTTAAGTAACCCGCTCTGTCTTGTCTGTCGACATGTCAGTGTCCTCTTTGCTCCGCAAAGTATTTTTCACTCCGTGTGGCATGACAACGCCATGGCTTGTCGGACAACGCAACAGGGGGGCGGGTCTTTGCAAAGGCTCAATTGCTTATTATCCTCTTATAAGTTGTTTTGGATAAAAGAATCTGCTAAAAGCATAAGTGCAAGACAAAAGCAGCATTTAAATGCATGATTATAAACATGGTTAGAACTATATGTAGACAATTTCCATGGACACCAGAAAATACAATACACTAAAAAGAATGGCATTAAGGTAATTTTCTGAAACGGTCAATGGAATGTGATAGTATTTGAGCATGAATACATACCACAGCAGGTGAGGTGACGAACTTAGCACATGCGTACATGTTTGAAGCCTGTGGAGAAGAAAGATGTTAGACAGGTGTAAGAAAAGGGCACCAGTGTCATAAACATAGGATTTCATTCCCTCACACATAGTGAAGCAAAGTCAGCAAGACACACGTTTGTGCCAAACACTTGAGTTATCAATTAAAGATGACTACAACTCAATGGCAACCGAAGGGACTTCCAATTTAAATCAAGCCATCAGTACATTTCAAAAACCCACAGACCATTCAAAGAAAGATAATATTAAGTGTTACAAAATTTCTGTAGCATCCAAAGCAAATGACAGATGGTCTGTGTATATATAAAGGACCTAGACCTGCTTTGACAAGGGAACCTCTAACCAAAACTTTTAGGCCGAGAGCACATCCCCTCTAAATCAGTGGTCAAACATATGGCAGCATAAAGGTCATGATGTACTACTGTACTCAAAACACCCAACACAAGGTTTCACCCACTCAAGACACTGAGACATAAGAGATAGAGACAGAGTCAGCCTTCAAACCTGAGGTTATTAGAGCCTGTTAAAAGTCCACATTGTGACACTGACACCAGAAGCAACTAAGTCCATCAAAAAATACATTCTGTAATCTGTACACAATTTGCTAAGTGAGAGGAAGGTTAAATAAATATATATATATATATATATATATATATATATATATATATATATATATATATATATATATATATATATATATAGGTCACCCTTTGGACAACCTTTCGAACAGCCGGAGCATAAAGCCCGTGCTTCTTGCCTTAAACACATTATTAAGCAGAAAGTGACAGTAATAATCGGTTCTAAGGTTAATTTGAGTCTTAAGCTTGAGGCGTTTAACTTCCCAGCAAAACGAGCGCGCGGATAGTCTGGAGACTGAAGGTCACCAACAGCTCTGAATGGTACTTAAAACATAAACGCATATGAACTGCCTCATAAACATGCAAACAACAGACATAAACTATATTTAAATGTCATTACAGTATTAAAACACTTGCACTTGAAGGTGCAAGCGCAGCGCGAGCTTTCAGGCTGATGCGGGCCCAGTCAGACATCTTGCAAGTGTCACGAGCAATACGAGAATAAAACGTCCGTGCATTTTAAGTGCACCAATAAATCGTGAATCTGAGGAGCTTTGGCGTTATTTACCGGTTGCTCTTCGGGTTGAGGTCTCGAGACCTAATCGCAAAGGGACTCATTCATTCATTCGAGATGACTTTGACAAGCGGCTAGCGGAGCTTTAGCAACGCGCTTCTCTGAATGGCACCGGAAAACTGCAGTTATTTTAGCCGGATCAGAAACGTCCGCACATTTCCATAGCTTTAAAAAGTAAGGTTCCCCTACTATGCGTGTTTAGATGAATGCAGAGAATACCTGACTCACCGATTAGATACAGCACACAAGGGCCCGGGGTTACAGGGACAAGCTTGCAGCTAGAGGCAATGAGTACGCCGTGAAAACTGTCACCTTGTCATTTATAAGCTTCGGAAGTACGTCCTCGTTTGTGATTGGGCAGAGGGTCACACTTTCCCCCTCTGATTTGCTACGAGGTATGTCAATACATGAAACATACCCAAAGATGTGCTTTGTCAAGAAGGCGGGATCTCTTTGATTGGTTTAAACGATTTAAGGAAGAACGCCGGGAAAGTCAAGAATCGCATCCCGTGTCCCCTGTTTCTATTGGATGCTTTGGGTGGAAATCCCGCCTTATAGATTTTAGAGGACGGGGTGACTGCAATTGAATTGCAATAGCTGTTGGATATCTCCAGAGGGCGACCTGTGCTTTCTTTCTTGAGTGAATTGTGAGGATAGGTCTATGGGATAAGTAGCATAAATCTGTGGTTATGATGGCCTGAACTCCTTAGATTTTACCACCCAATAATCACACCTTCAAACCCACTGGATTAAAGCACAACAATATCTATCTTGAATATTATATCTCACTTTATCTTTTCACAGGTTGGTCAGTTCCTTTTGCTCTGTGACTACATCATTACTAAACTTCCTTTTAAACTATTTAATTTTCAAAAAGAGATGCTTTTTTCTTGGAATCTATGAACTCAAATACTCACCCCAAACAGGTGTTTTATCTAGAATAATAAGCATATTTTATATGATTTAAGTTTTTATTTCTTGAGAAATAGTATTGTAATGATGATATAGTTGCAGGACTGACCTATTCTGAGTTTCTCTTTAAATATATAATTCCAGTCACTCCTGAAGATTATGCTGTAGTTATGGATGCTGCCCCCTCTGGTGTAAAAATGCTTCTTGAAAATACACCCGTCAGGCATAACATTATGACCCCTGTGAAGTGAATAACACTGATTATCTCTTCATCATGAGACCTGTTAGTGGGTGGATATATTAGGCAGCAAGTGAACATTTTGTCCTGAAAGTTGATGTGTTAGAAGCAGGAAAAATGGGAAAGCGTAAGGATTTGAGCGAGTTTGACGAGGGCCAAATTGTGATGGCTACACGACTGGGTCAGAGCATCTCCAAAACTGCAGCTCTTGTGGGGTGTTCTCGGTCTGCAGTGGTCAGTATTTATCAAAAGTGGTCCAAGGAAGGAACAGTGGTGAACCGGGGACAGGGTCATGGGCGGACAAGGCTCATTGATGCACGTGGGGAGTGAAGGCTGGTCCGTGTGGTCCGATCCAACAGACGAGCTTCTGTAGCTCAAATTACTCAAGAAGTTAATGCTGGTTCTGATAGAAAGGTGTCAGAATACACAGTGAATCACAGTTTGTTGTGTATGGAGCTGCATAGATTCACACCAGTCAGGGTGCCCATGCTGACCCCTGCCCACCGCCGAAAGAGCCAACAGTGGACAGGTGAGCATCAGAACTGGACCACGGAGCAACAGAAGATGGTGGCCTGGTCTGATGAACCACATTTTCTTTTACATCACATGGATGGCCGGGTGTGTGTGCGTTGCTTACCTGGGGAACACATGGCACCAGGATGCACAATGGGAAGAAGGCAAGCCAGCGGAGGCAGTGTGATGCTTTGGGCAATGTTCTGCTGGGAAACCTTGGGTCCTGCCATCCATGTGGATGTTACTTTGACACGTACCACCTACATAAGCATTGCTGAAGAACATGTACACCCTTTCA
The DNA here is from genome assembly GCF_024489055.1 of Chanodichthys erythropterus. Taxonomy (NCBI): domain Eukaryota; kingdom Metazoa; phylum Chordata; class Actinopteri; order Cypriniformes; family Xenocyprididae; genus Chanodichthys; species Chanodichthys erythropterus. The sequence continues at coordinate 27,771,577 of NC_090223.1, read as the reverse complement.
TGGAAACAGTATTCTGGTGTCTGTGACCTCTTTCAGCAGGATAATGGACCCTGCCACAGAGCAAAAATGTTTCAGGAATGGTTTGAGGAGCACAACAACGAGTTTGAGGTGTTGACCTGGCCTCCAAATTCACTCAATCCAATCGAGCATATGGGATGTGCTGAACAAACAAGTCTGATCCATGGAGGCCTCACCTCACAACTTAAAGGATCTGCTGCTAACATCATGGTGCAGATACCGCAGCACACCTTCAGGGGTCTAGTGGAGTCCATGCCTCGACGGGTCAGGGCTGTTTTGGCAGCAAAAGTGGGACGAACACAATATTAGGAAGGTGGTCATAATGTTATGCCTGATCAGTGTACCTCAGCTCTCTCTACATACTGGATCCTGCTGATACTCCAGTTGGTGAATCTAGTTGAATCTGTTTCTCTTTTCCCCCCATTAGGTATAATAATCTTTGTGTTATGTTCTTTGTTTTTAAAGGGATATTCATACTGTCATTTTGGAATGGCTGTGTTGATGTTCTTTTGTGGAGTAAAATTGGGAATTTCCTCATTAATATTTCCTCACACATAAAATTACTATCATGTAAACAGATATAATTGTGATATATTTTGTACATTTTGTGGTTTACATGCAGAAACATGCTTGCAGTTATTTTGTAGTTGTCCTCATTCATCTTGTTTTTGGTTATCATGCCCTGCCTTATGTGTTTTGAAAACATCTTATTTGGTTATGTCTCCTATGACATGCCTTATGATAAGGAATATTATCTAATTAATCTACTTCTTTTAACCAAATTTAGTATTCATGCATGTAAATCTGTCAGTCAAGGTAAAAATGAATTATTAGTTAATTAAATTGACTAATCTATAGTCTGTGTTTTCTGCAGAACATGCACAGGACACACATTGCCACTGGTCTACAGGAAGCGGTTACATTTGTTCAGGTAGGAACAATGCAGATTTTTCTGAATATTGGTACTACATTGGGCCCAAAAATCATATTCAAGTTTTGAAAGATATATAACTGCTTAAAATAATGTATTTAATCGTGTGACAACTCTAAAACATTTCAAAATAAAAACAACGATATGTGCATTCAGCAATATACAATCAATATCTACTTATTAAGGTTCAAATGAATTAAATCCTTTATTTACATGAAATTTATATTGAAAAATGCACTCGTGTTACAAGAATGCATTCTATTACAATTCACTAGAGAAAGATTCAGATATAACCTGGCCATGCCCCATACATTTGAGTCTTTCTCCATCCATGTGAAGTGCAGTATATATCTGACAGCTTCTTTTAGTGGTTGAGACTTGCATACCTTTGTCTGGTGTGAACTTCACCTTTCTCTATATAACTTTCCTTTATACTCTACCTGTGCGTCTATATCATTTTAACTGCCTGTCTGAACAAGACCTTTTATGGATTATGGGCATTATAAATCAAATCAAAATCTTTCGCTAAACCCCATCCCAAACTTGGAAAAGAAAACAAAAAATATTCTCCTAACTTTTTTCACCTGGTCTCTATGTATATATAATTATGAATTCTTGGAAACCTGCCTTCAGAAACATGTTTATGGTACACAAACTGATTTATGATGATGAATGAATGACGATGAAAATGAATATGCGGTTTATTAGCCTATTTGATATATCTAAATCTTTAATGCATAGATGTTCATGCATATAAAAAATTAATTTTTGCTTTACTGCAGTCATTTATTTCAGTTTTAGTTATAGCTGACAAGTTATATCAAATTTCTCTGATTTCCATTATGTGCCTGTGTTGTGAATTATGTTAATAGCCAAAATAGCCTTACACAATACACTCACACAATGTAGCCCTTGTGTCATTGATTAAGCAGAAAATGAGGCAGAACACATCCGTCAAATATATGTGTTTCACTGCACAATTATTCATCCAAAGCTTCCACAGATTTTGGAAGACATTAGATACAGTTCTCAATTCATCAAAGGTGTGTAGCGTACAGACCCTAAAAGGATTGAAACAGAAAGGGTTATTTCATAAAAGTCTTAATTACATACAATTTGCACTGAAACTCATTTAATGTTGTAAATGAGTAATTTATTTTTCCTGCTTGAATTTGAACATGAATTGACATGAGTCTATACATTTGTTGAGAAACAATATAAATGAAAGAAGTCGTCTAATAGAATATTCCAGAAACAGACCCTTTCTAAGAGTTTAGCCGCTCTCTCTCAGCAGGAGGTAGATTTGATAAGTTTTACAGATGACAGGAGGAATAAATTACAGAACTTTACAAGCTAAAGCTGGCAAGGTTTTCCACAAAGAGCCGCAAGTGAAGCACAGGCATAGAGTTATGTTCAAGATCTGCCACAGGGCACATTCAGAATGACATCCATAGTGATTGTAATTACACACTTCACTTATGTCAAGTGCTTTACAAACAAACAAACAAACAAACAAACAAACAAACAAACATAACAATACATGTACACATTTTAAAAATGAAAAAAATCTCACTATGTGAATAAGCTTTATACTATACTTTGCCTACACTGTAAAAAAAATCCCGTTGTTTCTACGGAAAAATACCGGCAGCTGTGGTTACCAGAACAATACTGTAAAAATGACATCAAACCGTAAACATACTTACGGAGTTACATGTGAATTTTACATTTTAAATATGTATATTTAACATTGGATTTCAGTACACTGTAAAAAAAAAATCCCAGTAAAATTTACGGTAAAATAACATATTTCATTAACTGATATAATGTTAATTTAACAACCTAATGAAGTACTAATATCTGTTTTGTATCTTTATAATACACTGACAGTTACAAAACACAGTGGTGATAAGAGTCACATGATGAATCAAAGTTCATCACAAGCAGCTTTTCCACAAGCTGAGGAGGACAATACTAATATATAGAAGGTGCACACAGTGTCATTCACACACACATTAAACACCATCATGGTAACATGCATGAAATTTAAAAAATGCAATAAACATTAATTTAACAACATTAGATGTAAAATAAAACCCTAATGTACATAACTGATTAGAAAAAAATGAGAAAAACTAAGAAGAAACAGTTATTTCAACAAAAATATATCAAATGTGAAGTGTCACGCAGGGAATTGTGGGAATGTCAATTTAGGTTTTTTCACTGTAAATTTTACAATGAATTGTTATTTTTCACTTTCAAAAACTGTGAATTTAACGGTATTTTACCGTAAAATTACATTAAATGTACCGTTAGATCTATTACAGTTATTCACCGTATATAGTACGGAAACTTTCTGTAAACCAATTAACAGTTTTTCACTGCAGCATTTTTACAGTCTTTTACTGTTAAAATCACGGTAATTTTTTTACAGTGTAGCTAATACACTTGCTAAATCAGCAAAATATTGTAACTTATTAACTGATTGTTATATTGACAAACAAAACAAAACAACTAAACAGCCAAAAATTATACAGTTATTTTGTACTGGTAAATACTATGGCTCTTGTGATTAATCTCATGATTTTTGACCAGTTTTTAGAGAGAAGAATGAAATGTAATAATATTAAATTCAGCAAACGTTAAAAATATGTATACAACAGTTAGTTCTGGTTCTCGAATCTGATTGGCTGAGAGCCTTTTCCAGCAGTGCAATATTACTAATATCACACAGACTGCTTCACAATTTGTATTACTCTGTTTTGTTCTGTTGGATCTATGGCAGCATTTCTCACAGCATTTCTCTTATACACTCTTGGGCAAAATGGTTGTAAACAGTAACAAATTAGGGTTCTTCAGCTTGTACATTAGAAGAACCCTCTTTGGTGATAAATAGAACACTTTTTTTTATAAAGTTCCATAAAGAATCAGGCTTTGAGAGAGATAGGACCTTAATGGTACTATAAATAACCTTTTTAAGTTGATTTTCATTAATATTAGTATTATTAATATTATTAATTAAAATTGTTTTTTTTACCCCATCTGACTGCTCTTTATAATATGTACTCTTTGGGTTTTACATAAAAACATCAAAGCAGCACATTGTCAATTAGGTACTTTTATTTTTATAAATATATGCTTTATATTTATCTCTAACAACAGTCATTAGATGAATACAATGATACTGTAAATAACAATTGACAGTGAATGTGAAATATCTTCACAGTCCTCTATGATGTCTTTATCATTATGTGTGTATTTTGAGTAGCAGTTTCTATCTGCAGATGGGGGGGGGGTCTTTTCCATTTGTATTTGTTTATGTAAAAACAATTATGTTTATGAAGCCCAAAATGACCAAAAATGGACAGTATGTGAGCCCTTTACAATGTTAAAAGGAAAAAGTGAAAAAGTTCATAGATGTGAGCTCCATATCTTCCTGATATCTTCCTGAGTCATATGGCACCCCTCCTACTCATGTGATATTGCTCATACTGGGCTGTTGTATGCTTGATTTTGATTGGTTGACGATCGTTCTAAGACGTGCAATTTCTTTTTTCAGGAAACACACAGCTAAAAGTATTTTCAAATGTCCTTACAAATGTCCTAAAGTTATGTCAGATGTCCTTACAGCCTACAGCAAAAGAAGCAAAACTAACAAAGACATTGACCATATATTTACATTTATAATAAATAAAAAAAAAAACATTTCCATGTTTTTCCCATTAAGCTCTATCTATGGAAAAGTATGCTCTCTCTCGCTCTCTCTCTCTCTCTGTCTCACACACTCTCACACTGTGAATTGTGGGGACTCTCCATAGGCGTAATGGTTTTTATACTGTACAAACCGTATTTTCTATCAGCCTACACTACCCCTACCCCAAACCTAACCATCACAGAAAACTGTGCACATTTGTACTTTCTCAAAAAAAAAAAAAAAAAAAAAAAACCCTCATTCTGTATGATTTATAGGCCTTTTGAAAAATGGGGACATGTCCTCATAAGTCACCCTCTCCTTGTAATACCTATGTCATACCCATGTCATTATACAAATTTGTGTCCTGATATCACACACAGACACACACATTTGATTGCTTTTATTTGGATCTGAAAGAGATTACAATAAAAACCAGATCCAAATACTCTGGGAAGGGTCTTTGACAAGGTGACAGATCTACAATTCATGGATCACACACTTGTACAGGTTATTTATAATACTCAACACATTAAGGATAAACAAAACATCCCCGTCTCCATATTTGCATGCTCCCTATGATGGCTGAAACAGAGCAGAATTTTGCAAGCCTTTTTGCTTCCTTTTTTCTGCAGTCCCCCTAACAGCATCCCCCTGATCACATTCTTATGGGCATGGCCTAAACTTCCAAATACCAGAATTATTCATTAACAGTTGTATCCAAGTTGGTAAATGATATCTACCAGTGGTTGATATTTCAATAGTTTAGAATAGTAACAAGTATCCATATACAGGTCAAAACAGCAGCCCACCTCAAAGATACATACAGATCATTTCATAACCTCATTTACTATTACAATGTCAAGAGTATTTGGAATATTTTTAAAGTACACTCTAAAAAATGCTGGATTAAAAACAACCCAAGTTGGGTTGGAAAATGGACAAACCCAGCAATTAGGTTGTTTTAATCCAGCAGTTGGGTTGTTTTAACCCAGTGGTTGAGTTAAATGTTTGCCCAACATGCTGGGTAGTTTTATTTAATTCAACTATTGTATAAAAATTACTGTATTGCTTAAATAAAATTAACCCAAAATATGCTGGAAAATAACATTTATTAATATGTTCAATAAATGAGCATTTATTAATAAGATAATGAATAATAAACAATAAACATTTATTAAATTGCTTATTAATAAATGTACACCTTTTGATTATTATTGTTGCCTCTAGTAATTATGTGTCTGATTTTCAATTTTTCACCTATTTTGGATTCATTTTAAGCCAGCCATATAGTCATTTTTAAACAATAGTTTGGTTAAACAAAACTACCCAGCAGGTTGGGCAAACATTTAACCCAACCATTTTCAACGCAACTTGGGTTGTTTTTAACCAAACATTTTTTAGAGTGTAATCACTGTCAGATGTGTTATGATGAAACCAGTTAGATCGTACAGTGCTATGCTTGTAAATCTTACTATCATGTCCACAGATACACACACACACACACACACACACACACACACACACACACACACACACACACACACACACACACACACACACACACACACACACACACACACACACACACACACACACACACACACACACACACACACACACACACACACACACACACACACACACACACACACACAGCTAGAATCCTTGATCTGGATCAGTTCCCTACTTCTGCCAGTAAGGGGCGCCTCTGTAATACCATATGATTGTTTAGTGACATGCTTTGCTATAGGCTCGAAAACCATTTAAAAGCAGCTTGGAGGCCTAAACATTTTCATGTGATATTTTCATAGGCTGTTGTCCACATATGTAGATATCTAGAACAATGTGGATAAAAAGCTTGATTTTGAAGAGGTGCTATACACAAACATTAAAGAATTTATTTATCTCAGAAGGGGGAGTTACTGAGATCAGAGACCTCACCATTTTGTCCTTGAGGACGGTACTCAATCCCTGTTTGCAGTACCTGGATCTGTTTCTGAATGACTGACAGCTGACACAAACAGGACATTCCGGCGAACCAAAAGGTGTGCCATCTTGGTCAACGGGTGTTAGGTTCCCTTCAGCCCACCCTGACAGTAATTGATATGGAACAGCAGACTTAAAGAGGCTCTTGCAGAACACTTTTGTTGAAGAGCAACTGGAGCAGCACACATGCATGAAATACATACCATATAAAGGATATTCTTATTTTATTGAGTACTTAACTTTGTCACATAATTATTACACTTCTCCCATGCATCATCTTGAACATGATGAATAGCAAGACTGATTCACTCGTGTGTGACTTATTTAAAAATGAGCAAAACAAACAGTACAAATGCAGAATGGCTCATATAAAAACAAATATTTCCATATAAATGATCGATATTGTATATAGACGTTAAACTATATTTATATAGACTAGAATTAAAAAAAAAAAGTGGACTGTTTCACTACAGAAAATTACTTTTTATTAGTTTTATTAAAGAAACTCAATGTACTTTGTACTTGTTTTGGCATGGGTTTTTCTGTAAGTTTTTAAAAATCCTTTAGATGGATGGATGGATGGATGGCAAATTTCATTGTTCTTTTTGTTTACTGCTCTGGCAAATTCATCACTTTTTACAGTACAAGGTAAAAGTAAGTGAAAAACACTTACATTCAAGATGTAAACAATCAAAACAAGTCTTAATGTGTTATGCATTGTTGCTTCTCAAGTACATTTATCATACTTTAAGGTCTTTTGAAAACTGGAAAACAAGACTTTTTTTTTAGATAAATAATTCTATGTGTCTATGGGCATGTGCATATCGCTATAATTCACATCTAAGAAATGGAGTGAATATAATTACATGAGGAAGTAAATAGTTACATTAGAAGACTTGGATAGTGAGAAATTAGCACCGCAAGGTCAAAGGGCAGTTTTTTCAAGGCACAGATGGATTGTGGTGGCGATAGAAACATGATGTGGTGAACTGAGTGGGTGGTACTAAGTGTAAAGTGGGTGTGGTTCATCTATGCAGTATGTCATGCCTATTAATTACAAAACATATATTTTATTTTACAAAAAAATTATTAAAAGCAATGTTATTCCTGCCTGATGCTGTAGACACCTCCCATATATTACTTTTTTTTTTTTAAATATCACTGACTGTATGACAGTTATTGGACTTTTCACAAGTTTCAATTTTGTGTTAATTTTTGACCAGCAGTACTTTTACTCTCAATCGTTTGTCACATAAATCGCAAAACTGGTCAGAAATCTGCTGCAAATGCTAGACACTGTACGTTCTGCTCTTGCATTGGTATCCTCTGACTGAAGGCAGTGTAAAATCAATAGGCTCTTAACAGGCCAGCTAGGCTTATTTCCCAGCCTCAACCTTGACAAACAAGGCAGTGTGCTAATTGATTGGCACAGCCTTCCCAATGTTTTCTGCATGGTACTATGTGCAAACTATCCTTTAACACGGCCCGTGAGTATGTAGGGTTGATCACTACATCTGCAGCACTGAGCCAGCTCTTAGCACATCAAATCATGTCCATGAATCATCTTCATGGGACAAACTGTCGATACTGAAGATGGTAAATGGGAGGCAGATCATTATGACAGAGTAGTTGGTGATGGAGAGATGCACAGGCTAATTTTAGCACAAGTCTCAGCTAGTCACATGAATCTTTTACTGTAACACGGACATGTTGCATGACAAAGGAATTGTGACTGAGTGGATGAGGTTTTATGAAGAACCACCAGTCATTTGAGTTCCCTGACTTAATTTACCATCATATTGTGTAATAAATAACTTATGTCCATAAACAACATCAAAAGTAAATGAAAGAGAGCAGATTTTACTTGAATCACTTTCCATATAATGTTAGCAAACAGCAGGGTTGTGCTACATTCAGAAGTGGTCACCTTTTCCCATCCATCCATCCATCCATCCATCCATTCTCAAGGATTTTTAAACTTTTTTCAAAATTTACAAAAAAAAAAAAAAAACATGCCAAAATAAATGAGAAGTTTTGCTGTTTTATTTATTTATTTTTTTTTATTTTTTTTTTCATTCACTTTGGTACTATTCAGTAAGGTGTATATTTTCAAAACTCCAAACTGATCACACTTGTAACACAGCTAGTCATCCTTTCACAACCTGATCTCATGCTTTCATTCTAGTTGTACAAATTTTTATTCTACATAATCACTGTTACAAAACACAAGATCATTGTGATATATATGTAATGAGAACATTTAATCACCGAAACACAACGGTATGATCTTCTTTCAGTTTAGTACTTTTAACAATCAGTTCATTCAATAGCAAACAATGCAAGATACATGTTTCAAATCACCCTTGTTGCTGAAATAATTACTATTACACAGGCTACAGATGCCACATTAGAAAATGCACTTACAGTTTTTTTTATTCGTTTTGGTACTATTTTCACAAGTAAGGTGTACATTTTCAAAACTCTTAGTACTAATATCACAACAGATCAGTGCACTTTTTTCAAATCAGCATATTTTCAATTGTGTTAGTACAATACACAAAATCACAAAGTATCCTTTTCACAACACAAAATAAGTGTTTCATCTATATAAATGTTTAATTCACAGTAACTGCCTTTCATAATGCTATTACTATCAAACTTTTCATTTGCATCTCTTTTCGTTCAGTTTAATACATCTGTCTATTATATAATCCAACTGAACTTAATGGTTAATCAATTAATCATTTGGTGCACCTATAGATACAGTATCTATAGATATTGATTAGGCATGGTTTCTATAGAATTTTTTTTGCAATTTTGGATATGGATAATCAAATGTAATTAATTCCAAGCAATTTATCTTAAATGATGACCACAATTTTCAGAAAGTGTGTGTGTTCCTGCAACACTGCATTGTGAACCAAATATCCCAACAATATGGTAATACCAGTAATTTTAGACTTTTTTTTTTTTTTTTTTTTTTTTTTTTTTTTTTTTTGTCCCTATGAGGAAAACAGCTTATAAATCACATGAAATCATATTTTTATAAAATGTAAAATTGCAGAAATATTTCTGTGATAGGTATGTTTAGGGGTAGGGTTAGTGTAGGGGATAGAATATACAGTTTGAAAAAACATTATGTCTATGGAGAGTCCCCGTAAACCACATACCTACGTAACGTCTATAAGATCAGTTAAAGATTCAGTCGGTACAGTGAGAACATTTGCTGTATTGGCAGCAAACACTATTCTGCATAACACCTCATGACTGTGTCATACTTCACAACTTTTGATAACACACTGAATAGATATTATTACAAACATTAAGGATTTTCTGTCAGTTATGTAATTTAGGTAATGTAAGTGTATTTTCTAACTGTGGCATCTGTAGCCTGTGTAAATGTTTCAGCAACAAGGGCAATTTGAAACATGTATCTTGCATTGTTTGCTATTGAATGAACTGATTGTTAAAAGTACTAAACTGAAAGAAGATCATACCGTTGTGTTTTGGTTATTAAACCAAAAGTTCTCATTACATATATATCACAATGATTTTGTGTTTGAAACAGTGATTATGTAAAATGAAAATTGTACAGCTAGATGGAAAGCATGAGATCAAGTTTTGAAAGAATGACCATCTGTGTTACAAATGTGATCGGTTTTGAAAATGTACACCTTGTGAAAATAGTATCAAAGTGAATAAAAAGACCTGTATTACCTAAATTACATAATTGACATAAAATCCATAATGCTTGTAATAGTATCTATTCAGTGTTATCAAAAGGTGTGATGGATTATGACACAGTCATGAGGTTTTGTGTAGTTTTGTTGCCAATACAGTAAATGTTCTCACTGTACCATGACCAAATCTATACTGTAGTCAACCTTTACAGATGAAGGGTGAGTTACAATAATGTATCAGTCTCTATTCCATAATAGTGCTTCTGTTTGCCTCTGTTGGTTATGGTTTATGGGGACTCACCATGTGTAATGGTTTTCATACTGTACAAACATATTCTATCCCCTACCCCTAAACAAGAAGCTTTCTGCATTTTTACATTTTATAAAAATATAATTTCATATGATTTATGAGCTGTTTTTTTTGCAAATAATTTCTATAGAAACTATATCAGTATCTATAGGTATATCTAAAGGTGTACCAAATGATTCGTTGATTAACCATTAAGTTCAGGTGGATTTAATAAGAGACAAATGTATTAAACTGAATGAGAAGAGATGCAAATCAAAAGTTTGATAGTAATAGCATTATGAAAGGCAGTTACTGTGAATGAAACATTTATATAGATGAAACATTTATTTTGCATAGTTAAAAGAATACTGTGTGATTTTGTGTATTGTAATAACACAATTGAAAATATGCTGAAATGTTTGAAAAAAGTGCACTTTTGATGTTCTGTTGTGATATTAGTACTAAGAGTTTTGAAAATTTACCAGTTGCTTGTGAAAATTGCACCAAAGCAATTTAAAGAAAACTATGAAATTGCCATGAGGTTTTGTGCGAGGAGAGAGTTTGCCGCCAATACAGTAAATGTTCTCACTGTGTGTCTCAATGTTGGGTTTCCATGTTTTATGGAGACATTCCATAGACCTAATGGTTTTTATACTGTACAAACTGTATATTCTATGATCACCTTACACCAACCCTAACTACCCATCACAGAAAAGTTTCTGATATTTTAGATTTTCAAAGAAGATCATTCTGTATGATTTCTAAGCTTGTCTTCTCATGGGGACCAAAAAAATATCCCCGCAAGGTCAGAATTTACTGGTATTACTATACTGGTGGGGACATTTGGTCCCTATAACATAGGGAATACCATGACCACACACACACACTTTAAACATAGTGGTTATAATCGAAGATAAATCGCTTATAATGTAAAATAAAAATTCATTACTTTGGATTATCCGTTTTGGAAATTGCAAACAAAGTAGAAACTATATCTATACAACCTGTATCTATAGAAATCTAGAGATGTACCAAATTTATGAAAGGCGGTTACTGTGAATGAAACATTTATATAGATGAAACACTTATTTTGTGTAGTAAAAAGGATCCTTTGTGATTTTGTGTATTGTACTAACACAATTGAAAATATGCTGAAATGTTTGAAAAAAGTGCACTTTTGATGATCTGTTGTGATATTAGTACTAAGAGTTTTGAAAATGTACTAATTGCTTGTGAAAATTGCACCAAAGCAATTAAAAAAACAACAACTGTAAACTGTTACATGAATTTCTACTTCCTTAGACATTCATTGGAATTGCAATGGTATTGCAATTCAGCATCTTGCATCAATAGCATCAAATATCTATGCAAACTTTATAATTTAAAAGGCATTCTCAATTAAATACAGAATAGTGTACACTGATAAAGAGTCAACATCTTTCCTCTCAGCAGGTAGGCATAATAAGCTTTGGCTTCAGCCTACACCTTTTGGTCAATAAGAGTGTAAACATTCTTATATATATATATATATATATATATATATATATATATATATAATTACAAGGACCTGTAAGTCTCATGCTTTCCTGTGCAAAATGATGCAAATGGAATATTTTGCTTGTTGACCAAAAAACAAACAAACAAACAAATAAATAAATATATAGTAATAAATAAGGTATCTGCACTTTGTGATACCCCAAAAAAGAGATAACAGTTATAGATAACAGTGCAGACAATGACTAGCTCTGTGTGAGTGTGAGTGTGAGTGTGAGTGTGTTTTGGCTTTAGAAAAAGAAAACCTTTTGAGTCCACAGACCAGCTGCTCATTTTTGGCTCGAGATGGAGAGAGAAAAAGAGACAGATGGGGGAGGGAAACACTTGGTTACAGCTTCTTGTAAATAAGGCTCATCCCGTCCTTTTGATGTTACACATTCACACACGCACGGACACACAGACATATGAACATTAGATGCACTCACTTACATGAACGAATCTCTAATGCTGGACCCAAGTGACAGCAGCTTAAAACCTCCCAACTGCTGCATTCAGGAAGTATTCAGCCACTCCATAATAGCACAATAATAATACAGAAAAGCCACATAATCAATAGAACTAATGCCTCTGATTCTTTTCTCAACCATCCCCCACAAACCTTTTCTCACAGACATCAGCTTCATCCATGTCAGAGCAGTGAGCAAGTGCTTTCCCGAGGAGCTGCTGCTGTTTTTTTAATGGGCTGAGAGGGATGTGAAGAGCCCGAGCAGTCATTCAAAGTATTATTACACTCCTGGGCTGCGCACTGCCTGCTTGGCCCCCTTGCTGAGGTCGTGGAAGATGGATGGCTCGCTGGAGCAGCAATTAATAATGTTTTTACAAGAGCAATGGAGGCGTGCGCAAGCCACGGACGGATTGGGCAGAGTATTGAAATGTGCAGGTGAATTGATTGGCCCTTCGGATTTCCTGTAGAAATCATTTGGATTAATTGAAAGCACTGGGAGGGAGGAGGGAAGGTGCAGGGTGTGTATTGATTTATAGGTCTCACTCAGAAGAAAAAGAAGAAGAGAAAATGGCCACCTTGCTCATGGAGACGTGATGAGGTGGTTTCAGGTTGGCTGCCACTCAGCAATCATTGGACTAGTATTGTTAGTATGGACAAGCAAAACTCATCTATTGCAATATTGATTCAATATAGATTAAAAAAATACTGCTAGGAAAAAATGACTGTATGGTCCACTCAAATGCTGCATAAACATAAAGTTTGCTCCTTATTTTTATTATCTTTACAGTTCCCATCATTTGCACACTGAGGCCAATGCTGACCATCTGAATGTACCATCTGAAAACACAAGAGAGCTGTTTTGGACAATTTTTTGTTAGTTACTCAATACTGCCCCCAGTGGTGTCTGTGTTACTAAGAGTCTCGTACTGTGTGTTGGCAAATGTCAATGTGTAATTTATTTAATGCCTTAATTGCATTACCTTTACATTTTATAATATAGACAAATAAAAAAGATATTAAAAATGTAAATAATATAAAATATTTCTAGTAAATAAGTAAAGAAATAAATAAAGAACTTTTAAAAATACTTAACTTCATGATTTGTACAAGATTAATCCATCAAAGTGGGTTTTATTGAATTCCACTATATATACAAAACCAGATTGTTTTGTTGTTGTTCATCTGGAAAACACAACTGCAAAAAAAAAAAAAAAAAAAAAAAAACTCTTGCAGACGAATAAAGGTTTTGATCTGCTGATAACGTTTACTTCTACTCTGTACAGCAAACATGAGTGAATCTTTATTGCCATCTCTAGCTGTCTGATTGCAGACAATGTGATGAGGCAAGTTAAAGAATAAACTACAGTGGCACCAGCTTTTGTTATTACATGTGTCGAATGTTTGCTCATTAAGCTGAATGCAAAGAGGGATCTGCCTATTCATCCTGTTCTTTTGGAGATAAGAATGTTCCATTTAGGTCCTGAAAATCAACAAACATCAAACAGATCTCTTTTTTTATAGATGTTATATATATGTTATTATAAGTATGTTTAAGGCTTTGCTTGTTTCCATTTCTCAGCTTTGAAAATGAGAGACCTCTTGATCCAGGGGGCAGCATTGCCTCCTAAATAAACCAACAACAAACCCTCTTTTTAGGCTCATCACAATTCATAACAACATAAAACTAAGTGCAACTGGTTTTCGAAATAAAGAATGTACATATGTGAATTTTTGTTTTATCATATTTATTATAAGTTTAATTATTATAAGATTAAATTAATTTTTAGTTTATTTAATTATGTTTATTTTTGTAGGGACAGTACATAATTTAAAACACCAAGAAAAGATTACATATAGCAAAGGTCCTTAGAAAGGCTTAAAAGATAGAAAATAATAGCCTAATGACACATTACCATTCAAAAGTTGTTTTTATAAAGAAAATTAATACTTTTACTCATCAAAGAATGCATTCAACTGATTGAAAATTACAATACAGACATTTATAATTTTACAATTTTTTTTAATTCAAATAAAAAAGTATCATGGTTTCCACAAAAAAATATTAAGAACAACCATTTTCAGTGATAATAAAATATTTGATGAAATAAATGCAGCATTGATGAGCAGAAGATACGTTTTCAAAATACTTCTTAAAAAATCTTACCTACCCAAAATTTTAAACAGTAGTGAAGTGTGTAAAAACAACAACAACAGTTTGCATAATAATGTGCATTTTAATTTATTAAATCATTTTTTTTACTATGCAGTAACTTTTTTTTCATCACTAAAGGCCCAGGCAAGCTCTCATCCTCACGGGGTGCAACTGACTGGGCTGGGCTGATCTCAATTAGATTTTAGAAAACGATGGGAAATTTAAGTAACTTAAAAGTATTCATTGAAACTGATCATGGTTTGTTTTCATTATTCAGAGTGTATTTGGATTTGTCTGTGAAAAGTCACTAGACTTTTATACATGCCTTTGTGTTGTCCTCATTTTTCTGAAAAATATATCAATACACAAACTATATACACTGTACAGCCTAACGCTCAAAATAAATAATTAGTTTGAGTAGGGCAAACTTAAATTAGCTGAATGAACTTGTTTCTTTTAATTTAGAGGAACTTCAAAAACTGGGCTGGGATTTCTGTTTGCCAGCATATAAGTCTAAGTGAAGTGTTACATAATGGTTTGTGCAAGATTAATGGTCAGTGGTAATTTCAGTAGTGTTTAATGTTTTGTGATGCACTTTTCACAATACATATTTCAAAGCAGCTTTACAGAAAATGCATGTGTCTACATTACAATTTAAAGTGATCTGTTATTAGAGGTCACTGTGTGTCCATTTCAGAAATGTAAGATAATAGAAACCATGCAGTTAGTTAGTAAGTATTCATTTTAGGCAGAAACAATGAGCATGTTAAAGCTATTCAGAGTTCAAATGTTCTATATTGCCTTAGCCATTCAGCATTTGCTATGCTATTCAAAGTATTGTGTTACCAATTAGTACCAAGTTAGCATTTGCTGAATTAGCTAGTTAAAAAGCTTTTTAAGTTCTAACTGCTAAAAATATTGAAGTTGAGAACTTGAGATTACATGATAATTTTAAGTTAAATGTATGAGGCTGGGCCACATTGTAAGATTTCTAAAAATCTTTTCAGATTTTCAAAACGTGAGAGACCACAAACATGAAAAAAATAATAAATAAATAATAGATTTAACAGTTTTGTAGTGTTTGTAGTGCCGTGACCAATACAGCACACCACACACACTAACAGATTCTATTCACAAACAACCAGGATCTCACAAAATCTCTCGTGGTCAAGCTCCTTGATCACTCATAATTTTCCACAGCTCAGTTTGTCTACTGAAATATCTTGGAAAGATAATTTTGAAGTGTTTCATCTGCAGAACAACCCAAAAACACATTATATAACAGTGTTGTTCATCTATCCCTCAAAGCCTCACTTTCATTCCCTTTAAAAATCAAAGATGGCATGGCTGTGAATAAGGTCTACAGTTTTTGGACTGCTTTTTATAGAAAAATTGTTGGAAAAAAAGAGAAAAAGTTTGGATGAAGTCGTGGTGACAGCCATTATCACTTACCTTCTGTCTTCCGTCAGCTCGCTTTTTGATTGGCTATTGTTTTGTTTCACATGCCATCCTACAGAGTGTGCGTGCTTTTGTCCTCAGGTTTATCCCACACAACAGGATTTCTGATTGTAAATATTCAACATGTTGGATTTACGATTTGAGATCGGTGCAGCAACGATGTTCTTTCGAACAGATTCAATCACTCTTAAAGGGATAGTTCACCCAAAAATGAAATAATCCCATGATTTACTCACCCTCAAGCCATCCTAGGCGTATGTCTATATTCTTTCAGACAAACGCAATCGGAGATATATTTAAAAATATCCTGGCTATTCCAAGCTTGATAATGTAGTGAATGAGGTGTTGTATTTTGAAGCCCAAAAAAGTGCATCCATCAATCATAAATATAATCCATACGGCTCCAGGGGGTTAATAAATGCCTTCTGACGCGAAGCGAGACATTTTTCTAAGAAAAATATCAATTTTTAAAACTTTATAGATTATAATGTCACGTAATGCACAAAGACGGGAAGGTAAGATCCAAGCGCAGCTTTTAATAGGACAATCCAAAATCGTATTCCAGAAACAGGCAACGGTCAAACTCAACAGAACAGTCCACATTAAACAGAAAACGAGGAATACAAAGTGCACATAACACAAATAAACAATCCACAAACAAAGGCAGAAACAACTCAGTATAAATAGACAGACACTAATGACAAAACTCAAGACAGCTGGTGCAATGAAGGGATAATGAGTCCGGGAAGTGGGTTATGGGAAATGAAGTCCAAAAGTGTGGTGAAGAACAGTCCGGGTTGTAGTGCCCTCTGGTGGCTTAATAGGGCACTCCAACTGGTGATCATGACATATAATATCTAGCTTCCAGCAGACAACCGTACACATCAAGTTAGCAAAGGGTAACCTTTGACGCCATGTAGGATATAGTATTGTAAGCTTAGATGCCACTCGTGGTTCAAACAAATAGGCTGGGCAAAAAACTCAAGCTCCTCTTTTCTTATATCGAAATCCTCTGACATTTCTCTTTAAAAATTCTCATTTTAGACTTCTAATTCCTGATTTGTGTTTTGTTTTGCACTTTCCTCTGCGCTTCCGCATTCATCAATGCATCACGCGTTGGGTCAGAGGTTACTCTTTGTAAATCGATGCGTACGGCCGTTCGCCAAAAGCTAGTTATAAAGTTTAAATTTAAAGTTTTAAATATGGATATTTTTCTTACAAAAACCCATTGCTTCTCTTCAGAAGGCCTTTATTAACCCCCTGGAGCCATATGGATTATTTTTATGATGGATGGATGCACTTTCTTGGGGGCTTCAAAAAACAACACACCATTCACTACCATTATAAAGCTTGGAAGAGCCAAGATGTATTTTTAATATAACTCTGAATGTGTTCATCTGAAACAAGATAGTCATATACACCTAGGATGGCTTGAAGGTAAGTAAATCATGGGATTATTTTCATTTTTGGGTTAACTATTCCTTTAACATACCTCACACGACAGGAAAATCTGATAAAATAATCTGTAGAAAAATCAAGATAATCGAAAAATTGGTCCAAAATCGTCCCGATTATCTTGTAGTGTGTGGGTGCCTTTAGTTTAGTCAAATATTTCAAGTTAAGAGCAATCAACATGTATGAGTACAAAATAAAAATCTGACAAGTCTGCCAACTTAAACATTTAATTTCTTTTTGATTAAGAAATTGGGTTTACAGTGTATTGATCCAGTGGTCAAAATCACCATCTATTCCTGCTTTCACCGAACCTAGGGACAGTGAGTGCGTGAACGAGGGAGGTTGCGAGCAGAGAGGGTGGTGGGACGAGATGCCCGGAGGCAGGCACTTATGGCCAGCTGCCTGTCTGTAAAGAAAGCGGGTGACGCTGAAGCAGGCAGAAGCAGCGCTCTCCGGTTACAGTACCTGTCTATAAAAACCACTCCCGTGTCCAGCATCCCTCTCCTTCCAGACCCCCCAGGGTTCCCCCGAATAGTACCAACGATGAAAGCCATGTCTTGGGTTGCAGCCTCTACAAACCCAGCCTGTTTATGAGCCCTCGTTTGATGTCTGCGCCTGGTTATGGGGCGCTCGCACCCAAAAAAATGGGTGAGTTGCACCTGGGTGGTGCATGGAAATTTGCACAGAGATGCTTTAACTCACGGGAGGGCCCTTTAAACATATCACTCACCATTACAATAGCACTGTTTTTCGGTATTTATCTATTTGATGTTCAAGGGTCAGAAGGTGAATTAAATGGATATAATCTTCCTTTCAGAAATGGTCTAATGTCATCATACTGTGCAGCTATGAATTATAGTATAAGCAGTTCTTTAACAGAAGCTACAGGCTAATCCGTGCGATGTAATCACAGATGCATGTTTGTCTCCTAAGGGTTAAGATCATCCCTTTGCACTCAGTGCACCAGCTCAAGCCCTGTTAAAATATCTCACATTCCCCATGACATTCAAGAGGCTGCTGAAGGACTCCGAGCCAGTGGAGTTAAAGATCGGGCTCTTGTGTAGTTCCAGTGAAGGCGGTTTATTGCAGATTTCTTTACTGCATACTGGTGCACACCTTTTTTTACAACGCAGAGAGAAGGCTTAACGGTTGGGGAACGAGTAATAAGTGGCATGTGAATGATGCAGGTCGGTCTGAATGAGCTCCCTCTGATGCTGTTTACAAGAGCTGAGCCTTTTTAAGACTCTTCCCCAACCACAAAAAGTCAGATCGCCCTCTTGCTTAATTACTATCAGGGTGTATGATTTTTACGGCCAGGCCAATCACAATTCAATTCAATCCTGCCTCTTTTATTTTGACAGTTTTAGGAAAGCGTAGCAGGATTATTTATTTATTTACTTAGTTGGTGTTTTTAAATTTATTAATTTATTCTGTAAGATCTTCACCAGTGAGGACCACACATCTATGTTGCATATTTATTGTCTTTGTATTATTTTTTACTCCTTTTCTGTATCTTTTATTCAAAGCAACAATCGAATCAGGAAGATCACAAACAATTTGTCATCAATATTTTCAGTATACAAAACAAGTTTCAAGTACAAGCTAGACTGGTACACAATCAAAAGCAGATGTGAAATGCAGATAAGAGAAATTATATAATAGAAACATAAACATTAAAGGGATAGTTCACCCAAAAATATAAAAATTACATTATTATGTACCTATATGTTCAAACCTATATGACTTTCTTTCGTCTGCGGAAAACAGTTAAAACTGATGGTAGTTAACAGTTTTGGTTATGATTGACTTCCATTGGATGGCAAAAGCCCATTTCTCAAATCATCTGCTTTTATATTCAGCAGAAGAAAGAAAGTCATACAGGCTTGGAACTAAATGAGGGTGAATAAATGATGACAGAATTTTCATTTTTGAGTGAACTGTCTATTTAAAACATAATTTCTTGCACTAGCACTAGTTTTAAAAAGCCTTGCACTTTTAAAAACTAAAGGTTCCATTTAGAACCAAAAAGGTTTTATAGTCTGTAAAAGATACACTGTTCATGTCTCAGGAAAACTTCCTGTATCATGATAATGATGTATTTTGATAATGGTGTGAAATATGCTTGCAAGGCAGAATGTGTTTACCAGTAGGTGGCATGAGAGACAGCATGCATAATGAACAGGGCTTCTGGGTTTGCTGTTTGTTTAAAGCAGACTCATACACTAGAGAATTCAGTGATTTATGTCATTTGACTGTAGGTGAAATGAGGTTTAGACAGCAGAGTATACTGTTTAAAAATCAGCACTTCATTAAGCTTTGACCTGACAGTAAATGCACTAAAAGAAAAAAACTTTAAGATCTTTCATAGTAATTCTTGTCACATTCCTATCACATTAATATTATTATTTTATAATATTACTATTATACCTGTTCAAAGAAGAATGAATGCAGGACTTAAACAGGCAGATTTCACTATCAGTTTCTTCAGACCAGCACTGCTGAATAAACCAAATCAAAATCAACCAAATCAGCATATTTGGACTATTTGAAAAATGAAAGTAAAAAAAAAAGTGAATTTATTTATTAAGTTCTTATCAGTAAATATGATCTGGGTGAATATATCTTCACTGTATGAGATACAACCAGAGACAACTCCTAACTAAATTCATAAGCCCATGTCTAAAAAAAAAAAAAGATGCCTGCAAAATAGGCTTCCAAAGGGTTACAGAGTCTATGGTCATAGTAGGATCCATACAAGACAAACCTCACCGTAAAAAAAAAAAAAAAAAAAAAAATGGAAGACAAATATCTCACAAAAAAAAAGTCTAAAACCTCTTTCCACAGTTTCCTAAACAGTCTGAAATCAAATCCAGGTGTTTCTGGAGGAGGACAGTCAAGCATTTATCACAGCAATATTTAGTTAATTATACTTAATAATATAGATATAATAATTATATAGATATATAATTATTATATCTTTACATCTACTTTGCTGAAAGTCAGATTTGTTCAGCTCTATTGTACATACATAACATCCATACATATACATACGGGTACTACAAGCTACAGAATATCTTAACAAAAGTGCCAGTTATGCACTTGGACAATGTGAGACTTTTTTTAAAATGCATTTTTTAATAGCAGTTTTTATAATGGACCTGCCAACAACATTACAGCAGCCATTTAATTTCATATATTTGCATAGTCTATATATAAAATACAAATATATATATATATATATTATATATATATATATATATATATATATATATATATATATATATATATATATATATATATATATATATTATATGGATTTAATAAGCCTATGTGGCCGTCCAATATGCTTCAAATCTGCTTTACAAATTTCATTTCATATACCAGCACTCTCAAACTTGTATATGCGTGCTTTTAGTCCCAAAGGTATAAATAACGTCATTAAGTAGATTTTCCGAGGTTAAACAGAATCCATTTAAAAACCTCAATTAATTTAACCGAAAACGTTAAGTTGAAATAAACCTTTTAAGACAGAGGTCATTATGATATATGCCTCTGAAGAAGTCATAAATTAGAGTAATTTCATCGTAATGAAGAAAAAAGTGTTTAATGGCGAATCCCTGATGAAATTGGTTGCAGCCTAAACGGGAATCACTGCAACAATCGTGACCGCCCTAAAGCATGGCTTCCGGAAGTAGTTTAATTACCCCAATAATTTTCTCCAGATATTGCCGAAAATTCTTCAATAAAGTGTTCAAGGTCTTGAACTGAACTATCCAACTCCAAAATTAAATTACAACAGTTTTTTCCAACAGGAATAGTCTTGCCCTATAAAGCATTGCCAATTAATCATGTGCTTTGCGCATTTTAGTGGCACTGCGATAACTATCCGGACAAAAGAAAGTAAGCAACCGAACACTTTAACGAATTTATTTGATATGCAACCTGGGCTTTAAATTTAAATAAATTTAAATGTGTTTGTTTTACCAAAACCACGCGAAGATACAAACAAATAAGTTGAAATTTGACATCTGAATGAAAGGAATAAAGGAGTTAGGCCTACCTATTTGATGCAAAATGTAAATAAGGTACAAGTCCGATTCTATTCGTGGAGCAACACTGACAAAAAAATCACTCAGAAATTGCTAGTAAATTTCACAAATAATTACAAAGAAATTGCACATTGATTTTAACATGAAATTCTTTAGTAACGTTAGCCTGAAATAGTATTTTCTTAAAACATAGGTTAATCTTATTTTTGGCCTACAGTATTGTAATATTGTATAATTTTATTTTACAGTGTACCAAATGTCCCATGTACCAATAGTTTATTGTTATAATCAGTCTAGATAAGCCTATTAATCTACAACATTCTGTTATCTTTTTGTTGTTGTCCTTATAATGTTAGTTGTATAGAGCAAATCTACACTGGGTGCTAAAAATATATATTTTATATAATGACAAATGTTAATGATATTATTGTATGATGATATCATTAAAATAATGATATAGGTACATTATATATTATACATTTGCTAGTTATTTTTGCATGTTTCTGTTTAAAGGTGTCCTAGATTCAAAAATTGAATTTACCTCGGCATAGTTGAATAACAAGAGTTCAGTACATGGAAATGACATACAGTGAGTCTCAAACTCCATTGTTTCCTCCTTCTTATGTAAATCTCATTTGTTTAAATGACCTCTGAAGAACAGGAGAATCTCAACATAACACCGACTGTTACGTAATAGTCTGGATCATTAATATGTACGCCCCCAATATTTGCATATGCCAGCCCATGTTCAAGGCATTAGACAAGGGCAGCCAGTATTAACGTCTGGATCTGTGCACAGCTGAATCATCAGACTAGGTAAGCAAGCAAGAACAACAGCGAAAAATGGCAGATGGAACAATAATAACTGACATGATCCATGATATCATGTTATTTTTAGTGATATGTGTAAATTGTCTTTCTAAATGTTTTGTTAGCATGTTGCTAATGTACTGTTAAATGTGGGTAAAGTTACCATCGTTTATTACTGTATTCACAGGGACAAGACTGTCGCTATTTTCATTTTTAAACACTTGCAGTCTGTTTAATTCATAAACACAACTATATGTAATGTTAGCTTTAGCCACGGAGCATATAGCCTCAAACTCCTTCAGAATCAATGTAAACTTCCAAATAAACACCTTACTTATGCGATTAGACATGCTGTATGACAAACACTATGTAAAGATCCATTTTGAGGGTTATATTAGCTGTTTTAACTTTATTTTATGTTGTTTAAGGCAAGCACTAGCTCTTGGGGAGTGGAGCACGAGATTTAAAGGGCCACACACCCTGAATCGGCTCATTTCTAATTATGCCCAAAAATAGGCAGTTAAAAAAATAAACTAAAAAAAAAATCTATGGGGTATTTTGAGCTGAAACTTCACAGACACATTCAGGGGACACCTTAGACACCTTATTGTAAAACTAATCCAGGGTGAATTCAGGGTGATTGGGACACTTTTTGCCATTGAGATGACTTGGAAAAAGTGCCTCAGTCAATTCACCCCACATGAATCGAGCGGTTTAGTCCAGATTTTCTGAAGAGACGTGATTGCTGTATATGATGAACAGAATGAGTTTAGGCTTTTATTCACATATAAACATTCATCAACTCACACATCAATTATGGTAAACGGAAGCTCAAGCATCTTTGCTTGACACGTGCAAGAACCAATGAGTTTCATTCTCGTGTGTTAAAGGATTAGTCCACTTTCAAATAAAATTTTCCTGATAATTTACTTACCCCCATGTCATCCAAGATGTCCATGTCTGTTTTTCTTCAGTCGAAAAGAAATTAAGGTTTTTGATGAAAACATTCCAGGATTATTCTCCTTATAGTGGACGCCTTCCCTATTCTACTTACGAAACAAATTGAACTGGCGCCACGTTCATTCCATAAGTTGAATAAGGAAGGCGTAGGACATACAGCGTAAGCTTTTTGAAGAATACAGAAGGCGGAAGCACGTGCAAGGCATTCATTTGTGTTTATAAAGCCAGCCTGGTCTCATTGTTAATACGTAGTTATTAATACGTAACTTTAAAAGACACAAAACGTACATATTTGTACGTTTTGAATGGTGCTAAAACGTACAAATACTGACGTAATTATGGCACCCAAACGTAAACATACTTACGTTTTTACTGCGAATAAAACGTAAAATATTTACGAATCTTTCATGTCATAAAAATATATGTATAAAATATATATAAATGTTCCCTTTTTAACATTTTTAGATGAATGTAATATCCCTAAACCCCACCCCACCCCGAACCTAAACCTACCCATTTTATACATAATGTTAAAAGAATAAATCATAATTGACAGAAATGTGTAGGAAAATGCCAATTTTAGTAAAAATATGACATTAAAACGATATTTTGAGCCACTTATCCTACACCTTCCCCTAAACCTACCCATAACAATTTCTTAAAACTACATACATAAATGAAAAACAGACAAACAAGCGTAACATTAATCACAATCATTTATTTTTTGCAAATATGTCAAAAGTGGTACCAAAAGTTAAAATGATGATGAGTTCCAGTCGCAGTCCTCTCTGGCTGTAACGTAATAGTTTTTATAGGGTACAGAGCAGAATATAATTTATTAATCCGTGAAATTATGAATCTGTCTTCTCTCTGTGAAGGCGCGCACTCATTTCAAATGTCAATCCACTGAAACACGGCATATCGCAATCTGCGACGAAGCAGGTAAGAACCAATGAGCGTTCGATATCAGTGCCGTAAACCATGTCGTAACGCTTCTCGAGGGTGGCGCAGGCGCACTGGCGCTATTTTTTAAATTTGAATCATAACGTGCGCGGGTTTTGACTGTGACGGTCGCTGTTGCTGAGAATGAAGGTGAAGATCGACAGATAAAGGGCTGAATTTGAATCTGTTCCTCGCAAACATATGGATTCTAAAGATATGGAGTACAGCAAACAAATAAAATGGGTGTGATTTGTTAATTTATGTTGTGCTTTGGTGTATCTTATGGTTGTATTGTCAATCACTGCATAGGAAAAAAATCGCACAGCAAAATATTACAAAACGATTATAGAAATGTTATTCATTTTAAGGTTTCAAAGTGTAGTCTCGTTTAACATTATGTAACGTTAATGACAATTGAACACAACATATTTGAATCATTAAAGCCAAGATTTTAATATTAATACATGGTAATTCATATACATTCACACTTTACGTTAGATGTTTTACGTTTTTAAGCTGCTAATACGTAAGTATTTGTACGCTTTAGTGCTATAAATACGTCAATGTTGTACGTTTTTGTGTGTATGAAAACGTTAGTAAATGTACGTGTGGTAGAACCACACTTCACGTAAAAATACACACGTATTCTCATGAGATCACGTTGATAAAGCATATACAGTTGTATTTTTTTTTTTCGAAAATGACCAACCGTTTTGCTAGATAAGACCCTCGTCTGGGATCATTTAAAGCTCTTTGAAGCTGAACTGAAACTGTAATTTTGACCTTCAACTGTCTGGAGTCCATTGAAGTCCACTATAAGGAGAATAATCCTGGAATGTTTTAATCAAAAACCTTCATTTCTTTTCAACTGAAGAAAGAAAGACATGAACATCTTGGATGACATGGGGGTGAGTAAATTATCAGGAACATTTTATTTGAAAGTAGACTTTAAAGCATGTACGGTTGCGCTTCTGTTTATGTTCGCTGATCAGTGTTTATATGTGAATAAAAGCCTAAATTCAATCTGTTAAATCAAATAAAACTATGGAGTGTCTTCAGAAAATTTGAACTAAACCACTCGATTAAAAAGTATAAGTTTTACAATCTCTTTGTGAACTTTTTGAAGCGTCAGTGCATAGACTGTCAATTGAGGGACAGAAATTTCTCAGATTTCATTAAAAATATCTTTGTTTGTGTTAATAACAAAAGTCTCATGGGTTTGGAATGACATAAGGGTGGTAAATGATGAAAGAAGTTAAATAAAGTTTTCTAGTAGTTATATAAGGCAATGTTATTATCGCTTACATCATAGGCACAGCAAGAATGACTTTTCCACAGCTACAAAGAGTAGATTGTGCATAGCTTCTGACTCTAGGACCCTGGGAGATCTTCATGTTCTGTGAAGGCCCGTAAAATTGTGGCATGTCTCATTGGCAAGCTCACTGTACAAGCAGTTTGTGTGATTCCAGCTTACCAGCTTGTAGCACACACTGATAACTCTGAAACCATTTCTTTTTAACACACATCAACAACTCTAGTGTACAACCACATCAGTTGGCCTATAGCATTCCAGACTGCAAAAATTCCCACTGACTTGCATATCTTGCCGTTTATATGGGATCATGGACATTTTAACAGACACAGATAAGGTTGCGGCTGCACGTTAACAGGTCGACAGAAGTCAGACATAGCTTTGAGGCATATGCTGTCAACCACAGGACACAACCACGACTCTGTATGCACATTAACCCACAGATTTATTGTAAAAGGATGCTAGGAGTTATATTAACAAATACATGAATTTAAACTGTTTCCCAACCATTAATCAGCTCAGCATGAAACTAGACACACAAACAAACATTTGGGACTTATCGTTAATAACATCCTACTGTACGTTAACCCTATAAAGTCTGTTATTTTTGAATATCAGCATGATCAAAGCTTTGCTGAAAAACCTGTTGTAGACAATTATGCTTTATTTTGTCAGATTAATAGTTTTATACTTTTTTTTGGCAAATAAAAGGCTTTTTAGGGTAATTCTAAAAAAAAAATGTCCCCCTTCAGGTTATGTTGCACATGTCCAATTGCTGTGAAATCCTTAATGATTTTTATGAAGCAAATGTGAGAAATAACTTTTATATTGTTAGTAATTTTACCAGATGAACGCTTATGGGACTGAAGCAAATTAGGTTTAGTTAATTAAACATATTTTTTTATGAAAAATCATGTTAAAATTTGAGTACCAATGGCTTTTGAGTAATGTTTATTTGTTTATCCCTCAATCTTCATTGTATTATATGTTTTGTCCCCACAATAAAAAACTAAAGAGCTTTGATTATAAAAGTAAGCATTAAAATATTATCTACTAAGACAAATTATTCTCGGACATAGAGTGACAACTGATATTTTATATGCATTTTATGTAAGTAGTCTGCTATAACGATCTTACTGATTTACATTATAAGCTATCTCAGTTTCATTTTCCTTTTTGGTCATATAAATATCTGCAAGTGCACCAAATTGCATATTTTTAGGCCTTTAAATTTATATTTTTTCCCTCTTTGAGTATGAGCTCATGTTTAATGAGCCATAAAAGCTTGACATATCAAAACAAAATGTACACTTTTTTTTTTTAAAGATTAAAAAAAAATTGTCTAAAGGTTCAAATAACTTTTCCATTTCCCAAAAAAAGCTAATTTTCTTACTGTTGTTTCATACATCAGGGTTAAAGAGTCACTTTGATTTATAAAAAAAAAAAAAAAAATCAAATAGATAATTCTGTTGAAACTAGAAGGTAAATTGTTCTAATTTTGAACCAGTCTATATGATATTATTTTGATGAATAGCTAGATTGACCATTTTCAAAGTAATGATGAAAATGCGTCCTTCAAACATATTATTTCACATTATGTTGTGGAAAACATGAGAACCATAAAAATTAGGTCTGATCTAGCAGAAACCATTCAGTCATGCTCTTCTCTGAAAAACTGGGACAATAAGACGTCTCTAATTTGCATACATGAACATGACCATTCAGTTTTTATATCAACAGTGTGGTGCAAAATACAGTAAATGGCCTGAAGGAGGCACTAGATGGAAATAACCAATGAAAATGATTCAGGACCAACCTGTCCTGTCCCTGGAGTACCAGATTAACATACACTGCTATCAGGTTAGTCAACCTGATATGGATCCACTACTGCGCTGGTACATTTCCCTAAAGCAATGCAATACAGCTGTGAAAATGATCAGCTCACTGATTTAATCAGGCTGCAGGGACTCAGTGATACAGTTTATTTTTATTTGATTGTTTACATCTTTGTTGCACAGTTTTAATATTGCCCTGAAAGCTGGGCAAATAAAATCCTCCCCTTACTTGCAATTGTTACAACCTGTTTTATTCTCCCTCTAGCAGAAAATTTTAATTGAACTGATGTCTGGAGTTGTGCTGATGTTGTGCCCATCCGTACTGAAGATTATCCATTTCCTTGTAATGACTGACATATGTTGCTGCTCCAAAACATTTAAATGTTGGAACATTTCCCTAAAGAACATCATATCTTCCCAAGACCTGGTATGTATGCATATATTATGCAAGTTTATTGTTTTCTCTCCACATATTTGTCTTTTTCTTCAGCTGTTTCACCATATAAAACTATTTGTAGCATTGCCAAAGTTCACCATGTTATGAGCTTCAATGAGTTAATGTTTGAAAGTACTTTAAAGTATCTTTAAAAAAAATATTACATTGTGTGTTTTAAAAATGTTGCATTGTGCATTCCATCAGCATCCACTCAAACATGTCAGTAATGAGTTTTGATGCAACAGTTTTAGTAGTCTGGCTGCTGTGACCTAGATGTCTAGAAATCACATTTCTGAAGGTTAGCAGGTTTCCCAAACTTTCAAGCTTTTGTGCAAAACATAATATTTTATTATGTCTCCCTTTTTAAAGGGTTAGTTCACCCAAAAATAATGTCATTTATTACTCACCCTCATGTCGTTCTACACCCGTTAGACCTTCGTTCGTCTTCAGAACATAAATTAAGAAAAAATACTGTGTATTTCAGTCAATAACTTTATGGACATATGTTTTGCCCTTTGTATTTACTTGTTCAAAAATAATTTGTAAAAAAATACCCTTAATATTCAACAATATTATTGATTTGACTGCATTGACACTGTTGGATGAGAACTGAACTGAGCTGGATGGTGACGTCACTGTTTTCTGCAGAACTGCTTTATGAAATGAACTAATGTAATAATTAATGATCTTTAATCAACACTGAACTGACTTCAGCTCAACAATGACACTCTTTGCTTTTAGAGCTGCTGTACAGCCATAATTAACTCTGTATCATTGAATCATTTTCCTGTTATTAAAATCTGTATTGTATAAAGCGCTACATAAATAAATGTGACTTGACTAGTCACCATGAAATCATATCACAATGGTATGATTATTTATTATAAAAGATGCATCCATGCATATCATTATTTAAATATCATTATATTAACAATGAATATGCCCCCATAATCTAACTTCCCCTCACTCTTGCAGCATCATTCCTTCTCTTCACTGATGACGTGTTTACTTTCGTAAGGGCGGGACAACCTGTCACTCACATGACATCGCAGCAATAGCAAACCACAACCATCCAATCAATTCCCAATGGACAAAATCAAGTTCAACCCTACATTTTTTTTTCTTGTTCGAGAAGCCGTTTCACTCAAATATGTCACAATAAGAAAGAAAAGACTATGGCAGCTTCTGTTTCTTGCCAACTTTAAACTTTGAGGCCACAAGTCTTCAAAAGTTTCTCTGAGAAAATGTTCTGACTGAATGATCTTCACTATTTAAATTTTTACTCACTTTAAAAAGACAGTTAAAAAAAGACAGACAACTTGACACAGACAGATTTCATCACTTCGTCTCTATATCTGAGTTTTACAGTATTTAAATAGCTTCAGTTGACACAGGCCAAGCCTGTAGTTTTTACTGCTGCCATAAAGCTTCGTCCTAGCAACAATATAGATACATCATATTTACTCATAACTCTCTTGCTTGCTTTCCTTTGCTTTTTCTATCTTAGAAGTATGTCAGCATGCATATGACTAATTATGCTATCAACAAACAGTACAAGATTACAGAACTAAGAACAATACTGAGGCTATCCTGCAGTATTATGTAAGGAGAGACAAGGTCAGATTTTCATTTATTCAAGGACATGGTGGTGATAGAGGATGATGCAGTGATGATGCATGTAAACTGTGTTTTCTGGTATTTGTTTGGGGAACATAAGCAGTTCACAGTTTGAATGAATATTTAATTAGCTGGATGGACAATTATTGTAAACCATGGAGAAATTAAAATATCACATAGTTTAGTGATTAAAGAGGACCTATTGTGCCTTTTTTCTATTTGTTTCCCCCTTTTTTTACATTTTCAACTTTCTTTAGTGTGTAATATTGCTGTTTGAGCATGAAAAGGGTCTGAAAAGTTGCAAAGCAAAAACGTCGACTCCAAGGGGAGTTATTCTCTATATCAGGAAGCACTGTTTCTCAACTCCCTGAAAGGCCTTAAAGAGTTAGTTCACCCAAAAATCTAATTTCTGTCATTAATTATTCACCCTCATGTCGTTCCACAGCCGTAAGACCTTCGTTCATCTTCAGAACACAAATTAAGATATTTTTGATGAAATCCAAGAGGGTTCTAATCCCCAAAAGAAAATAAAGTAATTACTGTAATATTAAGGTTGAACCTCTGTAGTCACATTGACTATTTTAACGATATCTTTACTACTTTTGAATGGACCTTGAATGTGGTAATTTCGTTGTTTTCAATGGAGGATAAAAAACCCTCTCTGATTTCATCAAAAATATCTTAATTTGTGTTCTGAAGATGAACAAAGGTCTTAAGGGTGTGGAACGACATGAGGGTGAATAATTAATTAATGACAGAAATTTCATTTTTGGGCAAACTAACCCTTTAATTGTAGTCTTACATTTTCATCCTGGAATGTACACATCACAATATTCCTATTTTAACTAATTCCTGCCCAAGGCATACACAAAATAAAGGTGGCAAGGTCTGGTTGAGTTGTGTTAGTGTTATCGCCATGTCCAAGAGACTCTGTTTTTAACACCCTGGATCTAACATGATTATGGTAAAGGGGTGTGACATTTCTGAGACACATTCCAAGTGGATGACCAATCACAACGCACTGATCCAGCCGACCAATCAGAGCACATTGTGCTTTTTGGAAGGAGGGGTTTTAGAGAGAGACGGGAACTAAACAGACTGGGAAGAGAGGAATAATATGTGGAAAAATAAGGAATGTTTATGAACATTTAAGCATGTAAACCTATTCTAGAGCCCAAAACAAAATTAAGACTTTGCAAAAGGGCATTATAAGACTCTTCAGACTGTAAGATACTTTGGCTAAAAGTAAATAGCTAAATATTAAATAACAATAAATATTGAACAATAATTCTGTTAATTTATGCGATTGTCACAACCTTAGGTTTTTTTTTTCTCTGTACAGGGAAGTTATTTAGTGGGACAAATGCTTGCATGTTCATTTGGTAATTGCTTTAGGCAGCTTCAGGCGATCATTCAGCCATAAGATGATGCAGCTGTGATTGTTGGCAAACACAGCTGCCTTAGTGTGGCTTCCTTATGAACCAAACAAAGCTTTCTGTACCCATAACAATATGTGAAGCTCAGTGCACATTAGACTGTATGAGACCCATGGAAATGTTACACTTAGGAAATTTGGATCTTACAGTTGTTTTAACAACACATCTGTTTCCCTGGATAAAAGAGATTTCTGGTTTCCCTGAAGTGCTAATGTGTCTCTCAGAGTTCATTTTCCCTAATTGACTTCACAATTAACTTAATTTCCTTTTAAACTTATTGTGGTTTATCCTCATCTTGTTTCTTTATTTAGGGATGAAGTGTGTGACCCACAAGGTCTAGAGTATGTTGTAAAGTATTCTTTACAGTCACTCCTTTTTCTTCCTTTCTGGTTGCTTTGGGCCTCTTGAAGTGAATAGCCTGGACATGTTGTCTGAGCTGAGGGAACGAGAATGTGAATATGTGGATTTCTTATGCATGCCAAATTCAATTTTAGGTCTCCCATGTTCAACTCCCAGATGAGCATGTTTGCCGCTGTTTTATAAACAAAATAACAGTATGTTGTTGAGTTTTATTTGTGTGATAAACTTGTACTTGTGCCGTTCGATACAATTCATTCCTTTTGCAGTTTCTTTTTTTTTTCATGTGCAGGAAAAACCAGCAAAATCAAGATGGGTGGCCAGTGAGAGTGTGGGAAGTCCAGCACTGGAAGATGTCTGGAAAAAGCTAATTTTCACTGGAGGGAGGGACACTGACATTACCAAGTACATTACTGTTTAAATGTTTGGATTGGTACTATTTATTTTCCATGTTTTGAAAGAAGTCTTTTATATTCACCAAGACTAAATTACTCTAAAAAAGTAATTAATTACTACAAATTACAGATTTAACAGATTACAGTACTAATTACTCTCTCTAAAAAGTATTGCATTACTTATTACTGATTACTAAGCTTAAGAAATCATACTTATATACTGATTTGGTGATCAGAAAAACATTTCTTATTATTATCAATTCTGAAAACAGTTGTGCTGCTAAATATTTTTATGCAAAATGTGATACTTTTTTTTCCAGGACTTCTCTAGCTTCTGAACTTCCCAATATTAAAAATAAAATAAACTGACTGATCTGCGTATGATGCATTTTGAAGCATCTTCCTTAAATTATAATAAATTCATTTAAAAAAATGTTGATGTGTGGCTGCATTTATTAAATATATAGACTACGATGTTCTTTAAAATGTTTAAAATAAGAAATAATAATTTTTAATTATTATATTTATACAGTGAGGCTGGATGAGGAAGGTTTATGGAGAACTTGCAGTCATGTCAACCTGTCCACCTCTGACTTCCCTCAGGGCCGAGGCAGTATTAAGAGCAGGAAGTTGTAAAAATCACACGGTAGTGCTCTCCAGACAAAAGAGGATCCGCTGCTGTGTGCTCAATCGGTGTTCCCACAGTCACCATAGAGCAGAATCTCTTTACAGTCTGTTCCAATTTACCACATCTCTCTCAATTCACAGGAGCAGTCGTTTTTTTTCTTTACTGTCATTTCCCACCTATTGCCAGGGCTTTACTGCAGACGTCACCCATTGAGTTATTGTCAGACTCAGACAAGGGTACTGCTGATGTCTCTAATGATCTAAGCATCCAAAGTGTTGTTTTTTACACCTCTAAACATGCATAGATGTGTTACATGCACCCAGATTAAGGATACATTTTACTATGTAGGCTAACTGTTATAATTATTTTACAAATACCAAGTTTTGAAATGCATTCTGTCTAAAGTAATGCTTTGATATTACTTACAAATACATGAATTTTAATAATTCATCCATATGAAACAGCTTTGTAGTTTTTACATCACAGAAATTGTTTTGGTAGCTACAAATAAATTTGAATGTAGAGCATTCAGCTCATGTTCTCGTAAGGGTTATCATGACACAAGCCAGACAAGGTTAATTTACACTGAGACACAGATTGAGAAGCCTTTCAACTAGAATCCACCTGTAGCAGGTGGAGGTAAAATAAGCCAAAACACCTGGATATTCAGCAGGTGCCTCATTCATTCACATAACCATGGCTGTATCACTGTTCACCTTCCTAATTTCTAGTGGAGTGTGTTGAAAGCTGGGGTGTCTGTCCCTGTTTGGTTGTGTGTATGTTTTTTCAGTATATTCTTAAATGTCATGTGCCATAATTTCATGGACAATGGTAGCAGTGAATTAAACAATAAATACACTGTAAAAAATATTGTTGCGAAAACTTAAAAATCCAAGGCAACTTATGCGTTCAGATTTTTAAGATTTCTCAGCTATTGTCTTAATAATTGTACTAACTTTTTTTTTGTCAATTCGAATTTGTTCCTTCACTAAATGCAAAATGAATTCATCATGAATTCTTCATTTCTTGTTCAGCAAATTTTCATTTAGTAACACAACTAACATAATGTTATAGTTATATAGGATACTTTATATGTTAAGTGAACTATGCTATCTTTATTTGTAAATTAACAATCATCCCATAAAGCAGAGATATATATTCAGGATATAGTTTTAAATATTTGAACACACTTGTAGGCCTCAACACAAACCTCAAGAATGGTAACAATGAACAAATGTAAAAAGATGAGCTCTTTACATCACAACACAACAAATAACTAACAAAAATGACAAAATAACAACCAAAAAATATCTCAGCAAAACAGGAAAATAATAATCCAATAACAGTAAACGCATAATTTATTCATGCTGCAATGCATTCTGGGAGCTCACAAGCCCTTAACATTTCAGCAATATTTAGTTCTTTGTTCAGACAACTGTGTTTGACTTTGGGAAAACATTTGGAGGAATTCTGTTGGTCTGACATGGGTTTTTATGTAGGTTTTTTTTTTTTTTTTTTTTTTTTTCATATTTGAGACTAAAAGGGTTTTGTAAACTGGAAAATATGTGGTTGCTTTATTTTACAGTGTATATACTTGGGCACACTTCAAAACGTTGGGGTTGGTGGGGTTTATGCTTGCCAAGGCTTCATTTATTTGATCAAAAATAGAGTAAAAACAAACAGTAATATAATGAAATATTATTACAGTTTAAAATAAATGTTTTCTATTTTTGTGTAATTTAAAATGTAATTTTTTTCTGTGATGTCAAAGCTGAATATTCAGCATCATTACTCCAGTCTTCAGTGTCACATGACCCTTCAGAAATCATTCTAATATGATGATTTGATGCTCAAGAAACATTTCTGATTATTTTCAATGTTGAAAACAGTTGCTTAATGTTGTGTGTGTGTGTGTGTGTGTGTGTGTGTGTGTGTGTGTGTGTGTGTGTGTGTGTGTGTGTGTGTGTGTGTGTGTGTGTGTGTGTGTGTGTGGAAATGTGTGAATAGGAAGTTCATAAGAAAAACATTTAAAAAAAAATTTATAAATCTTTTGTAACATTATAAATATATTTCCTGCCACTTTTGATTAATTTAATGCATCCTTGCTGAGTAAAAGTTTCATTAAAAAAAATCCTAGTGACTCCAAACTTTTGAACTGTATATGTGTGTATATATACAATTATGTGTATTCATAAATTCAAGACAGTCAGCGTGGCTTATCCATTTTGCTGCGACTGTATGTCATTTTATGCATTAATTCAGGCTTTTTACTTCCACACTTGCAGACATTGTGTATTAAATCAAAATCTGTGAGGCCCTGGAGTCTCAGACACCTCTGTCCACCTGCTGATGTTTTGTCTGGTTACAGGCTGTTTGATTTTAGATTTTCAAGATCATAATTCAGCAGGTTGTGTCTAGCAAGGAGTATAATGACAGGAGCTTTGTGTCTGTAAGTTGATAAGTAGTCTTTAAGATTACAGTGCTGTTTGGTCAACAGGTTGGTGTTAAACAATGACAAAAGTCTTGGTTTGAATTACAAGAGCCGTGTTCAGCTTGAGGATGTAACGAGTAGAGCATTAATTGTTTTCTGTCCTTTAATAGTATTGTTATTATTTTAATAAAAAGACAGAAATACATTAAGTAAAATGTTTCCATAAATATTTTTAATAGTCAATTTTGTCATATATATTTTTGGAAAGCATATATGTACACAGTGTTCAGGTGCAAAAATGTCAATAGATGAAAAAAAATGTTCGAAAGATCAAGTTTTTTAAGAAAGTAAACACAACACTTATCTATATTACAGTAAGATAAACAACAAAATAATTCTTCATGAGTAACATTTTCTAGATTTTGATTAACTGTACAGATGCATAAATACAAAACAGCCTTAAACTTTCATTGTATGGGCAAAAAAATCTTCAAAATGTATTCTTTTGTATCTCACATGAGAAATAATGTCATGCAGGTTAAGATCAACATGAGCATGAGTAAACAATGATAGAATTTTCTTTTTTGGGGGGTGAACTACTCCTTTTATCATGGTAAATGCACCACTGTCCTATTATCCTGAAGCACTGCCAAAGGTTTTGGGCTGCGGGCCTGTCCTAGCTCCCCCTCTAGGTTTAAGCAGGTGGTCCGGTCTCCATTGTAGGCAATGTGGACAGTGGCATCCTGCGGGATGGTGCATTGTCTGGACAGGGGAATAGAGAGCTGGCTGTGGAAGTCCACCAAGCCAAGGGTAGGTCGAGGGAGGGAGATGCAAAGTGTCCACTGGCCTTGTGGTGGCGCTGTAAGGGTTTGAGTAACCAGAGAGGCTCCCCATGCCGAGATGAGAGTATAGATGAAGGGGTAAGCGGGGCAGCAGTGGGTAGGGGAGTCCAGCAGCCGCCTGACTCACCATGAAGGCACACAGGTTTGGGTCCAGTGGGTTAGGCCAGTGCAGACTGTGACGCTGCCTCTTGTCCTTCATCCTCCTGTTCTGGAACCAGACCTATAATGAATTAGGGTGATAAAGGGTCTTAGTGAAGGACACAGCATGTTGGTGGGATTAGGTAATGGTAGATGTACAATAAAATTTTCGGTTTCAGCAGGGATGGAGATCCGGTGTCTGATTTTACGGCTTCTTGGCTTGTCTGTATCCCTCAGTCTCACACAAACACAAACAATCCTCTCTTAAGCGAGCTAAAAATTAAACTTTCATCATGGATAGCAGAAGTTAGTCTCAAATTCTTAAATGAACACTTTTTAATAGCAAACTTTTAATGCTCTTTAAATGATTGCCTGTTGGGCCAGAGGTTGAGTGTGGCATGAAAAGGTCTGCTCTGTGAATTACCTTTATTGTGGTCTCGGGCAAGTTAAGCGCTGCCGCCAGTTCGCATCGTCTGGGTCGAGACACGTAACTTTCTTTGCAGTATTCTTGCTCAAGACGGGTCAGCTGCTCCCTCGTGAAAGCAGTCCGGTGCCGCCGACTGTGGTCTATCCCATTCAGTAGTGAAATACGAGGGCACTCTTCCTCTCCTTGATCACTGTCAGCATGAGCAACAGTAGACACTGGCGACTCCCTGCCCTCTGCTACTGAAAAGTTTACTTCACATTAGGCATTCGTTTGCTTTGCGTTCAACACATTTACAGTCAGAAAGAATGGGGTTTCAATAACCCCCCAACGTTAATTTCCTAATTAAATGAACTCGCTATACACAGATGTTGATTTTGTACTGAAGACTTCAATGTTAAATGACATGATGTACCGTGAGCATTTTCCTTTAAAAAAAGAAGTGTACATTCCTCTCAGCTTGCTGCTGAATATGGACGTTGTAGGCTACTTACACATTTTATCGTTGATATCCACGTCCGCAAACAAGATATTCCCCAAATGGATTTTCACAAACTTCTCATAGTCCACAAAACAGTCCCAGACCAGGCCCTACCCCCCCAAAAAAGGAATTCTCTCTCGTCACCGCTTGTCTTGCAAGCCAAGTTCGTTTATGAAGGAAAGATGAGTTGTTTTTGTAGTCGCTGTCCACCCCCCTCCTCCCTCACCTCTGCATCTTTCAGGTCGTCCCATCTTGTGTCCTAATGAGAGACGCGCTCTATCCGCTGAGGCGCCGCCGGGGCGCGCGGACAGAGGGAGGTGTTAAATTGTCTTTGGTCTCCGACCGGCCTTTGTACTTTTTTGTTATGGAGAATTAAGAACGACCTCCCTTTGCATACTGTCACAGTGGCTTCCCCGTTGAGATAGGCCAACCCTGATTGTTCCTTGGTGTTTGATGTTTGTATTTTTGGAAGTCAATCATTAGAATCCTTATGTCCCCAAATTGCAGAGGTCTACAGTTTACAATAGAGATGAAAGCGTTTCAGGAGCCGTATAAATATGTGAGGAAAATGTATTTAATTGTTAAAAGACAATTAATTGAAAAATTGTCAGAGAATTTGAACATTAAGTAATTTTATAATAAACAATCAACGTTGCCTGATAACGTGCTGATGTTGCTTGATATGCGCGTCGCACCTTATTTTATGATGAAGGGCCTGTTTCATGGTCGCTGAGAGCTCAGAGGGAAATGATGGTTCTGTCATCTTTTACACATCCTCATGTCATTCCAAATTTGAATGCATTTCTGTCTTCTGTGGCACAAAAAAAAGTGTAGCCAACTTTTTTGAATGTCAGTGTGGTCCAGTGTTGTTTTGGAACTGTGTTTTGACAATGAGGGTTTAAAAAGTGTATAAACATTCTTCACACTGTCTTCGTTTGTGTTCTGCTTAAAAAGGAAATTCATACTGGTTTGGAACAACACGAGGGTAAGAAAATGATGACAGTATTGTCATATTTGGGTGAATCATCGCTTTAAGTGCATTGGAGCTGTCAGGCTCAAAGGTGCTGAACGAAAATTGAAACGAAATAGTGCGATTGAATAGTAAGCCTGCTGAATGTTTTACATTTGAATTTGTATTATTATAGCTTTCAGACCTTTTTAAAGAAACAGCAATGATACAGTGATGTAGCTACAACAAAAATGTCACGTGATTATACGGGATGTTGTTCACTAAGGGCTATGCAGTTATCACTGTATTTGTGGTTGAGCTTGTTTGGACAGAATGGACTCTAATCTTAAATCAAGGTCATATGTAGATCTAATCATACTCATATCTAATTTATGTGTGTCTGTATGTATGTATTTATTTATTTATTTATTTATAGTTTTATAGGCTATTTCTTGTGAGTTATAGCCTACAAAAGTATATATGTCCATGAAGTTATTGTCTGCCATTTAGCATTCAGTTCCTGTTTTAGAATAGCAGTTTTGGATTATGAATAAGGTCCATTATTAACATTACTTGAGCCTTTCACGTTTTGTTTTACGGTGCGCAGTATTTATTTAGCAACAAAAAGAGCTGCCCTCTCAGTATATCTCGAGCATATGCTCCCATCCGGGGCGCTTCAGATTAGCCTGATATCAAACTGACCAGTGGTTGTATTGTTATACACCAGTCTTTGATCACTTGTCAGTTAAGGGAAAGGCTCCACTAAGGCTGCAGCCTGTATCTGGAGAGAGACTGGCGCAGATATCACGTAAGGGTGACAAAAATTACGCTTCCATGAACAGACAAACCTGTGTGTTGTGTAGGCTACTCATTTTGGCTGTACTGAAATGACACTGTCTGCATTGATAATTGATAATTGCTGATAAATACGCCCCCTTAACTGATCAGTACAGGATGATCACGAAATGCACTGTTTGTGGGCGTGTCCGTTTGGGTCCTTTGCATACAACTTCAAGAATCTATAGGCTACATAATGTCAGCAGACTATGTTCCCCTGGTAATTTATACTTTTGTTTCATAGAATACAGAATACATAGATTTTTTTTGTTACTGTTTTTAAACCATTTTTATTTCGATTGTAGTTTTATATTAGTGCTCTTTATGCAGACCTTCATTGTATAAAACACATTAATTTATGAAAGTGTTGCAATTTTATTTTTCATAAAGGCCAAGAAACTAAAAAAACAAAAAACAAAAAAACAATTATTATATGCTAAGCATAAGAAAACCTAAAGATATTTAAATGAGGATCTGTTATGCGTTTCATTGCTCTGCAGTCTCCCTATTCTTTTGCTTTCACTCCTCTTCGTTTTCATCTTCTTCCTTGCAACCACACAATATTATAAAGCTATATTTTATTGGGGCAGATCAGGTGCACCTGAACAAACCGTTAACGTTAGCGTTCAACACAACCTTGGCTGCGTACATTTTTATCT
The DNA here is from genome assembly GCF_024489055.1 of Chanodichthys erythropterus. Lineage (NCBI taxonomy): Eukaryota > Metazoa > Chordata > Actinopteri > Cypriniformes > Xenocyprididae > Chanodichthys > Chanodichthys erythropterus. The sequence continues at coordinate 27,732,377 of NC_090223.1, read as the reverse complement.
GTATTGCTCTCTGACTCTTTCGTCCAAAATGCATGATGTACTTTCATCGTGACGTTCTTGAAAAAATGGTTTAATGTTATAATGTTAGGGTTAGGGTTACAGTATAGCCTAAAGTAACACATATTTCTTATCTCGGAAAATAGGGCTCCTTACATCACCTACCTCCTTAGAGTGCTATATGAACTCTCATTTGTAGACATTCATATGCAGTGATCCATAAGGCATTACATTTACCTGAAATTTCAACGTACCGCAAGGGAACTCAGTTATGATGATCTGCACAGTATACAACACACCTGGCTGTAATGTTCAAGGAAAGATCCTGATGCGCTGGTTCAGGTGTGTCTGATTATAACGAAAATTTAAACTGTACAGGAGCAGAATAGAGTACCTAAATAGTAACCTACAGCGTAGATACTTCATGCTTGTTGTTTCAGAAGATTAATTACCAACGATTATTGTTCATAATAATTGATATTATTATTATTATTATTATTATAATACGAGTAATATTTGAGTTATTAAAATGATAAGATAAGTTAAAATTGTATGATCACAATGACCGAAAATGTCTTTGAGCTTCAATATTCTTTGATTATGCTTATAACTTTAGTTTAAACTCCTCTTAATACCTCTTGTCCGAAATAAGACATTTACTTGGTTAATGATATCGGTCACAATTTATATTAGGTGGCTTTAACTAATATGTACTTATATATATAAAAAATAAGTACAATGTACTTATTGTGTTCATATTGTATTGTAAAACACTTTTGTTGCTTTTGAGGTTGGGGTAAGGTTAGGGACATTTGGTGGTATGGGTAGGTTTAAGAGTGGGTTAATGGGTAAAGGAAGAGTCAACAGTGATGTAATTACAGAAATTAATTACATGTAATTATATGCAGGTATTTTTTAAACATAAGTACAATGTAAAAACATGTATGCACATAATAAGTGCATAGTATCAAATATTAATTTAAATGTAAGTACATAGAATTTAAGGACACCTCATATAAAGTGGGACCATGAAATCTTTGTTTTAGTTAGAATAAAAATTCATTATCCTCCTGCATTATCCTCTGGAAACGTCAGTTTTCTGGTTTATTTGTTTGTTTTTTTGTCTGCAAATATCAGCCCTAATATGTCCTATTAAATGAATTATAAAATGAAACATTTGAGGATTAGAAATAGAAACCATCATATGAATCATTATACACTCTCAGAAAAAAAAGTGCAAAATTGTACCTTTAGAGTTACAACAGGGCAAAACCCTCAAAAGGACATCTTTGTACCTTATTTACCCCTAAATGGGTTCATACCTTAGTAATATTCTAATATACTAAATATGCATATTTTAGGTATATATAAGATCTATAGAAGATATAAGATCCCCATGTGACAAGCAGTTGTACCTCTGAGGGTAATTTATTTGCAAAAAAAAAAAAAAAAAAAACTGCACATAATGATAAAGATGATTAAGCTTATGTGACCCGCATATTTACATATTCATCCTAATGAAGTTACAGTGATGTGCTGTTTCATCAGGTATATCATATCAATACATAATGAACAGACAGCATTCTTGCATCTTGTGCATGTGAAGAGCATTTTTGGTAAATGTGCATAAAGTTTGAACATTCATACACTCTCAGATTGATCAGTCATGATCATAAAGCTGTGACAGTTTTATGGCCTATAGGAACCTGTTTTGGATGTATGTGATTTTATTATGTTGTCTAATTATGCATTCTGAAAGCCATGGAAGTGCAGCAGTCAGATTTGCTCTAAAATGTACATTGTATGGAAACAAAGCATTCTGCTCAGACATCAAAGGGCTTTAAGGCTTAAAATTCAGATAATTTGACACAAAATATTTTATTTATTCATAAGGCAGATACCACTTCTTAGATCAGAGGCATAAGGACATTACATCATGGTAAGATGGTGTTATAATTCACATAGATGTTATTGTCAAAAACTCCAAAACTATTCTGATTTAATTGGCATGATACATTGTCTTCACATTATCACTACTTGTCTTTCATTATTTCCTTGTCTCCTACATAATCACGCTGTCACAAGCTTTTAGTCTATGCATTTACCTTTTAGATCTGATTTCATTCTGACCAGGTGAATATATTAACTTAAATTCTGGCCATCTGCATAGGCTACATTAAACGAATTGGCCTACAGAGATGCATATACATATTTTTTATAACTGTAAAAGTGAATGAATAGCAGCAATAACACCTTGACAACTGTTTTGTAAAGCAGAGTGTTTGGGGTTTCAACTTTTCTTATTGATTTTTCCCCAGATCTTTTCTCACACTCACGCGGAAGAATGAAAGACGCGGCGGTCAGAGAAGGAATATATGATATACTGAATGGAATTCTTGGTGAATGGAAGCTTATTTCTAAAATGTGGGTCTATGAGCCCTTAATGGTGTTGCCAAAATACCAAAAGTAATAGGCGAAAGTGTTTCAACTGCTTTCAATTGAAAGTAGCTAAAATGTCACTAGATGACATCATAATGGCAAATCCATTGATCTATTTAAATATGGATATATCTAGATAAGATTTGTCCAAGAAGTTTCTAGATTTGTCCCTAAATTCTCCCTAAAAACTCACTAAATCTAGTGATAAAATCACTAAATTGGCAACACTGTTAGGCGATATTATTTTTTTTTGGTATTTATTATAGTGGCGTCATTAGCCTAGTGTAGTAATTTATGCGCACACCAACACCCGCATCCTCACTGCAGCGAAATACATGCAAATGAGTGACTTTTCTTAGATTTGGTTTGAGTGGTCAAAGCATTGTTGAGACTGCCATTAAAAATATGCAATTTTGTGAATGCCTTGCAACAGAACTGGTTGCTGGGGAAGATTTGAACCTGCCATTAGAGTAATATGATGCGTGGAGTGGGAGCCACTTATTTACATATAGGCCTATGTTACCCCACTCATTTATTTATACTATTGCAGGATTATATTTCATGTGAAATTACTATACTTTAACTGCAATAAAGTAAAATCTTATAGATATTGTGTAATAATCACAATTAATTTATATCGAATATTATATATTCTTTGTCTCTTTTTCTGAAAAACTGTCAAAGTAATGATAAAGTTCCTTTTGATTTGCATACAAAATCAAGTGGGCTCTCCTTAATTTGCGCGTTGTTTTTATGCTTAGATGACATGCCATACTAACGTTTTGCTATGTGTGTAACCCCATTATAAAATCATGTGAGTGAGATTACATTTCTCAGTTTTAAATATTCAAAATTATAATAAATGGTCGAAATTACATTTTATAAAATACCCTTTTCTGAAGTAACAGGGTAATCACCAGAATTATTTACCATGTACTTCCTGTAGCATTTTAAACAGTTTAGACTAACATACAAAGATGTGTGTCAAATAATCTGCGTCTTTGTCCATACAATGTAAGTCAATGGAGTCCAATGTCGTTTGGACCCCAACTTTATTCAAATCTTTATTCAAATGTTTTATTTAAATCTCCAATCTTTATTCTGTGTTCCATAGACAACCATAGCGGTTTGGAAAAACATGAGTATGAGTAAACTGATAAAATGTTCAATTTTTCGATGAACTTTGAATTCGAGAGAGGATATAAAAGTACTGACAGTATATAAGTGAGAGTAACCATAATGTCTATTGTTTTTTTTAAGATTTGTACTTTTTACATATCTTAGCCGCCTGAATTACAAAGGACAGAACGGCAAATTGCACAACATACTTTTCACGGAGAGATCACGTTGTATAGCCTATATCGTCGCTTTATTGGAACATAATAGCTTCGTGTACAAAAGTCAATGCAGAAAAACGTTTTGTAATAGGATTTAAATTACGAAAATAGAGTTTTTATCGTTTACCAGCTCATTAAAGGGACGCAAACCAGTAATCTCGTGCATAAACAATGTTAAACTTAATGATAGCCTACTGAAGTTATTAATTTACAATTTATTGTAGGTTTATATGTATCAAACGTGCGATTTAGAGAAATTAACTTGCAATTTTCTTGTCATTTCATTTGAAAATTTGCACCGAAATGTTCGTAATATTTTTGTATGTGTGCGCAACAACTCCTGTAGTTCTCGTTGCATGAACCACCTCATTATGTAGGCGTTGTCTCCAGTGTAAACGTAAATTGTTTGCTAAAGAAAGGGTGAACAATTCCTTTCGTAGGGCTATCTTGCGTTTTATGTTTAAAAAATATATATATATATATATGTAATATTATAAACTCGTTTTATGTGAAACTTACAACGCAAAACTTAGCTATCAGCTTTCGCGTGGCGCCATTAGTTCTCTTATATTCTTTAATCTATCATGTGAACTTTACTACTTTCATCACGTTTGAATTGTTTTAAATATTGTATTAATATGATGGTTATCAAACTTACCCTGTCCATAACGAATATGCGCCTGTCTTCTGAAGATAATTCATGCTGTACAGTCTGTACACAGAGTTTCTTGTAAGACCCCTTGCATGTGGGCTGGGCGTTTTACAATTAAACCATTAAGGCATTTCCTGGGTACAGTAGCAGCCTTGCACAAGCACAACATGTGTTGTGAAGCTGCTCTGACTACAAACGCAGAAAGTCTGGTGTCTTGAACCCAGAGTATCAGCTGTTTAGTGGTGATGGGAATTCACTGATGATTCAGTTTAAACAACATGGAAAGCATGTAGTGAATCATTTTTATCCAATTTAGGACAGATCTATTGAATTACAAGTACATTACATTCTGAATATGATTGTTCGAGCCATTTCTTTGAAATCTGAGCAATTTTGTTTGCCTGTGGGCCTTTTTTTATGATTCCTGCTCCATTCAGAGACCTTGAACTTGGATAGTTTGCCTAAGGAGGGACTGCGTCTATCATTGCCTCCTAAACAGGCCCTTCAGGGAGGGCTATACTCATCCCTTTAAACTTGGCCTTGACCTTGAGGGCCTTGCCTGACCTTTATGTAAAGACAACAGTCTGGGGAGGTGTGTGTGTGGGAAGGAGGATTAAAGGGGAAGCATCTAGTTGTTCCCTGTACACAATTTTCAATATTCATTTTCCACACACAATGACCTACATTAAGTTTTAGGCCTCTGGAAAATATTTACAAATATCAGTATATATAAATGCATAATATCTAAGGGTATTTCTGGAGGGGAAAGGTACAAAAAAACAAACAAACAACAACACTGACCTGGACAATTTACACGTTAAATATACATTGTATGTAACAGTAAATTACGTGTGTATTTTTTACATGTTCATTATACATTTATTTGTCAATCAAATTTCTTTATTTGCTCGTTTAGGGACATTTTTCTTGTAGTATTAATAGTTTTACATGTTGCTTTCAGGCGAATCTCACTTGAGTTTGGATTTAATTCACATGAATTTTGTTCTTGATTGTTTTATCGCCTTCACCGGATCACAGTTTTCAGAGGTAAAATACTGATAGTGTGTCTAGTTTGAAGAAAAAGGGTTCACGGTTTTAGTCATTTGCATTTAAAAAAATGTTTTAGGGGTAACGTACATTCACTGATAGAATGTGACGCTAAAACAGGCGCACATCTCGTTTATCTAGAAAGCTTTAACCGCCTTGCAAACTCTATAATAATAATTTCTATATTTTGTGGTTTGTACAGCTGAAATTCTCATTCTATATTAGCGACAGAGACATTTGAATAACAACTGAGGCAACCGTTTTGAAAGTAGCTATTTTGCCTTTATTTCAGCGGGTTGTGTCAAGTATATGACATTTCATAAAATGGTTCGAGACGTTGTTCAAGCTTATGTATGAAACAAGTTATGATTTTTCATTTTTTATGGTAATGATAAATAATTTATAAATCTGGCACTGCTGATTATGGGCCTTTAAAATGTCTGTAATGATTTAAAGGATTTCCAACGTGTGCTTGGCCAATGTGTAATTAAATCCTAAATAAAAAGTATGACCCATTTAAACATTTCTATTGCTTTTTGCAAAGAGATGTTGAGAGAAATCGTTATAGTATTTGATTATCAGCAAGGGAACGGCCATGAATATATCTATATAAATTATATTATTATATGTAGCAAGTACGCGCAGCGCGTAGGCATATTCAGTGCGAAAAATGACATGAACATAAGATATATATATATAAAAAAAATCCCTTTTAATGTGTTATGAACAGCCTATGTGTGGCCATATTTGTTGAGCAAATATTTAAAAATAAAATGTATCTTCTTTTAATGACTTAACATTAAAATATCAAATAGCAGCAGACAGCAGGCTACAGAAGTTATTTTCCACAAAACCGAAGATGCGATGAATTGCTCAGTGAGTTAAAGAGCAAAAATTGTATTAAAGGAAATTAATGTATAAAGGCAATGCAAGGCAGCATTTTTACACATTTAACTCGGTCTTGACAAAAAAAAAATCTTTGACATTCTTCAGTCAAGGTTTATTTTATGTGTCACGTGGTACAGCTCTTATCCAATGAAGGCACTGCAATGCAGACCATAGTCCATTGCGTCAATGCAGCTGTACCAATGTAACTGAGTGTCCTGCTTCGGACTTGAGTCTTTGCAACATAATTTTCCGTCCGAATGGTGAGCGTGCTATGACCACCTCCCTGGTCCTGAATCCTCGCTGGGCGGACACGGTTATGTTTGTGTATGAAAACAACTTGGATGAGCTGAAGAACATGGAGGGTCTGGTTGGAAGCGGCAATTTTGCGGCCAACCAGTGCAGGAATCTCATGGCCCACTCGGCTTTGAGTGGCCACCCGTCTAGCCTCGTCCACGGCTCCAGCTATTCCACTGTGGACGTATCGACTTCAAGTTCTACAGAGTCTGGCAAGCAGTGCACACCATGCCCAACGGTTCCACAGGCCTCGTCCACCGGTCCCATCCCGTACGGCTACTTTGGCAACAGCTATTATCCTTGCAGAATGGGGCGGGGTTCCCTCAAATCCTGCACGCAGCCGAGTGCACTCAGCTACTCTGCAGAAAAATACATGGATACCCCGGTCACATCTGAAGAATATCCTAGCAGGGCTAAAGAGTTCGCCTTTTACCACAGCTACCCCAGTCCCTACCAGTCCATGGCCAGTTATTTGGACGTGTCGGTGGTACAGACGCTTGGAACGGGAGAGCCGCGACACGATAGTCTCCTACCTATGGACAGCTATCAACCTTGGGCTCTGGCTAACGGATGGGGTAGTCAGATGTATTGCTCCAAGGACCAGAGCCAGGCGGGTCATCTCTGGAAGTCTGCGTTAGCAGGTACATTTTAAACTACATGTCGACTGAAATGAGAATGCTCAAATTAATTAATTTATATATATATATATATATATATATATATATATATATATATATATATATATATATATATATATATATATATATATATATATATATATATATATGTGTGTGTGTGTGTATTTTTAAGTATAGCCAAAGCTCTCACAAATATCCAAGGAAATAGATGTCATTCTTCTGGTCAAACAGAAGATATGAGTTTATTTTATATATAGATTTTTAATTTCAGAAACAAGAGCACCAATGTGACTTCATTTTCTAAAGCACAAAAATACAACATTCTTACATAAAGGTACTAATTTACTAATTCAAATAACGTCTGAAACGAAGTCTACATTGTCCAATGGAATAAATCCGAAAATCTACAAATGCTAAATTTGTTGAAACGTAGTTTAGGTAGACAATGAATGAGCCCATTAATAATAAACCTTTTTTGTTATTCGTTCCAGATGTTGTGGCCCACCAACATGACGGGGGCTCATTCCGTCGAGGTAGAAAGAAGCGGATACCGTACACAAAAGTACAACTCAAGGAACTGGAGAAAGAATATGCAGCCAACAAATTCATCACAAAGGACAAGAGGAGAAAGATTTCAGCGGTAACCAACTTATCCGAGCGTCAAATCACGATTTGGTTTCAGAACAGGAGGGTTAAGGAAAAGAAATTCATTGCCAAAGTTAAGAACAGTGCGCCATAGAGCAAAGCTGAATTTGTGTTTTTCTCGGTGACTTCAAATTAAGGGAAGCAAAAAAGTCATCGCGAGGACGTTTCTTGGATTGGGGGCTGAATGTTTTCTTTTCTCAGCGCATTTACACAAAACAAATAAATGGATGGGACTCAAAAATGAATAATCTTAATAAAATTGAAAACAAGGACAATATAGCTTGTATATAACGCACGTGCCTGACTATATGTAACTGTGTTCGTTTAAAGTCTTTTAGTCTTCTTTTAGCTTGCATTTAAATGTTAGGTATGTCAATTGTTGTCGTTGTTGTTGTTGTAGTATAGTCATATACCTTATTATTCAATACTTGTCAGTACCTATATACTATGTTTATATCGCTTGTAAAACATAATAACATATATATCACAAACCTTAATAAATGTGTTAATTCCATTCAGTGTTTTCTAAGAAACATAGCACAGTATACGTGTATTTATGGATTATTCTCATTAAGCGTCGCGTAATGACTCTTTTCAGTCCTCTTTTGCTGACATTATGAAACCAACAAACAGTTTCTGACATTTTTCCTGAAATTGTTTCCAAAAATTTGCAGCCTTTTGTTATCGTTTTCTTGGCAGATGTGTGTAGACAATGTTTGTTTTATTTCAGTTTAAAATCGCATTAATCTCTTGACATTTTACATAAAATGTGATCGTATGATTCAGTATTGCTTGTTATTGGAGCCTTTGGGAATTTAAGGCCTTTATCGTTTTACAATGTGCAGCGTTTGAACTCAAAGCACTTTAGTTTTTTTTTTTTTAAGATTTAAAAAAGTAAAGTTTATTACAAAAATGTTTATAACAATTTGGAGCACTTAATAGTCGCTGTATGTATCCTAACAGTTTAATATACATTCATAAAGAATGAACACTGTTTTTAAAACTTGACTGTGGGATTTCCTCCTCACGGTTAGAGCTAGAGCTGGAGTGTTTTGATGTTGGCAGAGAAGGAGGGGGCGCTCGACTACAGAAGATGTAGGTACTAAATCAGCCCTTAACCTTGACCTTGAAAGTCACATGCTTAAAGATAAGAAATAGCTTTTGTCTTTCCTGAAACTATGAATATTCAAGATTACCATTTAGATTGCAGTATATTCCCATAAGTTTGCCTGAGGGCTCTTCACGTTTGAATGCAATTGTCAGTGAATTCCCTCAAGCCAAATGAAACGCTATGATTTTATTCTGGTGCTGCATGCGTTAATGAACATAGCATACTCTGGGTGTCTTCTTATAATTCTATATAGTAAGTAATAGATAACATTAACTCTTGCGCTCAGAAATTTAAAGTTGCCTCTGTCCGCGCCATTCTCAGATTTATGCACGATGATCTACTTTATAGTCTCCAGTAGGCCTAATTTACGTTTCTGCTCAAGTCCGAACAGTTTAATTGTCAGACAGTGAACAGATCCGCACCCTATTGCCTTTGCAACCTGCACTTAATGTCGGTCTAGATTAGTAAGGGTGTAAAAGGTCTGTCGTTACTCAGCGGCTTCACGTTGTCACCTTCGGCAAGCTCCAGTCCACTTTCAAGTTGTGCTTTTCCTTCTTTCTTTATTCAGTGTTCACCTGCAGCTGTTAAAGCTCGGCAGAAAGATCTTATATACTACCTGCATCAGTTTAAGCAAAAATCAATTGATGCTGATACTGGCTCAATTTTAATTCTGGAATGAATGGATGGTAAAGTTCTCGTGGTCACGGCACAAAATTTAAATGCACAATTTATAATTTACGTATCTCATCCATGCATGAGTAAATGCATAGTTGTATGCATTTTGAAAATATGTTTTGAGCATTAAGATTGAACAATAACTTTCTGGTGACATGTGAGTTGTTATAAATCTAAAATATCTAAGCTTCTCTCAAACTACACAATATGCACAGTCCATAGCTCCTAGTGTTATTTCGCGTCGACTTATTTATTTATTTATTTTTTTTCAATTTTTTTTTTAATCAGATCATAGCATGTAGCTAATCACATGAAAGTTTAAAAAATTCTGAATCAATAAAACACTGTCACTTCTGTTGGACGGCAGAAGCAGGCCTAAATTTAGTTCATGATATTTCTATGTTTTTGCCAAAGAAAGTAAAATGTAGGAATTCTTTAATTTTTCACACAAATTGATAAATATAACTTGTACCTTCCTCAGACAGCCCAGGGGGCCATAAAATGTCTAAGTCCTTCCTTCCACTTCTAGTTAACATTGAACTTGACAAAAGCATTCAAACAAACGGTGCGTCTGCTTTTGAGTTTACATTGTGATTTAATGGCGGCTCTATTTTCTCTTTTGAAAACGCACAAAGCGCAGAGCTCGCCCAATTTCAACACCAACAATAAAACTTCCACTTTTGTTGGGAACTAAAATTCTTTTTGTTTGTTGTCGCGCGAAATAAGATTAAAATTAGTTTTCTGTGAGGTCGACGTGGATCAAGATCAACAATATACGAGACACGAGGTTTCTGAATTCAGACGATGAAATGTCATTATATATATATTATATAATATTATATATATTACAAAAATATATATATATTACAGTCAAACCGAAAATTATTCAGACATTTTTGTTATTTTTGATATATTTTTACTAGTGGGTGCAGGACACTAGTTCATTTATGTAAGTGAGGATAGCAAAATAAAGTAAACTATGACATATTATACCCAAAAATTCTTCATTCTTCATACAGTGGGCTACCAGTAAAACTGATAAAAATGTGGGACCAAAAATTATTCAGACACTTTGACATGACCATGTTTTTCTTAAGTGTTATCTGACATAATAAAGATTATTTTTTTTTTCTGCCACAGTTTAACTCTGAGACCATTTCATATTTTATTACCATTTTTTAAAACTATAGTGAATAAACTGTATTAATGAATTAAATGTTCAAGGTTGCTGAATAAATTTTGGTTTGACTGTATAGGCCTACTGCAATGAAACGTTTGTACAGGCCAATATGTAGGTGAAAATAAAATGTTTAAAATATATATTGTTTTTCCAATTATTTTTTCAAACTAAAAATTTGACAATACATAGACATTTTGAAGAGAAATTTTGCATTTGCGGCGAGGCGACATATTTGGGTGAGGAATGTCAGACTCATCTCCCTCAAGTTCATGTCCAGCTCCCCTCCTCCACGTTATCTGTCGCCTCTATAGCCCCAAAACAACTCTTCCCCCACGTCTGCATTTCGGACAGGCTTTTGTTAGGCGACGGACTTCACAGTTGAACTTGAGACATCTTGTAAACAATAAGTAGTCTGGACCTTGTCTGGCCAGAGGTTGTCAATAGACCTGTAGAGGAACGCGAGGCCTCCGGAAAAAAGGGGAGAGGAAACGACTTCACACGAAAGGCCCCCAAAGACGGAGAAATGTTCATGGTCAAGGTTGATTGATATATTGTGTTGTCATGATACATTTTGTCAGCGCTTAAACGCTGGCGAGCATCTCTGCAGTAACGGTCAAGTTCAATGCCTCTCTCGATTACTTAGCTTTTGAAATCAATGTAACTTATTGGCAGGCTTTCTCAACAAACTGGTGTTCAAAGTGGTCGTAAACACTGTAAGGAAACCCCTCTCTTTTCTTTGCTCTGCTCTAGACTTCTCTTATGTCCTACCAAGTTTTTATGAAATTGATATTTTCAGGATGACTGAACATAACATTTTTGAATCGGTTGTTTCAATACTTTCGTTGTAGGAATAGCAGCCTAATCTGTATGGATGGTTTTGATTATATCTTTTTGCATATAGTTTCATTTTTGAATAGATGCTCTCTTTTAACCTGCTTAGATACATGTATTTAAATACGCAAACACATCCTAAAGCAAATACACTACATAAACACATCCACATTCGCGTTAATGCGAGCAGTAGAACTATAGGGTCTAATGGTTGACCATTATTATCGAGTCATCACGTCTGAGAAAGTGTAAAAATAGACAGAAAATGGTGAAAAGATAATAGGCATTTCATATCAAGAGAAATCAATTTTATGGAATGAAAATTTAACTGAAATAAGAATAAAGAATTAAACATGTAGCAATTCACTGAAAGGCACATATTCACCCTGCACAAATCACTCTGTAACCCAATTAACAGAGAAAATATTGCACTGGTTATGGAGTATTTCAAGTTAAGTGCATCTAACATGCTTGTGTAATACAAAATCTAAAATTTTGCTAAATGTATAATGGTGTTTATTATTTATTTCGTGTTCGTATTTATTCTTTTGAGTTTCTCTGCTATACACCTTCTCTGCTATACCGCGTAGATGCTTTTCACAATGAAGCAATGCGCAATTTGTTAGGCTATATATATATATATATATATAATATATATATAAATATATATATATTTTTTTTTATTATAGGCTTCCACTTTTTATCTACCACTTTAAAGTTTATTATTTGTAGTTCCGTTGAATCCGGACATTATTTGCCCGGGTTATACGTTTATAAGTTTGGATTATTCTGACGCGAACGGATATTTTCAAATGACTATAAGGTTGACGAAACCAGTGTATTTAACAGACGTACTTGGGTAAATGTCAAGTTGTAACTACTGTCTGAGCCATTTTAAATGCTGAACCATTAGCAAACTATTTTTTTCTTCATTTTTCATTATTCCGTGGAAAGCAGTTAAAATTGCAATTCAAAGTCCAATAGATTTTCTTTCAATTTAATAAATTGATCCATCTGGCCAAAAGAAACCAAAAGAAATCTGTTGCATTTGTAGTCGCTATTGAGCTCTCTTTAGTGTTGCCAACATTTCCATCTAATACGTAACTTAATTTTCTTGAAGTGATGTCAACAACAGAACCATTTACGAGCCTCCTTTTCCATTCATTCATTATCAGTGCAGCTGGATATGACTTGGACCAATTAAGGTTAAAGCATTAAAATCCCGAGAAATGCTATCTCGCCTGAATAAAATCCAATACCTGTCATATAATAAATTACATTTACAAACAAAAACAAATCAATTTACATTTTAGTTTTTGCTTATCTTAGAGAGTTCTGGGAACGGTTCTGTTGTGAAAACACGGACAGGTTATATTTGATCAAGAATGGGATGTTTGCGTGAAAAGGCAATGCCAGTGCCCCCATGCTCGTTTTATTCATCTCCAAATCAAACTGTTTTATAATCAACCACACCTTCAATTACATGGCTGCCAAAACAATTGTTTAGGAGTCCATTCTTCATTTTAAGGCTATGAAAGAAAGTGATTTAGATTAGTGATAATAATCATACTGAGCACGTGGTGCTTGGTCATAGCCCTCGTGGTGGAGAGGAGAACCAACTCGTCTAAACAGGCATTAACATAACTGTATGGCAGTAAAATTAGCAAATGTATTGGCATGCAACATGCAACTCATGTGTGAAATTTTACAGGCCACATACAATTATGCTGACCTTATAAATCGGAGTTTTGGAAGAAACAGAGTTCTCTGATAGTGTGAGCTCTAATTTATACCATTATTTTCTGTCACTGAAATCATTATGGCGGGCTGCATGTGGTGTAGCGCACAATTGTTTTAAAGGCACTCGAAGTATCCTTTCTTGACGCTTTGGTTGATCTGTGTGGTTTAAAACATTTCCTCATTTGTTGTTCTATTAAGTAGGAAACAGTGGTGAATTTTTGTAGGCCTAATTTTATTTCTGCTATGGTTTTGCGAGACTTGCTGACCTGAGGTCCAATAAATTCATCACGCTAATTCTACACACATATCCACATATTTTTATATAACTGCTCTCGGCTCGAAGTTCAGACTTGAGAACACCCGAATGGTTTGTGCAGGGATCTGTAATGGGCAGCTGCATAAGCCCGTTGGCATTCCAAGGATGCGATCCAGATGTGACCATCCGCGCGCTTATATGTGACTGTACCATCTGCAGTTAGGTGTCAAGGTAAAAAGCCATGCCTAATTGACATCGATCGCATTTTTTGTCACGTATTTCATTAGGCTACCACACTGTAAAAAATAATTGTTGGTTTAACTTAAAGTAAGTTACCTGGTTGCCTTAATCTTTTGAGTTCATTGAAATTAAAAATTTGAGTTAATACAATGAAGGTGATTAGTTTAATCAACTTATTATTTGAGATTATTTGAACCACATAAAATAATCTAAGTTGATTTGACAAAAGAAAAAATGTTGTGATAACAAATCATGAATATGTGCACTGGCTGCTTTTATTATAAAGATGAAACTACAAATTTGTTTTAGTTTTATATTGTTTACTATTGATCAGTCATTTTGGTTCCACTTTATTTTAAGGTGTCTTTGTTGCAATGTTATTATACATTTAAGTACTGAGTAATATTAAGCAACTACATGTACTTACTATAGGGTGAGGATTAGAGTTTGGTTTATTTTAGGGTTAGTTGCATGTAATTATGCATAATTTATAGTTATTTCGATAGAAACTACGTGTAACATATGTAACAATGACACTAAAATAAAGTGTTGCTGTCATTTTTGTAATGTTTTACAGTCTGCTTATAAATAAAATCTCGGCAAGTTCGAATAAATGTGAAAATTAAAAATTAAATTTAGCCTATTTTTAAATAAGGTTACTGCTATGAAAAAAAAGGGAGATTTTTTTTCCATAAAAGAACTTCAAATGAAATGTCTGCTGGACGTTTGGATTCAGTATTTTATACTACAGAGTCATATGATGTGAATCACATCATAAGCACTCATAATAGAACTACAAATAGAGTAGAATATAGAATATGTTCTTCAAAATATTTTGTGTTCTGCAGAAGACATGCAGCAATGCATAGCTTACGAGTTTGGAATGACATTATGGCGTGTAAATGACGACAATTTTATTTTCAAGTTCTGCTTTGTAACACGTGATCTATACGTGTTGGTTCGGAGGACATTCGTATGAAACAACGTAAGATGTCATTTACTCTTTAATTGAGGAGTGGTGAAGTTGAGGAATGTGCAGAGTTGATGCGTTTGCATGAACATTGCTGACATCTGCTGGTGATATATTGTTACTACTTACAACTCAGAGGTTGTGATTCTGATCAATGAACACTCGGCTTTGCTTTGTGTTGTGTTGTGGAATGCAATGTCAGTTCGTTTTAATTTTGAAAGTAACGTTTGTCTAACACTATAAGATGCCTTTGTCGGAGAACATACAGAGAAAGAGAGAGAGAGAGAGCAAGGAAGAAATGCACTTCTAAAGTAGTCAAGCCATGAATTCTTGGAGGTTTGCCCTTCACAGTCCAGCAAGGTCACACCAGATTTCATTGTGGAGCCTCTGATTTGAACACGACTTGGAATTTTACGATTGTGAAAAAAGCGCTCAGTCTCTCGGTGACGACACCCACTGCGGGGTTTACGGGAAGCCTCTTTATTGAATTGTTCTCGCTCTGATAGTCATCCAGGACATTGGGCGTGTGTTCTTTGACTTAATTGTCTATTGGCGGCTGTAAAGCGTCACTGAAATACACAATAATAAAAACTTCACCCATGTCCATTGATAGAGATTGTCTGTTCACATATAAATGGAATATTAAATTCAAAGTTTTATTAGAAATGCATTTTTTAAAACTCAATTTACAATTATTAATTTAGGGTGTGATTAGACCAGCTGAAGATCTCATTTTTAATAACTACGCTTTTTAAGATTTTTTTTTTTTTTTTTTTATATTATCGATTTCATCATTGATATCTCGATAATTATATAAAAACACACAAATGATATTCAGACCTTTCATAACATTGACTTGTAATAAATGAGTCAGCACAAGTTGGGCTCACTCCAACCGCTTGTGTATTGAAGTCAAATGATGACAATATAATAGCCAACAGTTTGAGAAACATGCTGACAGGAAATGTTCGCTTTCTCCTTTTATCTTTGTCTTTGCTTCCGTGTGCTTCCGTATCGTAAAGACAACTTTTAAATTAAATTTAGTACAATAGCTCCACCTTGTGGTCATTATATGAAACAACACTATTCGCTATTTTCTCGGACCGTGTCAAGCATTATCAAGAGAGTCATTCATTTTTTTTCCTTTTTGTCTTATTGGAAGCTTCTAATATAGGATCAAGTATTGCATTTTCCAAGTGAGTTAGTGTATATAAAATAAGCTTTTTGGATTTGTCCACTCCAGTGGCTCCACCTTGTGGTCATTATATGAAACGACACTGTTATTTCTTCGGTCTGTGTCATGCATTATCAAGACATTAACATTGTTTCGTTTTTGTATTTTTGGAAGCTTTCCATTACTAACAAATTTGGAAAATGCAATAGTTAATCCTTGCATTTTCCAAGTTTGTTAGTGTATATAAAATAAGCTTTTTGAATGTGTCCACTCCAATGGCTGTTGTAAATGTGCTAGTGTTTTAAATATTTAATGATTGAAACATGTATAGCTACACCATTTCAGCTGAAAAAAAAAAAAAAAAAAGCACAATAGTAATAATAATTCTTGTAATTATTGCAAACACATTTGCGTAGACTAAAAAGTTTAACATCCATTTTGCTTGCATTTTTGCACATGTTGCAGATGTTCAGTCTAGAACCAGTCCCTCGTGTGCAAAATCTTGGTGCACTGCAGCACATTGTCCATGCCAACTGGACAAAGATTAATAAGAAGCCAAAACTGGCCTTTTATTAATCTTTGACAAGGACATAATAGGGCAGATTATCTAAGTCAAATCAAACTGGATCGCACATGAAGGCAGAAAAGATCTGTGATACCTTTTAAAGAATTAGAATCAAATTGAAATAATTTAAAAAGACCAGTTATCTGGTTTAGAGCTGAACACATGTGTGATGAGGTTCGGGGATGCCTGCATTGGTCAGAGGTGGCGGTAATACAGAGCAGTGTTTAGTTTCTCTTTGGCATATGGATATGGTCTGCAACATCCTAAATCATAAATGTTCACATCCAGCAGAGAGGGAGGCACCAAGTGCATTTTTTCCCACTTGTGTCAATAGAGAGTCTTGAATGCTTGTTTCCCACAACTCTTTTAGCACCATTCACTAGCTTGGCAACAAATCAGAGTTATATATTAATATGTTTTAAAATTCTATGCAACAGTGCGCTTAAAGTAGAGAAAGAAAAAGAATAAGGATCGATTGCCATCTTCAGACATGCAGATTAACTGTTTATAGGAAAATTCCAGTCGTTTAACATCTTCGCGTTCACAAATTAATCTGGTTTAAATGTGACTGGGTTTCTCATGCATTACTTTGAACACCTAATGCACCATGCAACATAAGCACCATCTTGACGTTTCTTTGTGATTACGCTGCTGCCTCCTACTGGCGAAAGAAAGTCAAAATCAATAGAAGTACGCTTTGAGGGTGTAGGCTATACAATAGTATGATGAAATGAAATACACGGTGTCCTAAACCAATAGAGTAAGGTAACTGTTTTTCTGATTCCAAAGGTCAGAAAGATTAGCAGTTAAAAGGGTATGATTTATGAGAAGCACATTTAGAGAACACCTCATTCTGCAGTGCAAGAATTAAGCATTTAATTTTCACACATATCACCTGAGTAACATATTGTATTACAATATTCACTATTTATTGTATTACATTATTTCCTGTTTAAATGTCACACGTGTTATGGGGAAACGTCGAAATGAGTACTCGTATATGCATTTGTTTAATTACTTTAGCCTATTTAGCCATTCTCGTTATGTTTTCTTTTTTTCTGGCAGTAATTTCAATAATATTCACGTGAACGGCTGTGCATTCAGAAAAAATAATTTTTAGTATAATAAATTTTAGAACATCTGTGCACTAATTCCAAAGCGTTTAGAACGTTTTTGTTTAATATATATATGTAATATATATATATATATATTACAGTTGACCCAGTGATACAAGCAATCCTATCATGAATCTTTTTTTTTTTTTTTTTTTTTTTTTGCAAGCTCTTTCTTGTGTTATTTTGCAAAAATACGTTACTTCACCGAAGACAACAGGACGTACATCTGACATTCATAGATGAAAACATGCTGCTCTGATCAGATATGTAGCTTAATTCATTTGAACTTGTAATTGTTTGCAGAACTGGCACAGTGGTAGGTTTGTCTCACCGCCAAAATATTCAGTACGCATCTTTTGAGGATTATATGCAACGCATTAATGGTTAACGTTTTGTCTCCAGCCTCTGCACAGATGTTAGTGAAATTATGAATTTTCTGATTCACATTAACATATCCTTCCTCGCAGCCAATTACCATGTGGCGCAGTTTTTAAATTAAGACTTGAGAGGTAGGCTAACTGTCTCACACACACACACACACACACACACACACACACACACACACACACACACACACACACACACACACACACACACACACACACACACACACACACACACACACACACACACACACACACACACACAGAGCACACACAGCATCTTTTGTGCATAGTCCAGTCGATTTTTCATATTCTTGCTACACCTTAAAAAATTCTGCAGATCCGACCAAATAAACTGTTAATTATTCAACCACAATCTTGAACTTTAAGAGGAACAAAAAAAAAAAAAAAAAAAAGAAAAAAAAGAAAAACAGAATTAGCTCACTCCCCTCTCCCCTACACACCAGACACATGCTATTTAGAGACTGCTTGGTAGTAAAACTTTACAGCAAATGGAGTGGCTTGGTTGTCATGGCTACAGTTATACGAGTTTGACCGAAGATCCTCTCACCATTTGGAAGGGGCCAGCGATTCTGGTTGTGATTATAAAAGTGGAATGTGTAGAATATAGGAAAATTCGACAAGGTTTCCTTTTTTTCTTTCTTTCTTGCTATTTGTTAGTGAAAAGGAGTCGATGAAGAAAGGCACACGGTCTCTGGGATGTTCTTGAAAAGCGCAAGGCATGTCAATCAGTAAATGTTGAATAGTTTTAGAGCAGCACGCCAGACAATAAGTAAACAATTGCTCGAGACAGGTGATGTCAACGTCAAACCTCTACTGCAAGCAATCATTAGTGGGACATACAAAACCAAAGGCCTGGTCGCGCCGAAGCGATTTGGATTTATGAAAACCTGATCCATTTTTCTATTTTTTTTTTTTTTTTTTTTCTGTTATTTTTTTTTTTTTTTTTTGTCTCAATTTCGGCCTGAGAACAATGTAAGTGTATATTGCATTTTTACGCTGTTTTGTAAATTGTTTGTTGTAGGTTATATTTGTACAATTGTAGCCTATATTGTCCAGGTTATCCAGTGATTATGAATGTGAGCCTGCTCTTCTTTAAATGACACGTCCATCTTTCTGCCTTTTTAACTAAATGCATTTAACAATGAAAAATTATGACGATATGTCGATGTTAGACATTTGTGATAAATGTTTATTGTATCATATTCGTCGTCAAGTTAAAAATAGACTATATCTTAAAATAATCTTAAAAATAGACTATACACACACACACACACACACACACACACACACACACACACACACACACACACACACACACATATTATATATATATACATATATATTGCACAGGAATACAGCATTGCTTTATATATCGGGCAATAGTACCGATGGCTGAATATTTGGTAGGCTAAAAAGACCTCAGTGACACCCAGTATGTTTGCTTCAGGTAATATTAAGTCAGTTGTATTGTATTTTATTTTGAAAAACTGGACATTGCGCGCAAACTTTCGCTCATCCAGAAATTATAATGAAATGCTGTCGTCTAATATCTAGTGTATTGTGTCATAAGCAAATTTCTAGGCCTAATTCGATCACAAAATCCAACCCTGAAGTTGAGGAAGCACGTGGTTTGGCCTTGAGGTTCACGTGCTTGTACTATTGATAAAAATATGCGAAACGAGAGCAGTCTAGGCCGATACATTCGTAATAGTGAAGGCTTCGATTTAAGATATAGTTTTTTTATCAAATGTAACGTGGATTTGTGGATTTGTGGGTTGATGTTATTTATTTATTTTTTTTTATCCACGACGCATTTAAATAATTGTTTGTTGTGTATCAACATTATTTTTTACCTTATGCGACTTCAAATCTTGTCATAAAATTATTTATTTAACATTGTTTATCTACAGAATCTAGACATTTGATTGTTAGGACAAACTCATCCTTAATATTTTGAAGATCTAAATTTATATAGCGTTTGCTATAATATTTTGGTCTCTCAGTATATTGTTTTTCTGAAACAAAACAAAGATTCAATTAAACCATTTTGCTGAAAAATATTTGACCAAAAATAAACGCTACCAACAAAGGTTATTTTATTTATACGCAAAGAATCCGTTGTTCCTCTTTCAGAAAATATAAATTAAAATGTCATATGTAAAAGAAATATAGTAAATTAAATCTAATAAGCATAAAGCTGCATGACAGCATTCAATTATTATTATTAGTAGTATTATTATTACAGTAACAAATTTAATAAGAATAGTTGCAGTTATGTAAGCAACCAAATTAATTTATTATTGACAACATTCATTTAGGCCGTAATTTAATTTAGTTAAATTACGTTTTATTAAACTATATTATATTAATTAATTTTAATGATATTATTAATTAGCGGCAGCTAAAAATTAATTCTGTATTACCGTGAATACTTAAAAAACATTGTGTCCATTTACCTAGTCTATTTGTGTTGCTCATCTTTAGATTGTCTAAAAAAGATAGGCCTATAATTTTACTTTTGATGTCGGCAAATTAAATGAATATCTTTGGTTAAATATTTATTAACAATATCAAATACCTCACGCAAACCCCGGTGCTCAGCTCAGTATTTTTGTAATATGGTTAGCCTATTTTGCAAAGACAGTACTAAAATGTATTTCGTTCGCGTTGACTATAATGTTCATCATCAAATTCGATTGTCTTCATATGTTATTTTGCCAGTATTTTCCTAGTATTGTTTTTTTAAAAAAAGGTGAAATCACAATGATTTGAGATGGAAGCTTGATGAAGCACTTGAATTAAGCAGTTCTGCAAGGGGAGGAGCTTGCACGTGAACCCCAGTCAGTCTCTATTGAGCTCGCAGTAGAAGGAAACGTACGTGCGCCATACTGGTTGAAAAGCCAATTGTAAGGGACACTGTTGCCTTGGCCCAAAATATGCTCCAGCAATGTCATGCTCCAAGAGATTCTCTGCGGTGATTGTCACACTGTCTGAAGGGAAATCTTTCGATAGCCCAGGTCTAAAGGATCCTTTGCGTGGGGCGTACGGAGGCTCACGTCCTAACCTGGACTGCCAAGTCCAAAATAGCGGGACCACCCCAGTGTATTTGATCGCCTTCCAGACAGTAAAGCAGATTCAGACATCCCCGGTTCTGTAAGCCATGGCTCTGCCGCGTCACCAGTTTATCCATGGAGTTGTGAACTGGGATGGAGAGCACTTGAGTCCTGTCCAGGTTCCTCATGTCAGCGCGTGCCCCTTCTCCGCTTCAGGTCGAAAAGAGGACCCCTTCTGTTTTACTCTGGACCCGACAGGGCAAGCCAGGCAGCCTCTTGACATCTCCTCCTTCAGCAGATTCATGACAGATATGGGCTCTCTGAATGGTACGGACAACCATCGCCCAGAACCGTCTTTTTACTCCGGACACAAACTCTTATCACTTAACACCGACACGGATCCAGAGAGTCCGACGCTGTCTTCCCACTCAGACTCCCAACAGTTGCACAGTCTGTCTTTCTCCGCTCCTTCCTGTTCAGAAACTGACAATAAGCCTGATGCGCATTATTTAGCGATGGAAAGCACTAAATACCCAAGTCAGTGGAGTGAAAGCAGAACCAGCAGGAGCATCATCACCACACTACGCATCAGTCAGAGAAATACAGACGACATAGAGCCGAAGAATCTTCAGACAGACTTTACCGAGAGCGATAAAACTCAAAGAGAGAAGACGCAAGGTGGGTAAACAAGGTTAAAAGAGATAGTGGTGGAAAAATCAAGCCCATCAAAGACCAAAACAGAGTTTTATTTTTCCCCCCTTTCCTTTCCGAAAGCAATTGAAGGGTGTAGCCACTGAGACACAAAGACAACCAGGGCTTGGGAATGAATTTATTGCACCGAATTACCCCAGACAGACTAAATTGCACGTAGTTTCTCAGAACATCAAAACAGCGGAAGGATCCATTGTCAACTGGAAACTGTAGTGTGGGCCAGGTGTGGTATTGCTTTAGGACATTTTTTTTTTTTTATTGAAGTGAAAAGAAGAAAGTCACTTCTGGATTCAGAACTGGCACTTATAGAATTAGGGATTGGTGTAGCATACACATTAGGAGAATATAGCCTGTCTAAAGATAAACTAACGTTAGTAGATTGAGAACAGACGTTCAAATAATAGATAAATATTTAGACCAATACAGCCATTACTGCGTTTTAGGGACTAAAAACGTGGCAGAGGCCTAAATGTCTACACTAAGGCTGTGTGTGTTTGTGTGTGTGTGTGTAGGCCTATTTGGCGATTTTTCTCTCATATCTTGAACATTCCCTTGATTTTATTCGTTTAGCCCAAAATGTGCAGTATTTTTTGTTTCCACATTTTTATGATGAAAAACTTATAACAAAACATTTAAAGAAAGAACTAGGCTTTTAAAAATCTTTTGGAATGTTAAGGCCAATACTTTTTTTTTTTTTTTTAACTTTTTTTTAATACATCCATTTTATTAACTAGTTATTTGAAAAATATAACCAATTTAAGTCACTTTTGTTGAGATAATATTTGCAACAAAACTGAACTACAAAATGTTTATTCATCTTATGCATCTTTCTCTCCCTTTCTTCTCATTTGTTTCTTTTCGCTTTCTCCCCCCCTCACTAACCAACACAGACACAGTACGTAGTCTGTGCTGACATTATTTCCTGTCATAAAATGTCGGACACAGCCAGGTAATGGCCGCGAGCGTCAAGCTCAGTGGCTATTTGCTCTCTGTGAAGGTCGACTGAATAATATAGCCTTGTCTCTCTTTCTCTTTTTATCTGAAGACGTGACTTTAGAAAACGCTGCAAATGGCTGGCTGTCGGCGAAAGCAGGGAGGAAGAAGCGATGTCCTTACAGCAAACACCAAATCTTAGAGCTGGAAAAAGAATTCCTTTTCAACATGTACTTGACTCGCGAGCGCCGCCTGGAGATTAGCCGGAGCATAAATCTCACCGACCGCCAGGTTAAGATCTGGTTTCAGAATCGCAGGATGAAAATGAAAAAAATGACTCGAGAGCACCGGACAAGGGACCCTGGCACAAGTTTCACTGTCTAATATGTTATGTAAGACGGTTAAAAAGACGCACAAATCATTGCAGCTATCATCCTTTGCAAGTGGAATGATGCAACTGCTACTTCTGATGGATTAACGGGAGGAAGCGATCATTCAAAACTTAGTACGGTGGTTCACAACAATATGTGTTCTATAAGGCAAATGTAAGGGAGATATATTTAAAACCTCGCATGAAGGACAAAAAAGTGTAACAAAATATGAAAACACGCCTTTGGCCAAGTGTGCGATTGTCATATTCACATAGGCCTATGGACACTGTTTATTGATGTCGTTTAAGTTCTGGCCTACTTTTTAACTTTGTAATTTTCGATAGGCTATCTTTAAAAAAAAAAAAAAAAAAAAAAAAAAAAAAAAAAGTTATACGTGTCACACCGGTTGTTGTTTTTTCTTTAGACCGAGCATAATAGGCCTATTTATATAATGGGCTAATATTCGCGGACACTCCCGAGTAAACAAAATTTCTAAAAAGGGAATCCGTTGTCAGAGGAGCAGTTACATCAAGCACAGGTACTGTTGTTTTGTTTTTAATGTTGTTTGTTGTCTAGTCGTTATATTGGCTCGAGTGAAAAGGCACAAATGTGTGGTTGAATGTACTTAAACTGTGATACTTAAAATTGCTGTGTGTTTTGAAAAGCAGTGCATTTTGAATAAAATATTGCCATATACGTGAACATAAAACGTTTGTTCGGTATTAGACCGTGGATACTTTGAAAATTACCCGAAATTACTAATTATGCATTTGCCTACATCGGAAGTGTTTTGATTTAGAGATGTGACAGGAAGTTGAAAAAAAAAAGACATATATTGATCAAATTCACAGGTTGTCAAATTGACTACAAGCGTTAAATTCTAAATTAGGCCTATATTTTCCAATATTGTTTTATACAATTCAAGAACTTACTTATGACAACATAACAGCTTGAAGACTCGAAGAACCAAGCATTAAGTTTTCTTTAGTTTTACAATTAAAGGTAAAGGTATTTGGCAATTGTAAATAAAAGAAAAGAAACTACAATTCCATAACTTTTTGAGCTGATGGTTATTATACTATTAAGATATGTATAAAACGATTTTGGCTAATTGGTCTTGGATGAATAGATTAAATTAGACAAGAACACGTTTGTAGACATCCAGTTTAATTTGGACAAAATGT